>NC_056745.1:1164690655-1164995655 GCF_019279795.1 Protopterus annectens
TCTATTGTTGCAAACTAACTACCATGCTATTTCCATGTTACTTTGAAACACTACCTGACAAGACTCCCTTGTTAACTTAACGTCAGTGTGCCCACTGGTGTTTTATACTTGAAGATAGAAAACAGCTTTGTGGCCCAACTACTAACCCCAGGAATTAAAAACCAGTTAGCCTTACCATATTCATTTATAAGGTAATGGAAACTATCTTCACGGAATTTATGGATATTGACATATTACAGTATCTTGATTTAAACCAGTTTGGCTTTGTGAAGAGCAGATCCTGCTTATTTAACCAGGCTAATTTCTTTGAAAGATTCACAAAGGCTCTGGATGAAGGCAAATCGGCATATACCTTCCTAGTCCTAGCCAAGGTTTTCAGTACTATTCTACACTCTGGCATTATTGATAACTGTAAAAACCACATTATTGATAACTGGCTAACACAGAACCAATTCAGTCAACATTGGAGGCACACTTTAATCAAAAAGGCACATCACCACCAGTATCCCCCGGGGCTCTGTACTGGCACACACTGCTCCTTAGTATATAGTTTGCTTATCTCAAAGCTGATGGTAGGGGTCTCTGGCTGACAAGTTTGCTGATGACTGAAAACTCAGGGCTGTCATCAGCACTCCATATGACACCCATGTCCTCCAAGAGGGCATTAACTGTACAAATACATGGGCTATGGGCTAAAAGTAAACGTGAAAGAGTAGTACTGTAGTCTTTGGGAAGCAAGAATACTTTTGTACATACCACATAAATGACAACCCCTTCTCAGAAAAGATAATGTCAGTAGAGACCTGGGTATGTTTGTGGACAGTGAACTCTCCAACCAGCATGTATCGCCTGTCTTTCCTGTGGGTTAAGAAATCCTTCTCCCTAACCCAACTGATTACAGAGGGCATATCCTTCAGGTCCAATGGGATTGTTGCACTCCTTCCATATCATGCCTTTATTAGAATATAATGCCCCCTTTGGTGTGTGTCTATTAAAGCATATTATCCAATTAGTTTCCTCTCCAAAAAAAGCTACACAGAGCATCTCAAAGCTGTACTGCTGTAAAGAGTTATGCGTAGCAGTCTCTGCCTAGACTGTGTGGCTGCAAATGCTCCTGTCCTATTTGACATCCTTCATATTCATAAAACTGGAAACACCCCAAGGACCTTCTCTAAATCTACATTATAATATAAGCAGGACCTCTTGGGGTAGTTGCTTCTTCCAAAGGATACACTACCGTTGGAATAAGTTCACACTCCACATCATAATAGTTCCATCACTTTCTTTAAATTTGACTTAGACATATGGATAGATAACAGTTAATGTACGTTTTGGGTCTTGCCCCTTGGTCCCTTATAGTTGGAGAATGTAGGTAAACTGCAGTGGCTAGGCTCTTAATGGCCTTCTAGTGCAATTGACTAGTGTACATCTATGAACATGTTTTTTCATGTATTCTCTGCCCACTGTAAGTACAGTACTGTAAGGAGAGTGTTTGATAAAGACACTTAAGTTGTTCAGAACTTCTCCTGTGACTCGTACCTTGTTACTAAGCCAAGGTGTATATTGGCACAAGGCGTAATTTATTTTATTTAACGTTTGTTTACTGGCAAAGTCCGACTTGGAATGAAGCCAATTTTCAGTGGAGGTCTGGGGAGAAATGCTCCAGATGCATTTCTTTGTAACATGGGAGGCTAGATGCATTTCTTTGTAACATGGGAGGAAACTGGAGCACCTTGAGGAAACCCACACGAACGCAGGAAGGACATGCATGCTCCGCACAGAAGGCACCCCAGCCAAGAATCAAACTGGAGAACATCTTGCTGTGAGGTGACCACGCTACCGCTGTACCACTGCTCCATCCGAATGATATGTATTATGTACTGCTTAGGTAACAGATGAAGTCCACTTGGAACTGTGTACATTTTGAAAATCACTAATATCATAGCCGGAGGTAACGGTATTTTTTATGCATTTATATACGTGTGTGTGTATGTGTATATACATATGTATATATATATATATATATATATATATATCTATATCTATATATATATATATATATATATATATATATATATATCCATATACACACACGCGTCTCATTTCATTCACCAAATTCACATTTCACCGAACCTGAATATACCGAGAGTACGTATATGAAAATCCAGTACTCCGAAACATCAGTTTGCTGAACTACAAAACAATGACAGCACAGCTACTTAAAACTGACACACACAACACAAATTGTCTGAGTTTTGTGTGAGGGGAGCCTCATTGCACTCCCCATATGGGGCTGCACCCTCCCTGCAAATTATATATACCAACTCCGAGATCACACACTACAGTGACCACGAGGGTAGATTTGTCAATCCATACTGTAGTGTGATCTCTGTTTAAAAAATACGAGTACTGTACAATTTGTTTTCCACAAGTTGAATAACTGTGCACCTACCGGCACATCTGCCATGCAATTCAGCTGGTATGGTGCACTGGTAGGTACATAAACACTATATAATTCTACATCTCTTACTACCAGCATCACAGTAAATGTTTCACTGACATGAAATTCGCCAAACTGATGTGACACATTCAGGTTTGGTGAAATGTGAATTCTGTGAATGAAATGAGACCCATATATATCTACACACACACACACACACACACTCCGAGATATATATATATATATATATATATATATATATATATATATATATATATATATATATATATATCCCACACATGAACACACACACACATTTTTTTTTCACATGGGTGTGCGCACACATGCACTTGCATACACAGAGACATTCAAGACAACCTCTTGTCCTGTTTTTTTTTTTTTTATGCATTTCAGGTTTTTCTTAGAGTAGTTGCCTAAATAAGCAAGTGACCACTTAATAAGCTTGTGATAAATAATGTCCCAAGACATTGTGCAGTAATAAGACGTCAGGCTAATTAATCTTTTTTTCTCACTTGCAGACCAACAATCACCTTCTGGGGCCCAAACCGTTTCCTCTGGACAGGCTATTAGCAATTTTCTACAGCATTGTGGATAGCAGAATTGCTCCTACAGCAAATATCTTCTCCCAAGTGAGTACTCAGTTTTGTAACTCCATAAAACTTTAAGGAATATTGTGAAAGCTTGTACTGTTTTGTGGGATTCTGAGAGCTATATATATTTTAATTTTTTTAAATATGTGCATTTACTTCTGAAGAGTATAATATAGGTAGACCTAATGATTTAAACAAAAGTGCTGCAGTCCTCTAATGATGTACTAATTTGCATAGAGGGAGTATAATTACAGCATCAGTTTTGCTGACTGCCTAACTTTAAGACCAAAATGCTTCATCTAGTACTCATAAAAGTAAACCTGCTCAAAATTAAATCCTAAGAGGACTGAACATTTGATAGTTCAGTCAGTTTGAATAATAAACTTTGGATGTGAAATGTATAACAGGAAGCCATTATGTAAGGGCTATTGTATTTATTGTTTTCACTTTAAGATAATATGCCAGATTCATGAATGGCTACATTCCGTGTACACAAAAGGTACACAATCTGTATTCAAGAACATCCCTACCACATTTTATGTGCTGTCTATTCACTTAAAAAGATTACACTAAGTGTACAACTAGTCTTTACTTTGTGGTAATCTTTACAACCCCCCTCCCTCAATATTTAAGACTACAAGAAGATCAGTAGGGAAGCTAAAATTAGGATGAAGAAAGTAAGAGTTAAGCTTGTGTTGCCTATTCAGTCAGAATCTCAGAATGGTGTATATTAATGTACACTTAGTGTAGATATTAATGAATCCAGCCTAATGTGTAAAATATATATACCTGCACTGCAGCAGTATCGAAAATATTTTTTTATTTATTTATCCTTTGTTGACCTGGTTAGTCCCACTAGGCTAATAGTATCTCATCAGGTGAGACCTGAGGTGGTATTTATACTATAAGTGAGCATATAAGCCATTAGATAATTTTTTATGTTTGTTTGTTTATTAATTATTGCATTTGTTAACTGGGGTTGTCCATCTGGGAAGTGCCATGTTCAGTGTAGTCCCAGAGAAAAAAATACTCTAGATGGGCTGTACAGTGATTATGAAGTGCATGTGAAAAAGGAAACCCTAGATAAATGTTAAGTACATGGATACAACATTAGCTGACCAGATTAAATAGTTTTATGTGACAGTGTTAAGTTGAAGATGTACTTTAGAGTTTAAGTCATTATACATGTGATATTTTGTTTCTACCTCAACAAAAATATTAATTCTACAAGGGGGGGATCTGTTAGTCATTGCAAATGCACATCATTGTAGAAGTCAAAGTTTGCTGGAGTTTGGTGGTGAAAAACTGTAATAGGTTAAACAAGACTGACAGACAAAGACATAAAAGATTATATATATTATGTTGTAAATGTTGGTTATAATACAATCGGAATTCAAATGTTAGTTTGAAATGTAAGTCAGACGGTAATCTTTCAGTAAGTGGTGTTATGAGAAGTTGTTATAGATGCATAAGTAACACTGAAAATGTTTGGAAAGGTTGCACAGTCAATGTAATGACATATTTACACTGCAGTTAGATATTAAGTAAGGGCTTGAAGGTGCTGTTTTTAGCAAGTTGTATAAAGCTGAGTGGGTGTTTATTCTAGAATTTGTCATTAGTGACAGGGAAGCTTGAAGGTCCTGACTCTGTTGTTTTGTCTTGGAAATGTCTACACATCTCTCTACAGACAGCCAAAATCCACAGTGGGGTTTCATCTGATTTGGCAGTTGCAGATAAGGAAGGGCAGTCAGTGAAGTATAATTTTTTCTTGGGAAGAACATGACTGAATTGCAGATAGTTGATGACAGAACTTGAGCAAGTGAATGTTTCTCACTTATATCTGACAGCATATTTTATCATGGTGACCAGCAGGCAATCTAGATTATTTTTATATGCTTGTTCCAGTTGGGGATACGGTGAAATGGACAGTCCTGAGAGTAGGTGTATTGAATGCAAGAGGGGAAGATAAAACCGAGTTTGCTGTGGTCAAACCAATATTGTCAATGAGGAAAGCGTTATTGTACAATATGGCAAATATTTTGTCTTATTAATATCACTTTTCATATGCAAATGCAATTGTGATTAATTATCATTGGAGCACCTTTCTAGGTGTTACTTGTTCTATGAGGGTTGAATTTAAAGAAATAATACTAATGTATGATTGACTGAATTATGGTGAGAATGCTGAGTTATTGTGGCATATTTTGGAAAATTAGTTCTTTGATTTATGTGTATATGACATTTATTTTGTTGTAGGAGCATTATTTAGGTATAGGACCATTGAGATGAGCCAGGTTTGCAAAGAGAAGTATGTTTGTAGGTTGGAGCCTATAGTCTCCAACTTAAGTTCAGAACGAACAACTGTGTGGAGCTGTCAGCTTAATAGAATTAGCTGCAACTGTGATTGACCGACCATGTCACTCACTCAGATACCAAAGAGAAATTATCCCAGAACTGATGCTTGAGTCACTCGAATATTAACAGGAATAAAACAAGAAATCTGTCTATTCCACCTTATAGTCTGCACCTATTTGACAGGGTAGTGTGAGAACTGCTGGTGAGACTGGTGATGATGTTAACACAACTTAGAATGTCTGAAATCCAGTTTCAACAAAACATCTAATAGTTTTGAAAATGGGGAGAGCAGGACTTAATGGACAGTAGACAGGCATCACGGAAAGGTCCCCTTATGCAGGTGATTTTATGCTTCCTGCTGTGATGGATCTGTTTATCTTTTTTTTTTTTTTTTTGTCTGTTCCCATTAGGGGTTGCCACAGCGGATCACCTGTTTCCATTTCTTCCTGTCCTCTGCATCTTGCTTTGCCACACCAACCCACCTGCATGTCCTCTCTCACCACATCCATAAACCTTGTTTTAGGCCTTCCTCTTTTCCTCTTACCTGGCAGTTTCATCCTTAGCATCCTTTTCGTAATATACCCAGCATCCCTCCTCAGCACATGTCCAAACCAACGCAATCTCGCCTCTCTGGCTTTGTTTCCAAACCGTCCAACCTGGGCTGACCCTCTAATATACTGATTCCTAATCCTGTCTACCTTCGTCACACCCAGTGCAAATCTTAACATCTTTAACTCTGCCACATCCAGCTCAAACTCCTGCCTTTTTGTCAATGCCACTGTCTCCAACCCATATAACATAGCTGGTCTCACTATCCTCTTGTAGACCTTCCCTTTCACTCTTACAGGTACTCGTCTGTCACAAATCACTCCTGACACTCTTTTCCACCCACTCCATCCTGCTTGTACTCTCTTCTTCACCTCTCTTCCACGCTCGCCATTACTCTGAACTGTTGATCCCAAGTATTTAAACTCATCCACCTTTGCCACCTCTACTCCTTACATCCTTACCATTCCTCTCTCCTCCCTCTCATTCACACACATGTATTGTGTCTTAGTCCTGCTGACCTTCATTCCTCTTCTCTCTAGAGCATATCTCCACCTCTCCAGGGTCTCCTCAACCTGTTCCCTACTCTCACTACATATCACAATGTCATCTGCAAACATCATCGTCCACGGGGACTCCTGTCTGATCTCGTCTGTCAACCTGTCCATCACCACTGCAAATAAGAAAGGGCTCAGTGCTGTCACACCACCCTTGTACATATCCTGTACCACTCTTACATACTTCTTTACCACTCCCGACTTCCTCATACAGTACCACAACTCCTCTCTAGGCACCCTGTCATATGCTTTCTCTAAGTCCACAAAGACACAATGCAACAACTCCTGACCTTCTCTGTACTTTCTCTATCAACACTCTCAGAGCAAACATCACATCTGTAGTGCTCTTTCCTGGCATGAAACCATACTGCTGATCACTAAACATCACCTCCCTTCTTAACCTAGCTTCTACTACTCTTTCCCAAAATTTCATGCTGTGACTGATCAATTTAATCCCTCTGTAGTTACTACAGATCTGCACATCACCCTTATTATTAAAATCGGTACCAAAAATTATCCTTATTATTAAAATCGGTACCAAAACATTTTTTCTCCACTCGTCAGGCATCCTCTCACTTTCCAAGATTTCATTAAACAATCTGGTTAATTCCACTGCCATTTCTTTTAAACACCTCCAAGCTTCCACAGGTATGTCATCTGGACCAACAGCCTTTCCATTACTTCCTCCTTGCTAATCCATTGCACTTCCTGATTCACTATCCCCACATCATCCAACGTTCTCTCTCATTCTCTTCATAAATATCGTAAATCCATAAGAGACAAAACCAGATGCTTTCTTAAGGAAGTCTGGTGTAGCTTGTCCACAGCTGTAGACATGACTTTTAAATTTTTAACTAGTACACTAGACCTACATGGTTTGTAAGGAATGAATGGAACACTGCTCAGGAATGTTAATGTCTGTGGTAAATTTTTGGATTCCTTTTTGTAGACAAAGCCATAGAAGAAGTTAGCACAGTGACAGGGCATTTTAGTGTATCCTGGATAAAGGAGTTAACTGATACGTTTACAAAACAGGTTTGGGTTACTGATATGAAGTGTTGTTTTTCATGAAATCACCAGTCTACAGATACTCTGTTCAGCAAATTTACTATTTTGTTATTGTTTGCAACATTATTTTCATAATAGTTTGTAGACTGATCAGTTGGAATTCATATTACGAATGGTTATACAAATTCATTGATGAAACACAAGGCTGGCTATGATTCCTGTTCTTACTGAGAATATTCATTTATTCTCAGTTTTAGGGTAATCTGGTATTTCTTCTTTGATTCCATTCCCAAATTTATTTTCATTTTACTTAGAATGCCTTGCATTTTTGAAATTTATTGGGGACCTTGGAGAGAGTGAAAAAGTGTAAAACTTATTGATGGTAAAAATAGCAGATGTTCATTGTGTTTCATTGTTGCAGTCCTAACCAATGGGTTATCCGGCTCCCGGTAGCCCTCGATCGGCCAGAATACCAAAGGTAAGTAAAAATGACGTCAGCTGTTGTCGGTTGTAAAGGACATCAAGGCGCCAGATACAAAAGGAGGCAGCTGACATCACTTCCTCAGTCTTCCTTGCCGCAGAGCCCGAAGCAGAAGCATTTCTTGCATTAGTGCTGGTCGGAAGTTTACCTTTCTTGTTTCCAACTACAAAGATGAAGTCAACTACAGCTAAGTACCCCATTGGGGATCCTCTTTTCTTGCCTTAACAAATGTCAGAAAAGGTTAATAATTGTCTTGCGTGTGGAAAGCAGATTCCCCATAGAGATTTTCATTCCTATTGTATTATTTGTTTAGGCCTTGACCACAAAGTTCCTAATTGTGATCTTTGTGCTTCCTTTAATCTGCGTACTGTTCGTCGTCAGGCTAAGCTTTTAGCTAAGCATTTTGGAGTTTGGCCTAAGTTTGTCGGTATGGCATCCACTGGGCTTCAGGCTTCGGATATCCCCAAGAAGTGTAAAGATAAGGACCGTGACAGGCTTCCGAAGGTCAAGTCCTCAGATAATGTTAGGTTGGTCGTCAGTCATGCGGTAGCCAGTGAGGCACCTTTGCAGCCCCTGCAGCCCGCAGATTTTCAACTGCTGGCTTTGGTTGAGACCATATCAGAGGCCCCCAGGCCGCGGCTTCCATTTTGTCTTCTGACCTTCCGCCTGTTGCCTCTTCAGCTGGATCTGGAGCTGCGAAGCTGACTCTGGTGTCCAAGACAGTTCTTTGTTCAGACAACAAGCTCATATCGACGACTGTGGCTGCAACTTCAGCATTTGCTAGGCCTCCCGAGTTCTTTAGACTTGCAGGTAAATCTTCCAGTTGTAAGCCTGTGAAGAAGCAGGCTCCAGCTTCCTCCCATTCTCAAATGGTTAAAATGGCTGATAACTTTTTGACTCTTATTAGGGGTTCACAGCCTCCTCCTCCAAAAAGAGGTAGGGATGTCTCTCCTGAGGCTTTGTCCTTTTCAGGTTCTGATACTTCTAGCATTTCTGTTGATTAAGAAGTTTCTCAAGCTTTCTCTCCTTTTGAGGATTTAGACACAGTGGAATCCATCCCTTCTGCTTCTCCTCCAGAGGATTTCTCTTTTGGTGATACTTTAAATACTCTCAGGGAACATTTTAAATGGGAAAGTCAGGATTATCCCCAATCTAAGAAAAGGATTAGGGAGGTTTTGGATTTGCCTCAGCATAAGCCTTTGGCTATGCCACCTGTGTTGAAAGTGGTTCATGATGTTTTTCTGGAGAATTCCTTGACTCCAAATTCTGTTCCTCCTGCTCCCAGGAAACCTGACTGGTACTATAGTGCCCCTGATTCTCATTGGTTTCTTTTCAGGAATCCGTTGGCTGATCCAAAGGTTATTTCTCAAGGCCCTAAAGGAGTTAAGGCCACTGTTACTAAAAATCCTGTTCCTTCTGACAAGGAATCTAGGAACCTAGATAGGTGGGGTAAAAAGGTTTATACCTCTACCACTCTTGCTATTAGGTCTACTAATTGTCTTTTTCATATGCTGAAGTACCGGCAGCACACCTTGGAAGCTATAAAGTCTAGGTTAGCAGGTGTGCCTCAGTTGGTGGAGAGTAAGGATATGCAGAATTTGCTGAATTCTGCCAGTCTAGTCAATAAACATTCATTACATTCTAGAAGTCTCCTGTAGGGCTGCAGCTACTGGCTCTGTTATTAGAAGGCACACTTGGCTCAGGGAGCAGCCCCAACCAGAGCCTGTTAAGGATAAGCTTTTAGATGTACCTTTGCATAAGGACAGTCTTTTTGGCCGCAAAGCAGAGGAAGTGCTCAAGAAGATGGAAGACAAGGCCAAGTCTATGCAGACAGTTAAAGACTTTCTTCAAGTTCAGCCTCCTCGCTTTAGCAGGAATTACCCTTCTAAGAGTTGGACGTTCCCTGATACCAGCAGACAGAGCTGTTCTAGGACTAGAGGTTACAAATCTAGGAGACAGGTGGCTACCCCTCAAAGGTCTAAGCGTTGGCATACTTCCTCTTCCAAGGCAGGAAGTTCTAAGCCTGCAGCTCAATCTAAACATTCTGAATGACTCTGTCCAACTTCTGCCTGTTCTTTCCTGCCCGAAGAGTCCTTTAGGGGGAAGGTTGGCTTTTTTTTTTTTTTTTTTTACAAATGTCTGGGCCACCATCACGGACGGCAAATGGGTACTCATAACTTTATCCTTAGGGCACAAGTTTTCTTTCCATACCTTTCCCGTACCCAAATGATTCCTGGGCGCTCCTACGAACCAAAGGGCAGAAGTAGAAAAGCAAATTTTGTCTCTGTTACATCTGGGAGCAATAGAATCCTTTCCTACTCAGCAGGTAGGCCAGGGTTTCTATACCAGACTTTTCCTATTTCCGAAAAAAGAAGGCACCTGGCGTCCTATCCTATCAATCCTTAACTCTTTCTTGATAATTCCAAATTTCAAAATGCTCACTCTGCATCAGTTGCTGCCAGTGTTAGAAAAGGATTCCTGGCTGGTAACGTTGGAGCTCAAAAAAAGCTTATCCGCACATCCCTATTAGGGAAAGTATCAGGCAATACCTTTGTTTCAGGGTGGGCAAGCAACATTACCAATTCTCTGCGCTGCCCTTTGGCTTATCCCAGAGTTTTCACAAAGTGCCTGGCTCCAATCATTGCTTTTTGCAGGCAAAAGAAAATTCGGATTTATCCATACTTGGACGACTGTCTTATTCAAACAAATTCTCAGGAACAGCTGTTAAAGGATCTAGAATTTGTAAGGACTCTTCTCTGTTCCCTGGGTTACACTATCAATGTGGAAGAATCAAAAATGGTGCCATCCAAAGAGATAACATTCCTGGGAATGAGTCTGAACACAGCCGCCCAGATGATATATCTCACCCAGGAGAAGCATACAACTCTTTCAGTTTACTTCAAGGACTTGGCAAGCCTGTCCCAGCTCTCTGCAAGGAAATGCCTGCAAGCTCTGGGATTCGTGGCCTCTTGCATTCTCATGATTCCATATGCAAAACTGTATATGAGGAAATTGCAGTGGTACCTCAAGAACACTTGTGTGTCAGCACACACAGGACCTCAAAGTGATAATTCCTCTGCAGACAGAGTTTCTATGGTGGGCAACAGCCTGTCTACAGAACAACGGCATACATTTTCGCCCATCCCTGCCCACTCAAGTTCTTACCATAGACGCATCGGACTACACCTGGGGAGCCCACTTGGATGGCAGATGCATACAGGGAAGTTGGAATGCCCAGAAGATGCACCTGCACATAAATTTAAAGTTGTTGGCAGTCCAGCAGGCCTTACTAGCTTTCAAGAATCTTTTCTCCAGGGACCCAGCTTGTCAGGACAGACAACACCACAGTCATGTGGTACATCAACAAGCAGGGAGGGACTCATTCTTACCTCCTGTGCAGACAGAGTATGAGTCTTTGGTCCATAGCAGTATCCTTCCTGGGCCTGCATCTCCTAGCTCAGTTTCTTCCAGGAAGGCTCAATGTTTTGCAGACCAGTTGACCCTGGATCCTCACAAGTGGAGCTGAACAGAGCAGTTTTTCACAGCATCATTCAATGTTGGGGCACTCCTCAAGTGGATCTCTTCTCCTCTCCAAACAACCATCTTCTACCTGCACCAGACAGCATCACAACAGAGCCTAGAAAGTGGATGCTCTGTCCTTCCCTTGGGCACTGCTGTCAGTTTATGCCTTAAATCCTCTTCCTCTTCTTCTCAGAGTAGTATTGAAGATCAGGGACGAATGACCAAGGACTAGTCTCATAGCTCCGGACTGGCTCATGCAGCATTGGTATCCACTGCTTCGCAGTCTCTCCCAATTCCCCCCGTGACATTTTCCTCTGAAGCCAGATGTTTTGCTTCAGGAAGGGGGAAACATTCTACATCCTCATCTTCAGTCTCTCCATTTGGCAGCATGGCTCATTGTATGACTCTTTCCTTTTCTTCTTCCCTTTCCCAGCAGTTAGTTGACGTGCTGTGGGAGGCCAGGAGGCCTAGCACTAGGAGGCCCTACGCTGACAAATGGGAAAGATTCTCTCGTTGGATGCAGGCTAGAGGGGAATCTTCTTCTCAGCCTACCCTTCCTCTGATCCTGGAATACCTGGCTGATTTGCTTCAGGGTGGTCTTTCTTTTTCCTCTATCAAGATCCATGCTTCAGCCATTTCTGCTCATTGTTCTTTTGAGCAACCCATTTTCTCTCATCCTCTGATGAAAATGTTTCTCAGAGGTGTTTGCAACTTAAAACCTCCCAGAAGGGCATCTACTCCAGCCTGGGTTCTTAATTTTGTTCTAGAGAAACTCACTCTTCCTCCTTTTGAGCCAGCTGCCACTGCAGCTTTAAAGTTTCCATCGTGAAAGACTGTCTTCCTCTCGGCTATAACCAGCAAGGAGGGGTTTCGGAGCTGCATGCTTTGATGGCTGTGGAGCCTTTTCTTATTTTCCATGCAGATAGGGTCTCTCTAAGAACCAACCCCACCTTTATGCCTAAGGCGGTTTCTAGCCTGACTGTTAATCAGTCCGTACACCTTCCTACCTTCTTTCCTAATCCTCAAAATAGAGTTGAAAGGATCCTACATTCTCTTGATGTGCACAGACAGCTCAGGTTTTACCTGAACAGGACTAAAGACCTTCGGAAATCAGCACAGCTATTGGTCAGCTTTGCCCCTGGAGCACAGGGCAAGGCTATTTCTAAGCAAACCATTTCTAAATGGATTGCTCATTGTATTACTTTTTGTTATTCCTTTCATGGCAAGATTCCTCCTCAGGGGGTTAGGACCCACTCAACTAGAGCAGCTTCCACTTCTGCAGCCCTTTTAAGGGGTTTCCCTTCTAAAGACATTTTGGAGGCTGCCACATGGTCTTATGTTCACACTTTCACAAAGCATTATAATTTGCCTTTGTTTTCAAGAGCCAGGGCAGGGTTTGCCACTGCTTTTCTGCAGGGCATTATCTCCAATCCTTGATTCTGTTGGTCCCTCCTTCCTTTTCTCTGGGCTTTGGTAATCAACCCTTTGGTTAGGACTGCAACAGTGAAACACGATGAACATAGTACAGTTGTGTACACTTACCATAAATGTAGATGTTCGAGTGTATTCACTGTTGCAGTCCTGCTTTCCCTCCTTCCTTCCTTCCCCCATTTCTCTTTTCCTAAGGTGCAGGCTAATGTTGGTTTAAGCCTTGTTTTCTGGGGGCTTCTGACTGTTATGGCAAGAAAGACTGAGGAAGTGATGTCGGCTGCCTCCTTTTGTATCGGACACCCTGACATCCTTTACAACCGACGATAGCCGATGTCATTTTTACTTACCTTTGGTATTCTGGCCAGTCGAGGGCTACCGGGAGCCGGATAACCCATTGGTTAGGACTGCAACAGTGAATACACTGTAACATCTACATTTATGATAAGTGTGCACAACTGTACTTTTAAGACCTTGTAAAATGTTGATGATGTGAAGCAGTAATATGAAATGCAAATACATCCTCCATACTCCAAGCCTCATTTTAATTATGTAATTGTTCATTTGTCTGCTTCATCTTAACTGTAAATATGCAGAACGTTAAGGCTTTCTGCATTGCCAACATTATTGTGGTTCCTTAATCCTAAATGTCTAATAGAACCTCTTTACCAGAACTGGACTTGGGGAGTCAGGTAGCATTTAAACAGATTCATACACTATTTCCTGTAGGGAGGTCTTGGTCACTGTATTTTTACACTTGTTGTCATGTTGAGTCCCTTTGAAATGCAAAGGGCTTTAACTGTGTGGACCCAAAAGCAGTGAACTTTTGCAGTCACAGTGGTTCACATTTTACCATTTGTTGGTACAGTTTATCTTGCATTACATGGGGTAGTCCAAAATTACTTTTGTAGTATCTCAGTATTGCTAATAGAAGTCAAACTTGTACAAAGTACTCCATTTGTTGCCCAGAAATATGTATATTTTTTTTTAATCAGGCTGAGTCGTCTTCTGAGTGAGGATGTGCACCGGTTTACATGCATACCGGTTCAAAGACTACCCCTCCCCACAAGCCGACACTTTTACTGTGGTATCTGGAGGTACCGTTTCACTAATAGAAAATCTTCCATGTGTGTATTTGTAAAAAAGAACATCCTCAGTGTTACTTTAAGAAGCTTCTGTTGCAATTCAGAGGACTGTAATTATAATCCTAAGAATTGAGAGTGTAACAGTGAATATGTAGTATATGTACACACTAAGGGCAAGGATGGGATATTTCAGAGTTTTCCCCATACTCTGAGGTACGTCACTCTCAGAGTTTTTTTTTTTCTTTAAATATCATATTTGTCTCCAAGCTTGGTAACAGTCAGCCTTCCTCCTACATGACTTACGCCCTTTCATTTTTCAGATGTACGGCCACTACTTGCACTGAGGTTCACTGGAAGGAGTTGTCATCCAGACAGCCGTAGAGAAGTTTATGTTACTGCCTTTGTTCCCTCCTCTGCTCACCACTGAGGAATGAGTGTCTTTGTCACAGTGGAATGAGAGTTTGGCTTCACCCCTCCAGACTGGGGCCATCCATGTTTCAAGACAGATCCTAACTTTCCCCATGCTGAAGAACTACATGGCTCCCCCAACTGTCTATTCATTTTGGACAAAGGCTATTTAGGTATTAAGTTTCTAATCAGTTCTCTCCATCCTTTTGCTGGCTGATGTCGGTGTTTGTGTCTCAATGAGGCCCTCCCTTTGCATGTATATGTTCCAGTCTACAGTTCATGAGGCTACTATTAGTGGACTGGTAGTGCCAAGCCCATGATCTACACTGCATTTCACTGCCTGCAAATGTCTACCTGCAAGCGCAGACAAAAATGACCACTCCCTCTTCAAGATAGGCAAACCACCACTGACCAGTCACTGCTACACTCCTGGCTTCTCTTGTCCCCAACCAGCTACTCAGACTCTTGTCATCTCTGCCTTGTCATAGTCAGGGCTTCTTACTCTTTTGCCACTGAGCTGCGAGTCTCAGAGTTCATATATGTAAGTACCAGGGATGTTGAGGTAGGCCCTGTGTTGCACTGAGGGGTGTGTCATGTTGAAAAAAAAAAACAGAGTAATGTATATGAGTGGGTTGTGTGATCTGCAACTGTGAACTTTCAAATCATGTTAAAAATACTGACTCAAACTGCGAGTAGCTGAAGTTATTACCATTCTGTTCTTACTATTCTGTTGGTGTCATGAGCAGCTGCTGCTGATAATGGTGCAGTGTGTCATCTGTATGATCGATTGAAGAACAAATAAATTACAGATTAATATACTTCTTAGGTGAATTATAAAAGTTTCTGCTGTGGACAGTGTGCAGTAGATGAAAAACATCACTGAGCAAGTCACATGCTTTCAGATGAGCATTATTTGGCCTCTTTATTGATGGTTGCTGGAGATGACAGGACAACATTTTAATGTTCTTTACTTTTCAGGGAATTTGTTTTGCAGTACATTGGGTGGGGATCAACCACACTTGCCTGTCTATGAGGTTAAAAAATAAGGGTGTGCATGCCTGAACCTGGGAGGCTTTGTTGAACAGTACAGATGTAACAAAAAGTTGTTATGGATGTAATGTAACTTGAGACCAAATTTCAAATGATTAGAGAAGAATAGAGTTGGGAATGTAATTCTGATGATGGAGAGAGGTGTGCATGTGTGCAGAGGTGGTGCTTATTAAACAAAGAAATTGTTTGTCAAGGGCATAGCTAGGGCTGTTGTGTATTATTTTATGTTTTCTCTGTCTTAGTGGTAAATAACCTCCTTGGAAGCAAGTTTGTACATAGTTTTGAAATTGTTTATTTAATGGATATAAAAGTCCCACCTGGAAAAAATATGCTAGTTTCTTTTTTCCTTACTCAGATAAAATGAAATAGTAACAGTTATATGAAAATGAGGGAGACCTAGGAGTGAGTATAGGGCCTCTGTGAAAATGAGAAAAAGAAGAATTTTGAAGAAATTTTTAAGGCTGTAGAAAGGAATAATACTAAAAAGGTCTGGACATTTGTAGTGTATTACACATTCAGATCTCTTAGAACGTGGCCTGATTGGCAGAAAAGTATGGTTCAATTACTTTCTGATGAGTCATAAGAAGCTAAGACAAGGACAAAGCATTAAAACATAACATTATCGTATGGGAATTCACATAATGCTGGAATGGTGAGATAACATTTTAGGCTATTGAAGGGAGGTTTTAAAAAAAGGAAATGTAAGGTAAACTCCTAGATATGTGCCTACAATATTCTACAACCTGTTTTTGGCTGACTTAAGGAAACAGAAAAAGATGTGATTTCTAAAACTTAGAAGTCTGTGTGATATTTCATTGTATTGTAGACACACGTCACTCTTAGGCATGAGTTTATTCATGTTCTTAGATTTTGAAGTGGTATTTGATTCACTATATGGAGAAAGCTTTGATCAACTATGAGAAAAGCTGACATATCAGGAAGTTAATTGCAATCGTTAAAGCATTATTTTTTATTTATACATTTGCTAGCAAGGTAGATGCAGTAATCCAAAGACCATTTTCATGCATGGCCTGGGCCAGTTTACAGTATAAAGATAGTAATGTACAATGAAATTAAAATGTATATAAACACTCCTCCTTAGAGTGTAGGGTAAGCATTTCTTCAGAGGATCTGTTAATAGATGAATTTGCAGTAAAGAAATAAGTAAGACGGCAGTGTTAAACATACCCTACATTTTTTAGTTAAAATATATACATATATATATATATATATATATATATATATTTGATTTCTTGAACATCATGGATGAAGTGGATGAAGTCTTGGGGACATGAGGTCCCAAAAATAGAAGGCAAGCTCTGTGGCCACTTTTGGGGTTTGCTGATGATATTTTGATATTTTAATGGTGGCTGCCACAGTTATCGCCCTTTTAGACAGATGTCTGCCTCCGAATCTTTCATAAGACAGAGAGACTTGCTTATGAATGTTAAAAAAATTAATTTTATATGGTGATACGAAGACAAAATAAGTAATTAAAATAAATGAATAGGTTGTTTAAATGGTTGCTTCGTTTTTTCTCTAGGAGTGGGATTTTCTAAACATAGGCACTGGAAAACACACAAGAAACGTATTCTGACAAAAAATAGGGTAAGCAGTAAGTACTGTATGGAGGTTAGATGTGAATTGGGGGGGGGTGAAAATAGCGTGCGCGCACACGCATGCATACTTAAGGCACTGGAGCAGAACTCTGCGCTAAAGTGAACTCAATTTTCCCCCCAAATATGGAATCCTTAGAAGTATGTTGAGAATTCTAATATTTCCATCTGTTTATCTTAAAGAAAAACTCTGCTCACCCCAGGAAAGGGCTTTGTTAGATACATAAATTCTGACTACCAGAATTACAACTACAAAGAAAAATAAAGAGATGTCGACATGTCAGGAAATATGAGAAGAGAAGACAGTCTAGTTGAAGGAAGGTATTAAGAAGAACCCATTAAGATGCAAGAAATACTTCAGTCGTATGGTTATGTGCAGTTGAAGACTTGGTAGTCAGGATATCATTTTGAGTACAAGTTACATTTAAGATGCCAAGAGAGCAATACGATCTGAGCACAGAGCGACTTTCATCAAATATAGGCAACCACATACTAACTTGGGCACATGCAAATATTGATCAGTAACAATTGTAGGGCATATTATTGTTATTGATCAGTAACAGTAATAGGACTTATTTATATGACGTACTTTCCAGACGGTTATGCTCAGTTTAGGTATGTTATAAACTTGAGATGCAGTTTTATAAATCAGTGTCTGAAAAGGGCATACGGACAAGGAATGCATCTGCTGTATGTGTAGAGAGAGCATATTTTCTGTGTGGTGGCATGTGTCCAATGTATGTTAAAGTAAGGAGGAACCTCTGTGGTATTCTGTTTGGAGTTAATTATGAAAGAGTAGCAGCAGGGGATAATAAAGAACTGGCTTTTCCTATGACTGAAGGATTCTCCTTCAGTAGGCTCACTCTCTCCTTCAGTAAAATGTTGAAGACTAGGAAAACAATGTATGTAATTAGTTTAAGATAGTGTCTGCTGGAGGTGGAGTATGGGACTGTTGTGTATTAACTGACTGACTGGTGGTAATGTGGTGGTATAAAAAGACTGAAACAAATGTTGAGCAAGTTACTTATAATAAACATAACTGAAGAACAAAAGAGATTTTCAGGCAAGATGTCAATATATAGAACTGTTGTATCTGTGTAAACTACAGAGAGAGGCTATGTTCCTATGTTTCTGTTAAAAATGAAGAATCACCATTTTGCTTTAGTTCTGCAAAGTGTTTAATTAAGACAGTTTTGCCTCTGAACTGTTGGAGTTTTATTCACCAGACTGTCCAGAATTGTAGAAATGTACTTTTCCATGTATATGGCATTGCTTAAGCCAGCTCTCTTTTTCACATACAGTTGCACACTGGAAAAAGGGAGCCAGAAACAAAGAGCTTGACAGAAGAGAAGGATTGCTGTGCCCATTGAGTTTTCCCATTCTTTATATATAAACCCCTCCCTTTCAACCCTTCTCTCCTTTCCCAGATTTAGATAGAGTACCCCCTCTATCACTATAAAACTGAACTGAAGATTACTCACTGCTTGTTAATCCTTCCAGGATTTAGTTCTTCATTTAGTCTATTATTGTCATCTAGTTGCTGTTTAGATACTTTGTAGCACTGCGTTTTCCTTCCTTCTCATTGTTTGTAATTGGAGCTTACTGCTCAGTTGTACCTAATTTGCTCCTGTATTTCTCCATGTTCATAGGTTCGTACTAGGCTATCTGCCCTAGGGCATTTATAAGCCTAGCCAGAGTGTGTGTGGCTTTCACCACCCCTTAGAATGAGAATACTACGCCCATTTAGGGTTTAGTTTACTGTGCCTCTGTCTAGTAGTGACACCGAGATGACCCCCGGGGTAAACCTACGATCTCCCATCCACTCGTCAAGATTTCTCTTGAATAGAGTTAGTGAGGGGCTCTGCCTAACATGGACTGGGATTCTGTTCCAGAGTGTAGGGAGCCTCTGGGTTATGAATCTGTCCCTCCAGCATGTCCTATTTATTTCTGTGTTGAGGTTCAAATCTCTTGCTCTCGTGGCTCTGATGGATTTGGATTTTCTGAGGTGGAGCATGTCCATTAATTCCGGATTGGACGTGGCCTTGTACGTCAGGCACAGATCACCTCTGAGTAGGCGGTATGCGACTGAATAGAGCTGGAGTTTCTTCAGCCGGGCAGCATATGACATATGTTTGAGACCCTTTATCCTCTTGGTGAGGAACTTTTGGGGTCTTTCCAACTGCTGCAGGTGTCGGGTAAGATACATCCCAAATGGGGCATTGTACTCAATCATTGGCCTGATAAGAGAAGAGTACAGGGGCACAATGACCTCTCTTGATCTAGATGTGAATCCCTTCATGATAAGGTGGGCAATAAAGAAGGTCTTCCTAACCACTTTGGCAATGTGAGTGTCAAATGAGAGGTTACTGTCAACTTGGGTCCCTAGGTCCCTGATTACCTCTTCCATAGTTAATGGATTACCACCTATGTGGTAATTTGTGGGTACCTTGTTTTTCCCCAAAGGGTATGACTATACATTTTTTAGCGTTCAGCTTAAGGCCATGGTTCTGGCACCAATTATCCATTTCTATGAGGCCTCTCTGAAGGATGCTTGTGTCTGCTGGAGTATCAATTATGGCGCCCAGTTTGCAGTCATCTGCGAACTTTGTCAGCCACAATCCTCCTATGTTTGCCTGCACCTCGTAAAAATAAATGCCGAACAAGAGGGGTCCCAGGACTGAGCCCTAAGGGACACCGCTTGTGACCGGCTTAGAGTCTGGCATGGCTCCAGCAACTCTGACCCTGTGGGTTCTGTCCTTGAGCCAGTTTGCAACCCATCTTGTGACATATGGATTTACATTTAAGCTGGTGAGTTTGTCTATGATGCCCAAGTGGGGTATTGTGTCGAAGGCTTTTGCAAGGTCAAGGTAGGCTGTGTGAACTGCCTTACCCTCATCAATGGCCTTAGTGACTGTTTCAAAAAAGTCGGCCAAGTTCAAAAGGCAGGATCTGCCCTTGACAAAGCCATATTGGGTAGGATCCAATGTCTTTAGGTCCCCAATGTCTTTGTTTATGAGTTCCATAATGATCCTCTCCATAGCTTTGCAGACCAGGCTCGTCAAGCTTATGGGGCGGTAATTTCCAGGGTCCGTAGAAGCACCGCCTTTGTGGAGTGGGACCACTGTTGCCGTACGCCACTCTTTGGGTACGTATCCTGTAGTATGGCTAAGATTAAACAGCAGCCTTATGTGTGGGTTTAGTTCCTCTTGGAGTTCATGTAGCGCACAGCCCGGGACACCGTCCGGTCCCATTGATGCTGTGTTTGTAGCTTTAGAGAGGGTGGCTCTCACCTGGGCATCTGAGATGTTAGGGAGGCTACACTCTGCTGGGATAGATATTTCTCCTTTTGGGGGGGAGGGGGAGGAGAAATTTGCACTGAACCGGTCTGCCAGAATGTTGGCAATGTCTGTGGGTTCAGTGTATTTTGTGTCATTTTGGACTAACTCTGAGCATATCTGGGAGTTTCCACCCAGGTTTCTAACATAGCTAAAGAAGGCCTTGTGATTGTTTTTTGTGTCTTTTGCGATTTTTCTCTCAAAGTTGGCCTTGGATGATTTTATGAGTGATCGTAGTTTTTTGCTAGTACTGATCAGAGATGCCTTCCCTTTTAGGGATTTTGCTCTGTCATGTAGTAGCTTCCTCCTCCTGTTGTAAAGTTTGTTTATGGCTGGGGTCCACCAGACCGGGCGCCTGCCTTTGGGGGAATGGGTCTTGGTTTTATTTGGGATTGCATGATCCATGCATTCTTGAAGGTGCCTGTAGAAGGAATTTGTAAAGGATTCAGCAGTGTGGGTTGTGGTTTCCACTGGCCCAGGGGCCTTGAAGGATACCACTTCAGTCTTAAGAAGTGTGAAGTTTGCTTTTGGGAAGTTCTTCACTGTGGTCTTTTGTGCAGGGGGTGGGGGCGGGATGTGGATTTCCAGTGAGATTAATTTATGGTCTGATCTCACCAATGAGGGATATACTTCCGGTGTGGAGCATTTTGTCCCCATGTTTGTGATGATCAGGTCTAGTATATTATCTCCTCTTGTGGGGATGGTGACTAGTTGTTCCATCGCATTTGAGTTTATGAATTCTAGGAACCTCTGGGCTAGGGTGTTGGGGCTTGAGTAATGTTCCCAGTCTATGTTTGGGTAGTTGAAGTCTCCCAATATGATGGTATTTGCAGAGACATTCATACTCTCCAGTGTCTTCAGGAAGGCTGTGTGGGGTTCCTGAGTTTGAGAGGGTGGTCTGTAGCATGCTACAAACTGTAGGGCAGTTTTGCCTATGGTTAGTTGCACCTGGATGGTCTCCGATGCTTCGTGCGTTTCCACTAACTTGGAGGTGTGGGTATCTTTGATGAATATGGATACTCCCCCTCCTTTTGTGGTTCGGTGCAAGTTTTGGGGCCGGAAAGCATGATATGAGGTAAAACCTGATAGTGCTGGGGTGCTCTCAGGTGCCTTGAACCAGGTTTCAGTCACTGCACAGACATCGATGTTCTCAATACTGAGGAGGGCTTCGAGATGTCATGATCATCTCTACTGTATAAATACCTTGATTGTTATCGTTTACCATCTACCATGTTTTTCTGTGGAGCTTTTCTCCCTGGGCCTCCGCTGAAAAAGGTAAATAAACAAATGTAAATAAAATAATAAATATATTGGCTGAGCTTTGGCTAGTGTTAATTTGTTGGCTTATCCCCCCCAAGTCATTTTAAGAATACTGGAAGTAGTCATTTTTTTGATCCTACTACCTCCTTAAGAATGTATGTTTTATTGCAGCACCCTTTGAATGAAATAATGCTTTTGTGGTCTCATCAAAGCTTCCCAGCTTGTATTATCTGGCTGTATCAAATTCTCATACATCTCTCTTTTTTTTTAATTTGATAGCTGCTAAGATGTTATGGATTCCACTGAGGTGCTTCAAACACTGTCATGTCTCTTAACATATTTCACTCAAGACTGCATTTTAAGTTTCTTTTGTCTACCTTTACATCATAAAGGTGTTGCATAATTTAAACTGAGAACAGCTACACCAAATCCCCACTTTGAACAAGGGAATCATGGCTACCAATATCCAATAATCAATCCACGCACAACAGATAACCCAAATTAAAGATCCCAAGAAGTGTTTAGGTATTTAGAACAAAATCAAATAGTGTTTTACCTAGTTAAAAGGGGTGTGGCAGTTCCTTTTACAGGCAAGTAACACGTTATACAAGATAGCTTCTTATCAAAGCATTCATTGCAAGAAGAGTTTGGGGGGCTGGCAGTAGTCCCACTTAGGGCAACTCAGGGACATTCATATGCTCAGTTTACTAAACATAATATAATGTTCAACCAACAAAACACTGCTTATTAATGTGAATATTGCTAGACTGTTTTAAAATGGTAACATACAGTCAGATGCTGTCAGTCATCCATCAGCCATCTTTGCCACATCCCATGGTCACAGTCAGTCATTGAGGGAATGCCCTAATCTGCATGAACTCTGTTGGGGGGGGGGGGGGGGTGCAGTTTTTCATATATAACTCAATGTGATTTCCATCTTACCGTATTCACAGAATTTCTTTTTATGCAATCATTTTTTTGTTCTTTAATCAGTTTACACTTTTTAGCTGTAACAACATGGTTTACACATTTATCTTGCATCTGCTTATATAGAAGTCTAACAATTTTTATTTAATTTCTTCAATTTTTAGTCAGTCACAGAAAAATACTATTTTTGAATTTGTCACTGCTTCATATTCACTTAACATTGCCAGTTTTGTCCACTGCATGTTTATTGCACCTTGAGCAACAAAAACATCACCCACTTACTTATCTTCGCATTCAATCATTGCTTATCCACCTACACTAAACAGATGCACAAGCAGTGTTTTTTTCCTCTTGAGGTACTTCAGACGTACTAATGTGCTCTGCTTTGACTCTGCTATTTTGAGGAAGACCCTTTAGGGAGAAACATTTGTCAATCACTAAGTTTCCCCAAACATCTCTCAATCATAGTGGAGCAGGTTCTAACTCAGCCTCCTTACAATGACATCTCACTTTCGTCAGTCCACACCCCTAACCAATCAGACCTCCCACATGTACACACCAATACACTATGCCTCAGGCTAATGATTCCACATTACTTATCTCCAGTGGGGTATTGAATTTAATTTATTACAGAACTGTGATTAACAGCCCTCAGGGTGTAACCTCTATCCCTGGCTAATCACTGCATTGCTATGCATTAATGAGGCCTTGACTTTTAGCTATTACGAAACTGTTGGATCAAATCACACCAATTAGACTTTAAATTGCAGCTAAGTCATCTTGATTGTACATTTTCCAACAATTAAGCTTCAGTTCAGCAGTGTCAGGTTTACTTAACTGCCTGAGCTCCTCACATCCAAAGTTGAAAACCACCACAAGTGCCTTGAAATGACTTACAACAGCAGTGATTAACATTCCTTGTCTCACCCTTTACCCTGTTTTTGAAATCCACTCTACACTGTCTTAACTCATTCCCACCTATAGAGCTGTTTTGAATTTACATTCAAGCTCCCAGTGGATGTGGTCTGTGCCTTTTAAAAATGAAGTTTTCTCTTGCAGTGAAATGCTCCAATATCTAGAACTGTAGATATGTTACTAGAAAACTGTTAATGGCAAACTATTCAGCACAAAAAATGTAAAGGCAAACTATTCAGTACAAAGTAATCTTTAAATTGGTTGCATTCATTCAGTTCTAGGTCTTAGAGTAGATTTTTATAAGCTGCAATAACCACAGTAAATATGAATTGCGTAGGATTATGTAAACAACTTGTGATATCTCAGCAACTATTCAGGCAGCACACATACTGCTAGCAGCATTGTCTTCATTCACCTGTGAGCTTTCAAATGAGGCTAAGCAATTTTGTCTATGGTACTTGAGTATAGAGATAATTACAGAAATATGATAATTGATACAATACAAATAATCAATATTTCTTTATCTGCACTAGAAATATGTCAAATATCAATTTAGTTGTTTTTGCCATTGTGTGAGCTTTAAGAAGAAATCTAATAATTTGTATATAGCATGGCTTATTAATGTAACTATGAACAAGCAATATTTGACACCTAGAGGAGTAGGGTGTAGTTGCAGAAATGCCTGGGGATATCATTAGGCTGTAATGAGCTTTAAGCACAGATACTGATGTAACGTCAAATCAGGGCTGTAGTCAGTAAATTCCATTTGTACTCACAAACTCATATTACTGCCACCCAACCCACATAAGATGAAAAAATGGTCACACAACTCAAGCTGTTGCTCCCTTTACTTAATCTGTGTAACATTTGCAGCTGCTGAGCAGGTAAACTATTAGAAATGTTGTTTTAGATGTTTAATCCTGTCTGCAAATGAGTTGTGTATATGTTGTTAGATGTTTAGACCGTTATAGACATAACTTGGCCTGATGTGGCCCCAATTTTCTTCTGGTGCTCAGAAAAAAATGTACTCTATAAAGTACAAAGAGTATGCCTAGCTACTCCCTTGCATCAAATAGATGTGAGGAAGTCTGACTGACAAATTAAAGCGGTTATCTTGTTGCTAGGGTTAAGTTCCCTGGCTCTAGTATTTTTAAAACTTTATTTTATTAGTGTTCTATTTTTTTTCTTTATCAGAACATTGCATTCTCTTCTTTGTCAGAATTACGAGAAGAGAATGGTTCTGGTACTGAAAACACCAACCCTCTGACCCTCCACGTAAGTACTTATGTGCCAACACACAACCATTCTTACATTTTTAACCTATTGTAATTTATTCATTGAATCCTTATTAAGCATGTTGTTAATTATTTACAGTTAATAGTATTCGATATTGATATACTAAAATTATAATTTTTAACAGATCTACATTGTTTGCTTGTAAAAATGTTATTGCATCTGTAAGTTGCTAGTTTTAATGATTCCAGTGAGAGGCTAATTCGAAAGACTTGAATTTTGAGGGCATGTAGGTCACTTTTGCATAAATATAAAGGAGAAATTATAGAGTTGACTTCCAATCAATTTACAGTTTGGTACTAATAGGACTGTGTGTGATTTATAAAAAGCTTGTATAATTTAAAGTTCAAGGCCCAGTAAGCCCCATTGTTAAGCAAAAAAGCACGTATAGGTGGCAGACCTCTCAACCAATTGGGGACAAATTTCAACAGAATCAGGGACAAGTCAAGAAAAAATCAGGGACACTTTTAAAATATTAGTGCTATTAACTTGAAACATTGACAGAATCAGAGCATATGAATTAATGCACATTTTCTGAGGTAAAAGAAGTTTATAACTCTTAATTATTGTCATTATTCATTAAGTGTAATTCACCACCTTTCCTCCAAACGTCACTAGTTTTAGGAGGGATTAAGAGGGACATAGTTAAAATTTAAGTCAAAATCAGGGATGTCCCTGAAAATCAGGGACAGTTGAGAGGTATGATAGGGGGTAGTGCTTCAATTAATGACAGTCATGGTAGGATGCTTAATGCATACATTGCACAATCCCATCTATTGCTGTACTTGCATTTTCTGCTATTGCCATCCTCTAATTAAAAAGAAGAAAGCATGCAACACACGTTGATGCCAATTCCTCATTACAGAATATATACATCCTCTCCATTTGCTGATATCAATAAAAATGGAGGTTTTCAAGTGACAGAATTCTTTCTATGAGCAGATTGTATGTAGGTCTTTGTTACACATGAAGTTAATTCTGGTGATGACACAACCCTATGGGCTACTTGTATTATTGTGCTCCAAACTCATGATAATATTACAGAAAGTCAAAGTTCAAAATATGATATTAAGTAAGCTGATGTTCATTTGCCTGTAACTTTTGTAGTTAATTTTTCAGGAAGTTGTGTGTTACTAAACCACTAGATGGCAGAAGAGTCACATTGCAAGTGATCATATTGCCTATATATTTACAGTACCTTTTTATTGTCTTGTTATTTATCTCAACAAAATAGAGATACAAAGAGATGAAGGAAGTCTTGTGTGAATACCTTTTTTAGTAAAAGAAAAGCAAACATTAAAGCAGTAATGAAAGCTTTTGCTTGGCACGTTGACTCCCACAGCATGTTAATTTTATCTAATTCACTGCATTTTATTCAGAATGACATGGCTGGAGGGAAATTCTGGGTTTAATGGGCTTTCTGCTTTTGTCCACTTAACTGACTGCAAAATGCATTATAAGCAGAAGGCTAAAAGTTCAGGATACATGGCTGCGTGAGGAAATATGTGTCAAGAAGCAAGTCCTCTAAGCCAAAGCACACTTTCTGGGAATTCCCGATGCAGATTTGCATGAATAAAATGCATGAACCCAGGTAAATACAAGATACTAGAGCTGCATTTTCCTCGCTTGTATTTAACTACCGGAAATGCTATGTTTCATTTTATTTGTCATCTATCTCACTTTATACTTATAAACTATAAGGGATAACAACACAGCAGCTGTGGATAACTGTGTTAAATTGCAAGTATTTCTGTATGAGGTGCTGGTAGGATCATACCTTAGGCAAGCAATAATGCTTGTCAGGGTGTGTGTTGTTGTTGTGTCTTTCGCCTTATCCCGGTTAGGGGTCGCCACAGCGGAACTCCGGTCCGCTAATGTTTGGTAGTGAATTTTTACGTGCCGAGTTACCAGCCCTGACGCACAACCTTCAACGAAGGCACGCCCATTCACGTATGCCTCCACACAGAAGACAGTCTAGCTGAGAATCGAACTGGACAACATCTTGCTGTGAGGTGACAACGCTACCACAGCACCACTACCGCGGGGAAATAACACCCACTGAGGGGTGTTGTGAGGCCCGTCACCAGAAGGGCGTTATTTCCCCATTAACTCACAACCCTGGAGGACATTTTTTCTCTTAGAGAATGGGTTATTTGTTAAATTGTTTTGTATTTTTATTAATATATATTTTTTATGTTTTTATGTAAAACAGTTCCTCTACCTAATGTTTCATACTTGCTGTAGCATATGTAATTGATTTTGAAGGATGCATTTTGCATCCAAAATATAAGTTATTTAAGTACTTAAGTTCATAGGTTGGTACTAGGCTAACTGCCTTTGTGGGCTATTTTAAGCCTAGCCAATTACCCGCTGTGAGAATCAAACTCTATACCTTGTATCTGCTAGGCAAATGCCGTAACCATTACACCCCCCCTTTAAAGGCTCCATACACACCTGCACACACATTCAGAGGCATAGACAAAGTCACACGCATGCATAGAAGTACACACACCAGTTACAGCCACTGTGTGCAAATGAGTGAAAAAAAATCCTAGAATGCAAGGCATTGGAACCACCCCCCATGCCTCTTTACTGTTACAGATTTTGCCACGTAGTGGTGCTTTGTCCCAGTAGAATGATTACTTTATTGGTAAACTACTAGGGATTAAAGTCAGTCAATAATGAGAGACAGAGTTCTATATTTCTTATTGTTGAGTGCCTCTTAGAAATGATTTACAAAGGCTTTGCACATATGTCATATGGACTGTCTGTTGCATACAAAAAAACATTGTTGCTTGCCTGTATGTCTGCGCCTCTCTGCCTCATTCACACACCTTTCTTTTTTTAATCTATTTACTTTGTTTTAATTTTACAACCGTTAAACATTAAAGCACTGTTTAGCGAGTGCAAAATAAAATGGTGGCCATTTGCAGTTTTTATATGGAGATCTGCTTGAGCTCCTGCCATTTAGAGTATGTGGAAGGTGCCTAAGCCTAAGGATGCTGCATTTACTACTCTTTTTTAAGCACTTTTATTGAATTGTCATTTAAGACACAGGGAAAATGTACATTTATAGAAAATAAGAAAATCCATTATTAAAATGTTCTCACTTATAAACATTGTACACCCCATATATTATGTTGTATAATGATCATCAATCCAACCTTTTATAAATTGCTCACTTCCTGCTTTCCACTAAATCTCACTCCTACAAAACATTACTCTATATTTATTGTTCCCACAATTTTTATTTTTTTCTATGTAATTTGCTAACCCTTTTCTAAAGGTCCCATTTCCAGTTCTTTTATCACTGTTACAATATTCAACAGTTCAAATACTAGACTTTGATTTATCTTTTGTAGTAATTGCTTTTTTTGTAGAAATTTCTTTTTTAGCAGCCACCAGAATTAAACTTAACAAGGCCCTACTATGTGTAGGCAATTCAGATCCTGTATCCCAGCCCAAAAGAATCATTTTCTTAGTTACACACATTTGCTCACCCAATATTCCTGACAGAGTACTCTGTAGGGAATTTTTAAAGTCTGCAAACTCATTACACTCCTAAAACATATGTTCCCAGTCATCTTTTTTTCCTCATCACACCTCCCACATTTGTCATCTACCAGAGTAAAAATTCTTTGGAGTCTGCTTAGGGTATAACAATACCCATGCAAACAATTCCAAGAAAAAATCCTACATCATCTAGACTTTGTTGCCTGTTTGTGAGCCATACATCTGTCCTTCCATTGTTTCCTTGTGAATTGCTTATCCAGACTCTCATCCACATCTTTTCTAATGCCCACTGATTGATTCTTATAGTTGTTGTGCAGTATTTATTATTATACTAATTATCCCTTTTTTATACCAGCTTCTGTTCTATATTCAAGTAAAAAAACTTTACCAGAGCAGGTCTTTCACTTGGGAACCCCTACCCTTTTCTCGTTGTTTCTACTGTGATATCAATCCCTGACAGGGGAGACCATCTTTAGCCTGCAGTCCAAATGTCTTCTTGGCCTCTTCCCATTCTATTACTTTTTCCTCTCTAGTTATTTGCTCTCAATACCTTAGTTATTTTACCTGTTTTCAGTAAATTCTAGCCTCATTCTTGCCTATTCTCTGTATCCCTAATTCCATTCAGCTCTGTCAACCGAATCTTCTTTCTCCATTCTTATGTTGGCTTAACTCTTAGAATACTTTCTGCTACTTTATCAGTATAATATTCTGTATGACTGTTACTCTCCTTAAGAATCTGCATCCAAAGCCCTACTCTCTCCTTATTTCTTGAAATTTCCTTTGACTGCTCCTGTCTTATCTTCTGACCTGGCTCCAGGATGTCCTTCAAGGATGCATCTGCAGTCATAACATATGGGTTGTCCTGCCTCAGGCAGCCCTTCGGTCGGCCGGATTCCAAAGTCTGGGTCTGGCCTCGGCTGATGTCACACTTTCCCCGACGTCAGAGCTTCTGGGGTATAAAGGCATCAGCCGACGCCATTTTCCTCAGTCTTTCTTGCTGCGCGGTGCCCGAAGCAGAAGCTGTTCGCAAGTGCCGGTTGGTCAGATCCAGAGATTTCAGCTACCGAAGACTTCGAAAAAAGCTAAGTACCCCGTT
This sequence comes from Protopterus annectens, assembly GCF_019279795.1. Taxonomy (NCBI): domain Eukaryota; kingdom Metazoa; phylum Chordata; order Ceratodontiformes; family Protopteridae; genus Protopterus; species Protopterus annectens. Next base: position 1,164,720,102 of record NC_056745.1, read on the forward strand.
GGGGACTCTTTCTTGCCTCAGCCGATGTCAGACAAAGTAAATAATTGTTTAACTTGTGGGAAACAAATACCTCATAAGGATTTCCATTCTTACTGCCTTCCTTGCTTAGGCCCAGACCACGACGTATCAACTTGTTTAGCCTGTGCCTCCTTCAACCGACGGACTCTTAGACGTCGGTCGGAGTTTGCAGAAGAATTTTTCGGATCCGCTTTTGCATATAAAATGCCATCGGAGACTCCGACTATGCATTTGGCCAAAAAACGCAGGGAAAAGGACCGACACTCACGCCCCGCGGTTTCGGCTGAAACCACGGCTAGGCCTACCGCGAGTGTCTCGGTTTCGGCTGAAACCGAGCCCTCGGTTCTTACTACGACAGAAACCATACCTCCGACAACCGAGGCCAGAGAGGCCCCGGCTGCGTCGGCTTCAGAAATCCCTACCGAAGCTAGCGCTCAAGATTTGTCCGACACCATTCCATTGGACATTTCTACATCTGCACGTGGGGCAGCTAGGCCCCCAGCTTCTATGTCTATTAAGGCCTTCTCCAGGGCTAAAGCTGCCAAACTTTCAAAAGCTTTACCTGCCAAATCTACTTCTCAGAGGCCTTCCTCAAGCTCTCAGATTCTCAGTCTTGCTGAGGACCTTATCTCCTTGATTAGGGGTTCCCAATCTCACCCAGACAGGGCCCTCCACCAGACAAAAGGCCTAGGACTGAACCTGTCTCCTCTGATTACTCCACGGATGGATCTGATTTGTCAGACCATCAGGAAGGCCTATTCTCCTTATGAGGATTCAGATGCTGAAGACTCTATCCTTGCCTCCCTCCTGAAGAATTTTCCTTTGGGGAGACCTTGCACTCTATGAGGGAACACTTTCAATGGCAGGGTCAGGATTTTTCTGATTCTAGAAAAAGACTAAGGACTTTTTTACATTTGCCCCAGCATAGGCCCTTAGCCATACCACCAGTGCTAACTGTAATTGATGATGTGTATAATGATGTTAGTTCTGCACCTGATTCTCTCCCTCCGGCCCCTGCCAAACCTGACAGATACTACAGGGTCCCGGATTCTCACTTCCACCTGTATAAAGCCCATGCTGCAGACCCAGAAACTATTTCACAGGGCCCAAAGGTGTTGCAGCTGCCACTGCCAAAAATCCCCTACCCTCTGAAAGAGAGTCCAGAGCATTAGAGAGATGGGGTAAAAAGGTTTATACATCTGCTACTCTTTCTGCCAGGGCATTAAACTGTCAATTCCATATGATACAGTACCAAGAATATTTGTTAGATCAGCTGAATAAGAAGCTTTCTTCTCCTGAACCTTTAGACCGTAAATCCCTTCAGGATTTGGTACACAACTCTCAGCAGGTCAGTAATCATTTCTTAAAATGTGGCTATGATGCACTGGAGGCTTCATTTAGATCAGCTATGACTGGGGCAGTAATTCGTAGGCATGCCTGGCTAAAAGAGCAATCCCTGCCAGACCATGTCAAGGCTAAGCTCCTAGATGCTCCAATGGAGAAACAAAGTTTATTTGGCTCCCCTGCACAGGAGATTCTAAAGAAAGTGGAAGAAAAAGCAAAATCTGTGCAAACAGTAAAGGAATTTCTACAGGTCCAACCTCCGAGGTTCAGCAGAAACTGGCCTTCCAAGAATTGGTCCTTTCCAGACACCTCCAGAGCACAAAGGGGCAGGAATAGACGCCCTTGAGGCAGAGGTCAATCAAAGGGTGCCTATAGGAGCCGTCAGTGGCAGCCTGCCAACCAGAGGAGTAGTGCCACAGCTGCAACTACAACCACTAGCACAGGACAGACACAATGACTTGACTCTGATTTCGCCTACCAGGGAACAACTGGAAGCTCCCTTGGGCGGAAAGCTGGCTTTATTCTCAAGAAACTGGCATTGCATTACAAAGGACACATGGACATTGCAAACAATAGACAAAGGATACAGGTTTCACTTCCACACTTTACCAAAAGGAGGAATGCCAAACCTACCACCAAATCAGAAGCCAGAGGCTTTAAGACAAATCAAAATTTACTTCAGATGAAAGCGATAGAAAGGGTACCATCTATGGAACAAGGCTAAGGATTTTACTCCAGACTATTCCTTGTACCAAGAAAAGAAAACCAATGGAGGCCTATTCTCGACTTGTCCGCACTGAACACATATCTCATTGTACCAAAATTCAAAATGCTGACCCTACAGCAACTTCTTCCCATGTTGGGCAAGGAGTCTTGGCTGGTGACTCTAGATCTCAAGGAGGCATACCTGCACGTCCCTATCCGACCAGATTGCAGAAGACACCTCAGATTTCTTGCAGGATCAGAGCATTATCAATTCTCAGCATTGCCCTTTGGCTTATCTACTGCGCCCAGAGTATTCACGAAATGCCTGGCATCAGTAATTGCACATTGCAGACTTCAGGGAATTCAAATCTACCCATACCTGGACGACTGCCTAATACAAGCGGACAACAAGACAAAACTGATAAAGGATTTGGCCTATGTCATACACCTGCTACAGGCCTTGGGATACACAGTCAACATCCAAAAGTCAAGACTAGTGCCATCCCAAAGGATAACCTTCTTGGGTGAGGATCTGGACACATTAACTCAGATGGCTTTTCTCACAGAAGAAAAATAAAAACAACTTCCAGATTATTTCATGACTTTGACAAGACAAACTCAGCTTACTGCAAGGAAAGTCCTGCAGGCCCTGGGTTTCATGGCATCCTGCATAATCTTGATCCCACATGCCAGGCTGCATATGAGGAAATTACAATGGTACCTAAGGAATGTATGGTCTCAACACAGACACAGTCTAGAAACCATGATACCAATCATTCCATGCCTTCAAAAGGAATTCCTGTGGTGGGCTCAGGCCTGCCAGTCCAACAGAGGGTTGCCTTTCAAGAAACCAAAACCAAGGCAGACCATCACCACGGACGCCTCAGACCTAGGATGGGGAGCACACATGGAGGACAAATGTATCCAAGGCCTATGGCCTCAAGGACAGTTAAACTTGCACATAAACCAAAAGGAGATGCTGGCAGTGAAGCATGCAATAGAGGCATTCAAACCATACCTCCAGCAAGGACATCTGCTGATAAGGACAGACAACACCACAGTCATGTGGTACATAAACAAACAGGGAGGCACGCATTCCTACCCTCTATGCCGGATGGCAATGGATCTGTGGAACCTAGGCCTGAATCTCAATATCCAGCTGCAGGCCAAATTCGTACCAGGAAAAGAGAATTCACTAGCAGACAGCTTAAGCAAAACTACCACGGATGCTCACGAATGGATGCTGCATCCAGACATCTTCAAACTCATAACAAAGAAATGGGGATTACCAGAGATAGATCTGTTCGCCTCCCCTCTCAACCACCAACTGAAGAAATTCTGCTCAAGGACATACCACCCACAAGCCTGGAGGGTGGACTCTCTCTTTCAGCTGGAATGCCCTAATAGTGTATGCATTCCCACCTCTCCCATTGATGTACAAGGTTCTACTGAAGATCAGGGAGGAACAGCCAAAGGTGATACTAATAGCTCCGGACTGGCCAAGACAACACTGGTATCCGCTACTGAAAAGCATGTCTCAGGCGAACTCATGGCCTCTACCCCTATGTCCTCTTCTTCTAACGCAGAACAATTTCAAGACCCTGCATCCAAACTTGAAAACTCTGCAACTAACTGCCTGGAAAATTGCTTAAAACCAAACCAAACTGTCTTATCTCAGAGGGTCAAGGACATTATCCTGGAGGCTCGCAGACCCTCCACAAGGAAGACATACTCAGCTAAATGGAAGAGATTCCTCATTTGGAGCGCATCAAAGGGCACAGATGTCTTAGTGGCAAACCTAGCACACATCCTAGAATACTTAGCAGAATTGTTCCACAATGGCCTGTCTTACTCTTCCATTAAGATTCATGCTTCAGCAATATCTGCAGAATACAATATGGATCCTCCTATCTTCTCTCACCCTTTACTCAGACAATTTTTGAGAGGGATCAAAAATGTTAAACCTCCAAGGAGACCCCCTCTACCTGCATGGGATCTCAATTTCGTGCTGGAAAAATTGACTCTACCTCCTTTTGAACCAGCAGCATCAGCAGACTTACAATTTTTATCTTGGAAAACTGCATTCCTTCTGGCAATCACTTCAGCAAGAAGAGTATCCGAGCTACAGGCATTAATGGCAGTGCAGCCTTTCATTATTTTTCACCAGGATAGAGTGTCTCTGAGAACCAATCCAACTTTCATGCCAAAGGTGGTATCCAGGGTATCCTTGAACCAAGCCATTCATTTGCCTACGTTCTTCCCTAACCCACAGAACAAAGGAGAAAAACTCTTGCACACTTTGGATATACACAGACAGCTACGCTACTATCTGGACAGAACTAAAACCAGCAGAAAAACTGACCAACTTTTTGTAGCCTATGCAACTGGGGTGCAAGGAAAAGCAATTTCCAAGCAGATAATTTCAAAATGGATAGGAAATTGCATTCGCTTTTGCTACTCTTTTCATGGAAAGACAGCTCCTGAAAATATCAGGCCTCATTCCACAAGGGCCACAGCCACCACTACAGCTTCCCTACGAGGGGTGGCTACCAAGGACATTTTAGAAGCTGCTACTTGGAGCTCCGTGCATACATTTGCCAAGCATTATAATCTATCTTTATATTCCAGATCCCGAGCAGGCTTTGCAACTGCAGTTTTACAGGGGATCTTAACTACACCTTCCTTATCTTAGTACCTCCTCCCCCAGTTTGGCTATGGTATTCTACCCATATGTTATGACTGCAGATGCATCCTTGAAGGACATAGTACAGTTTTGTACCTACCATAAATGTAGATGTCCGATAGGTATGCATCTGCAGTCAGGATTACCCACCCTCCTTCCCCTCTGTGGTATTCCTAGGGTGCTTACTCCTCTTTCAGCTAACTGGGGGAATCTATTATGGTGTATTTGTTTGTTTGTATATATGTATATATTATTTTGCTACTGTTTGGAACTTTCTACATTTATCCAAATTTAGCCTTCCTAGAGGGCACCTGGCATCTGGGGCAAGAAACACTGAGGAAAATGGTGTCGGCTGATGCCTTTATACCCCAGAAGCTCTGACGGGTAAAGTGCGACATCAGCCGAGGCCAGACCCAGACTTTGGAATCCGGCCGACCGAAGGGCTGCCTGAGGCAGGACAAACCCATATGTTATGACTGCAGATGCATACCTATCGGACATCTACATTTATGGTAGGTACAAAACTGTACTTTAATTTGTCCAAGAACTCTGAGTACATTTGGTGTATTCCCCCCTGGCTTCAGGACTTTGCAGTATTTGTTTCTTCTGCAGTAACTTTCTCCACTTTTGATGTAATATTGATAGTCTAAAAGTTGCCAGTGTCTGCCCTTCATTATCATGAAAAGGAGTCTAATTTTTTCAGTCTAAAGGAACCTTGCACTGTTTTCATGACATGATAAAAAGAATAGGTAGTGATATTGGGAATTCTTCAGAGAACCTTCTCATTAGGGCTGCGTAAGTGTGCTTTTATCCCTCCCTCTCTCTTTATATATATATATATATAGATATATATATATATATATATATATATATATATATCTATATAGGGAGAGAGAGAGAGAGAAATAGATAGATATAGAAACACACACACACACATACATGTGATTAGTGGCTTTAAATCAGAAGTAAAAATTACCTACATCTATAGTATCTAAGACAAAACATTAGCATTGAACCACAGAGATATCTAAAATGAAAAAAAAGTGTTAGATCTGTTGAACTTAACAGCAAAATTGTTTTTCAGGGGAAGTTAAGGACCCTTGTGCTGTCTCATACTCTTTTACTTATATATTTGGTCACTTGAAATTGTTGAAGGAGCAAGTCCTACAACTATTGCATGTTGTTCATGGACAGTTAATGGACAAGTGTCAGGTCCATGATCTCCAGCCCCTGTATATCATTCCTATTTACTGATTGAGTAAAGTGCAAGCCCCTTGTACCCATGCAGTACTTATCAATATATCAGTACCTCACACATTAATTTTGACTTGATTAGATATTGCCTTGAGATGACTGAAGTATTTTGGATGATAATGACTTCAGTTAAAGCACATGCTACATATATAGATGTACACACACACACACACACACACACACACACACACACACACACACACACACACACACACACACACACACACATCTTTTTTCTATCAATTTAACCAGTTAGACCTGCTTAGCATAAGACCTTTTTAAAGGCTAATCTGAGAACATTGTATCATCAAGTGACTTGCTTAGGTTGCACAGTATGCAGTCGGTGGCTAGAACTGAAATTAGGCCTCCAGGCTGAATCTCATTAGAGGTTATATATTAATTAATTTTCCTTTAATCCTGTCCAATTTGGCTATAGAGTCATACTAGCATGTAGTCTGGGTGCAGAGTCTAGCAGTGCAACCTAGAGATTTTATTGGGTGGATTTGTATCCTGCACCATGAGGGCTGTACTGTTTACCCCAGAACTAAATTTTGGTACCCATCCAGTTGTCAAGGTTGACCTTAAATCTAGACAGTGTTACATTGTTGGGCATTCACAATGAGCTTGTTAGACAGGTGAAGGATACTTTGAGTGAGGATCCTAGTTTTCAAAGGGGTCTTATTTATTTTGTGATGAAGACTGAGGTCTCTGAAGGGTGCATGCTTATTGTTACCTGTATTTCTGAGGTGTAGGGAGTCTACTAGTGGAAAATTGTAGATTGGCCCATAAGGTAAGGCAGCTATCACAATGCTGGAGCCAGTACAAGCCAAAGAAAAGCAAAAGGGTTTTAGTCTGTCTGCGTAAATGAGGGGAAACTTGGTCCTTTGGGATTTTTCTTAGTTAGAAAGTGCTGCAGTCTTTATAGAGTTGAGGAAAGTATTTGAGAGTAGCATTCTAAGAGGAGTTTCATATTCTATGATTGGCCTGATGAGGGATAAACAAGAGAGTGATAATGATGTCCTTGGGCTTGGGGTATATACCTTTCTTAACTACCTATGCAGGCCCAAAAGATTTCTTAACTAGAAGTGTTGACTGGTAATCGAAGGGTAGATTATTACTGATACTTACATTTCTGGCTATTTTGGTCTTAAATGGGGTTGGATTCATGTGGTAATTAGTAAGACAGACTGGTTAACCAAAGGGAGCTACACTACATTGTTTGGCATTAATCTTTTAGCACATGCTTTTACACTGCGGAGGTAGATGCCACAGAGAATGGGAACTAGGACTGAAACCCCAAGGGTACCATTCCTTAAGAATGCATCTGCCAGTAGTTGCCATATGAGAATTTTTCTCTGAAGCTCCTTCACCAGCGCATCATAACACACTAAGAGAGTATGTATAGCCCAAAACCCCAGCAGTTCATTTTTATCACTTTAACAATTTCGATCTTGATACTGGTGTACATTTTGGAAACTCTTCTTTATTCAATGCCTGGCTCAGCTAAACCACCCAAGTTTTCTTGTGGCTACCAAATCGCAAGCCAAGAGCTGCATCAGCATTATTTTTATTGCTTATTATGGGAGTGCAGCATGCATCACTGGCACAAGTGCCAGCATTTCAACCTAACCAACGTAAAATTCAGGAGCTCCAAACTACTCTGCTACCTCACTGCTTAGAGATTGACAAGAATTGAGAGTGCCCAGCTTAGGGATCAGAGGAAGAACCTCTCTGCAGTTCCATAACATTTGCCAGGAGTATTAGAATTGAAAGAAGCGAAGTACTGAGATGGGTTACCTCCCCCAGTGACAAATCCTTCCACAAGATAGCCTGGTCTTTACATGCGGCTTACTCACCTTTATCTGAAGAAGGCTTAAGTTTGCAGCTGAATGATGAGAGGACTGGCAGAGGAGCACTTTTGGCACACAAATGGGAGCGTATGCCCTGGGATTTTTTTGTCAGTGCCCATCATGTGATTTGATGGTTAGAGACTGGTTTATTTTCCCAGAGAACAGTGAGTCGCAGCCTCTATCTGTAGCTCAGTGGTAGTATTTGGAGCCAAGGATTTTTCTTCTTACCCCCTCCAGGTCCAACAGGCTGAATGGCCCAGAGTAAGAAGGGTTCACTGGGCCATGCTATGCCAGGGTACATTTTTCAGACCTTAGACTTAAGAAAGTTGTTTGAAGTTTGGTGGGATCTGTGCTCAAGGCTGTAGAAGTGCACCATTAGGAAATATGGCTTGACACCATCAGCAAGTGTGGTGCAGACCTTTTAAGTCCCTGCACAGCAACATTGGCAGATGCCACCCTAAGTAATTCTACCATGTTGGCTGACACCCAGTGCCTAACTATTACATGTTTAATAACACTCACATCATCTGTGTATGTCCACATTCAAAGAGGAAAAAATAAGCTCTTCTTCCCCTCTGCTTTTTAGAAGGAATTGGAGGACCTGTAGGTCACCACTGAAACAGGTAAAAACGGAGACTTTCCCTGCCAAACTCTCCACCAGATAACCCGCTTCTTTGGAAAATCCTTAGGTTGTCCAAAGTCCACCATGGACTGGCCTGATGCCCACCCCCCCAAAAAATCCCTTTGTTAGTAACTTGAGAAGGAAGAGTCCGGGGTCGTCCTTCTATGGCACTACTGATCAAGGATGCAGTTTATGCAGACTTTTAGGTACCCTTCTTGGCTTCATAGAAGGCAGATGCCCTCTATAAGCTGAATGGAATAAGTTCCCAGCCAGGTATGCTCGAGCACATTTCTGCAGATTTTTTGGGCCATCACTGTTTCCAGAGGCCTTGGCTCCTTGTCACATAATAGTGATAGGTTTGGTCAAGTTGTCTTGTTTGTTTCTCTCTCCTCAAAATGATAACAATTTTGTGGATTCATTTCCTCTATATTGAATCAAGAAAATCAAGAAATGGAAACATTTCAACCCTCACAGTGTCTGGTCGTAAGGATGAGCTGGTTAAGACCCTCAGAACTACTTCCACAATAGGATATCACAAGGTCCACAGTAATGCCAACTGCACAAATTCTGTTGCTGGGATGGTTGGCTTGGGTCTTTGTATAGGATGGAATTACTGAAGCCTTGTGGTAGGCCTTCTTGCATGCCTCCTTCCAAGGCCAAAGTCCTGCTCATCAGCCCTCACAGGATCTGGTTGATGACCAACTTAACCGGACACAAGTTCTCGCTTTTGAAGATTTGTCAGGCCCTGTTGGCCTCCTCATCTAAAAAAAAGAAGAAAGAGCATTTAAGTTAAGCTAATAAAATATGTACACATTTGTAAAATGGTTCGGATGTAATCAAGTGGATTATTAAGGCATTGCAGTGTTGTGTGGTCGAAGCTTTATTGTTTTTCACAAACTTGAGGGTTTCTTTTTCTTATTTTTCCTGTGTATAGAATGAAGAGAGAGAGACTAAACAACAGTAAATAGAGTTTATATAATGAAGTGTGTCACAATCCTTGTAACACTGATGTGTTACATAATCAAAGAATTAAGCCGGAGTAAAAAGGTGTTTTGTAGAATTTTCATTCTACATGCTACCACACACACACACACACGTGTGTAAGTATGTGTATATATATATATATATATATATATATATATATATATATATAGGTAGATAGATAGATATATATGTATATATTTATGTATCTATAGAGAGAGAGATGTATATGGGTGTGTGTGTGTGTATATATATATATATATATATATATATATATATATATATACGCATGTGTGCAATATATTTAATATTTGTGCATGCTTAATATTGCATTTTCTATCAGTATTGATATTTGATACTCATTTTAATACCAGTTGTCATCTTAGAAATGCTAATTCAAGAAAAGTATGTCTGTGGTCAGGCTAGGCTTGGAAAAGTGACCTGCATAAGTGCTTTAAAGGTGTTTTCTTTTGTGGGGGGAGGCTTTGGTACCAACATTCCATTAACTCATTTGTGTTGCTTGACTTTGATCATACCTTTCTGTTATGTCATCATTGTGAGTGGATGAAAATATTGGGTTACCTCCTTCTTGAACTGCTAATAATAATCAAAGTTGTAATTTTTACAGTCTTCTTCAGATATAAAAGTACTCCTGTCTCCCTCTGAAATACTGTTGAGCATCCATCATTCAGTTAAAAAGCTGATCTAGGAAAGATTTCTGAGGTATTTCTTTGGTTTTTCATTTGGCAGCCAGAGGTTGAATCGTGGTTGGTGATCAGTTTCCCACAGTTATGTCCAGCTGATATGGTCAGTCTTCAAAATTCAGTTGTGTAGCAGTAGCTGTGGATGAAGTGGTTGATAAGTATCTCTTAACTGATCTGTTTGTGTTTTCCATTTGCCATGTTCCACATCACCAGCATACATGAAGGGGATATTTTCTTTAAATAACTTGGCATAATTGCTACTGGTCAGCTCTTTAGTTTATTTCAGGTACTTCTATCATCTGTCCAGTTGTAAAAGTTCTTAATGCTCTGGAATGCATGTGCTGAAAATGTATCTTGCCCTTGTCTTAACACATCTCACTTAAGCAAATCCAACCAATATGGAGTGTAAATTCTGTTCAGGAATAACGCTCTTAGCATAATATTGCTGATTGTGTGTGGACATTTTAGTAAAGTTATCACTCTTATCTTCTTTCCACGTTTGTTAATAAACAGTGTAACAATGACATTCGGTGACAAACCATTACGAATCAAATAACTAGGCAATAGAATTCCAAAGTGCAAACAGTTATTGGGACAAGCCATAACCCAAATATGAGGTTCTAGGGTAACATATTTCCTCAGAATATTTTTAACCAGTTAGTTAAAGATGTCCACCAAAAAGTGGATCTAGGACATTCCTAGATCAGATGAAAATAGTATACTTTTACGACTTCACAAGTAACATTTCTTTGAATATGTGTTATTAATTTGTCTGTTTTTAGTGGACCTTTGTCTTCTGTACCTTCTCTTAAACAGTGAAAAAACAAACGAGTCAAACCAGTTTCTGGACCACGGAGTCATCACAACGTTCTGAATATTTGTCTACATTTGCTTAGAAAGGCTGAAATCTAAGTAATAATATATAACTTTCTGCTATAGATGGAGTGTTTCCTTAGCTTGCAATAACATTTCTCATTACTCTCCTTGTCACACAGGCGTTTTCATTTTTCCCTGTCTCTACAGTACTGCGCTATCCAGTTGAAGAAATGTCATTGAATCAGTTATTACTAACATTCTGTAATGAGTGATCTTGTTTTCTCATTAGAAAACATGATTGCTCAATTTTATTTATTTATTTATTTTACAGTTTGTTTACCGGGATAGTCCACTGGGCCAAGAAGAGCCCGTTTTCAATGGAGTCCAGGGGAGAAAAGCTCCATGAACAGCCATATAAATATGAAGACAATGCATTTACATTTATGTAATACTATTGAAGAACGATGGTATTACATAACATGATAAAAATTTATGATTGCAGTGAAAATTCAATTAAAAAATTGCACACACACACACAAACACACATAAATAGGTCAGTTAAAATAAGAAAAAGCCATTGGTGCATATTCCTGTTAAATTTGTTAGAATGTGAAATAATACAGAGTAGGCATTACAGTTTTACATGAAATCTTAGCAGAGTTAAAGTAGGATGGGGAATAAGATGTGTTAATTGTTGAATATAAGAAGGATGGGACAATAAGAAAAGAAAAGAAAAAAAAAATAGAGCAAGAGTAGGAGTAAATGACAGAAATGAAAATGGTGGTAGTCCGAGCTCAGTATGATGAAGGGAAGAAAGAAGTAAAGGAGTGTGAGAAGTGGGGGAAAAAAGAGGTGAGTCATGTGGGATGAGAGCAGGAACATTCCCAGAGGGTTTTGAGATGGGAATGAAGCAGGGTCTTAAAGGTAGAGTAGTTGTCTGTAGTACGAATAAGAGGTAGAAGGGAGTTCCAGAGGTGTGCTAGGGAAAAGGATAGTAGGTGTTTGCCTGGACGATGAGCAGGCTTGTGCAGTTCAAGCAAATTCTGGTTATTAGATCTTAGAAGTCTGTTGGGTAGATGCATTTTGAAAGAGGAGGCAAGGGAAGGGCAGATGGAGGGATTAAAGATGAGTTTATGGGCATGAGTAAATTGAATATAGGTAAGATGGTTGGGAAGTTCAAGCCAATTTAGTTTATGAAGGGCATTGCAGTGGTGGGAGGAGGATTTATAGCTGGTAGCAAACTTTGAAATTTTGTTATAACAGGAGGATAGCTGTGTTTGTAGAGAAGATTGAAGGTTGGTAAGAAGTGGGGCACCATATAGGAGAGAAGGAATGAGGAAGGTGTTGGAGAGTGCAAGTTTAGTAGTGGGAGTGATATAGTGGTTATGACGGTAGAGCATGCCTAGTTTCTGGTGGGTTTTCTTTATATTAGTTAGTAGGTGGGTATCGAATTTTAACTGTTCATCAATAAGGACTCCTAAAAGCTTTCAGTGGGAGGCTACCTCAAGAGAGGTGTATTGTTTTGGCTAGTAATGGAGAATGAGTTATTGTCTATAATGGTACTTTTTGAAGGGGAAAATTAACATAATTTTAGATGTTCTTCATCTCACATTGCTGCAGTCCTTACACTTGGGTAGTCCGCTGTCCTCGGTCGGCCCGAATATCAAAGTATAAGGCTGACGTCGGTCAAGGCGCATTTGACTGACATCAGGACGTCAGGGTACAAATGCGCATGACCGACGTCATATCCTCAGTCTTTTTTGCCGCATGGTCCGATGCAGAAGCAGCATTGCAAGTGCCGGTTGGCGTTCTGAGATTTTTCGATTTCAAGTTTCAGACCGAGTTCAAAGTTGGCTAAGTACCCGTTGGGGAATATTTTAGTTTTTCTTGCCTCAGTGATTTACCGGATGTCAAAAGTCAATAATTGCATTTCTTGTGGGAAACAGATACCGCATAGAGATTATCATACTTTGTGTATTCCTTGCTTAGGGCCTGAGCACGACGTTGTTGGCTGTCGCTCTTGTGCTAGATTTAATAAACGCACTATAAAGAGGAGGTTGGATTGTGCAAGGTTAGTCTTTGGAAAGCGGTGCAATTATAAAATGCCGTCGGATGCTCCGACGCCCTTCTTCAAGAAGCGCAAGGACAAAGCAGTTAAGCCTAGGCTGGAAGAACCGCCTGTACCGGACGCCGGTTCTTTAGAGGTGTCGGTGGAGCCGGTGGCTCCACCGGAGGTTTCTTTGTGTTCCCAGGGTGAGACTTTAGTATTGCAAGATGTGGCCTCTCAGGAGGCAAGTCAAGCTGAGGGGGCTTCTCAGGTTACTATACTCCCCTCCCTTCCTAGGGTGGCTAGGCCCTCTCCTTCTGTTTCTAAGGCTTCTCCCAGGGGCAGGCCAGGTTTAGCTTCAGTTGGTGTTACCCCTAGTTCTTCAGGTACTGTGCCCAAGAAGCATATGCTTAAAATGGCAGAAGATTTGATTACTTTGATTAGGGGTTCTATGCCCCCTCCTGATAAGAGGCCTAGGGTGGAGCCTGAGCTGGGGGGTTTTGAGCAGGCTTCAGATGTGTCAGAGTCTTCGGCTGAAGACTTGCAGGAGTACTCTCCTTATTCTGATTCTGATGTGGATGATTCTACTCCTTCTGCTTCTCCTCCTGAGGATTTTTCTTTTTCAGAAACTCTTCATTCCATGAGGGAGCATTTTAAGTGGGAAGGTCAGGACTTCTCTGATTCCAGGAAAAGGCTTAGGGAATTTTTGTTTTTACCCCAGCATAGGCCTTTGGCTATATCTCCTGTTTTGGATGTAGTGGAAGATGTTTTTACAGAGGCTTCTCTTAATCCTGATTCTTTGCCTCCTGCTCCTGTTAAGCCGGATAGGTATTACAGGGTGCCTGAAGCTCATAAGTATCTTTTAAGAGTCCTAGGGCAGACCCAGAAACTGTTAGCCAGGGGCCTAAAGGTGTCAAGGCTTCTGTTGTTAAGAATCCGGTTCCTGCAGACAAAGAGGCTAGGGCCTTGGATAGATGGGGAAAGAAAGTTTATACTTCTTCCACTCTGGCTATGAGGGCTTTGAATTGCCAGTTTCACATGTTGAAATACCAAAACTATCTCCTTTCACAATTAAAGTCTAAGGTTGATGCTCTGGCAGTAGGTATTGATTGTAAAGAGTTGCAAGATTTAGTACATGTTTCTGAACAGGTGGGTAAGCGTTCTTTGCAATGTGGTTTTGATGCTGTACAGGCCTCGTCTAGGGTGGCTGCCACTGGGTCAGTTCTTCGCAGGCACGCCTGGCTAAGGGATCAAAATTTGTCTGAACATGTTAAAACAAGGATTTTAGATGCTCCTTTACAATCTGACGTGTTGTTTGGTCCTCCTGTTGAGGCAGTTTTAAAGAAAATGGAAGACAGAGCTAAGTCTATGCAGACTGTTAAAGATTTTTTGCAGGTTCAGCCTCCAAAGTTTAGCAGAAATTGGCCTGCTAAAGGGTGGACGTACCCTTCTTATGATTCCCAGTCTAGGGGTAGATCTAGACGTGGTAGGGGCAGAGCTCAGGGCTCTTTCAGGCCTAGAACAGGGAGTTCTCCTGCACAGTCTTCAGGTGAGGGCAGGGGTCAGTCCTTTCGTAAACAGACCCAATGACCTACCTTTTCAGCTGCCAGAGCCTTCTCGCCTGGCAGCACCTTTGGGAGGAAGGTTGGCACTTTTCAAAGAAAATTGGAGTTTAATTACCCAAGACAAATGGGTATTGGATATCATACACCAAGGTTACAGGTTTTATTTCCATACCTTGCCTCCTTTCAGAGGCATGCCAGACGTTCCTCCTCAACAAAGAATAGAGGCTCACAAGCAAATTTCTCTGTTACTTCAACTAGGGGCCATACAGCCGGTCCCTATGCCAGAAGTGGGCCTAGGATTTTATTCTCGCCTGTTCCTAGTACCAAAGAAGGGGAACACGTGGAGACCAATTTTGGATCTATCTATCCTCAACACTTATCTGGACATTCCCAAGTTCAAAATGTTGACGTTACAACAGCTTTTGCCTCTGCTGGGCAAAGATCATTGGATGGTAACTTTGGATCTCAAGGAGGCTTACCTTCATGTTCCTATCAGACTAAGTTGCAGGAAGTATCTGCGTTTCGAGCTGGGACTTTTCACTATCAGTTCTCTGCATTGCCCTTTGGCTTATCTACTGCGCCCAGAGTGTTCACAAAAGTTCTGGCTCCAGTGATAGCTTTCTTCAGGCTGAAAGGAATACAGATCTATCCTTATTTGGACGACTGCCTGATTCTGGCTCAAGGAAGGGAAGAGCTTCTTCGCCATTTGGAATATGTGATAGCAGTGCTAAGATGCCTAGGGTATTCTGTGAACGAAATAAAGTCCAGTCTAGTACCCTCTCAAGACATGTGCTTTCTGGGTGTGAGACTGAATACAGCATCCCAGATGGCCTTTTAACCCCGGACAAACAAAAGAGTCTATCCCTTTACTTCCATCAGCTATCTCATCAGTCCGGGCTGACTGCAAGGACAGTCCTTCAAGCCTTAGGGTTCATGGCATCTTGTATTCTGGTGCTTCCCAATGCCAAACTGCATATGAGGAAGCTACAATGGTATCTCAAAAATGTATGGACACAGCACTGTCAGGATCTAGACACTGTCATTCAAATAATACCTTGCATTCAAAAGGAATTTTTGTGGTGGGCTCAGGAATGTCACCTAAACAAGGGACTCTCTGTGACCCGGCCAGAGGCGAGTCAGATTTTAACGACAGATGCCTCAGACAAAGCTTGGGGAGCTCATCTAAATGGAAAGTGGATACAAGACAAGTGGCCTGCCAGACTACATCTACATATCAATCTAAAGGAGATGTTAGCAGTCCAGTTTGCATTAATAGCTTTCAAGGATTTACTTCTTCCAGGGCAGGTGTTGATTCTAACAGACAACACAACTGTCATGTGGTACATCAACAAGCAAGGAGGAACGCATTCTTATCCTCTATGCAGGCAAGCAATGATTTTGTGGGAGACTGCTCTCAGTTTACAACTCAATCTTCAGGCAAGGTTTCTGCCAGGAGCACAGAACTCCTTAGCAGATGTGTTGAGCAGACGAATTATGGATCCCCACGAGTGGAAATTGGATCCTCATGTGTTTCAGAAATTGACAGTGTCATGGGGAACTCCAGACATAGATCTGTTCGCTTCTCCACTAAACCATCAGCTGCCAAAGTTTTGCACAAAAGGTTTCATCCCACAGCTTGGAAAGTGGATGCTCTTTCTTTCAATTGGAGCAATCTTCATGTGTATGCCTTTCCACCTCTGCCTCTCCTCCCAAAGGTACTTCTAAAGGTCAGACAGGACAAGCCAAGGATGATTTTAATAGCTCCAGATTGGCCTCGACAGCACTGGTACCCATTACTGAGAAGTCTGGTACGGAAGCCTCCATGGCCTTTGCCTTCGATTCCACACCTGTTGTCACAGGAGGACAGCCATTTGCTCAATGTCAAACTTCACTCTCTTCACCTAACAGCCTGGCATATTCTGTTTTGAACCATAGAGGGTCTCAACTTCCACAACAAGTTTTGAATGTGATTTTGGAAGCTAGAAGGCCTAGTACAAGGAAAGTGTACGCAGATAAATGGAAGAGATTTTTATTTTGGAGTGCAGCAAAAGAGTTTGATGTTTCTGAGCCTAATTTGAGTGTGGCTCTTCAATATCTTACTGAGTTACTGGACAAAGGTTTGTCTTTCTCTTCTATTAAGGTTCATGCTGCAGCAATTTCGGCTCACTATGATTGTGACCCACCATTGTTTTCTCATCCTTTGTTCAAGCAATTTCTTAGAGGGGCAAAGAATATAAGACCCCACGAAGAGCTCCTACTCCTGCTTGGGATCTCAATTTTGTGTTGGAGAAACTCACTCTACAACCTTTTGAGCCTGCAGCTACTTCTGAGTTGAAATATTTGTCATGGAAGACTGCTTTTTTGTTGGCAATTACCTCTGCAAGAAGGGTTTCTGAATTGCAGGCCCTTATGGCGGTTGAGCCTTTCTTGATTTTCCATAAGGATAGGGTATCATTACGCACTAATCCTTCCTTTATGCCTAAGGTGGTTTCTAGTGTGGCTTTAAACCAAACTATTCATTTGCCTACTTTTTATGCAAATCCCCAAAATAAAGGGGAAAAGATTTTGCACACTTTAGATGTACACAGGCAGTTGCGATATTATTTGGACAGAACTAAAGGGTTCAGGCAGTCTCAGCAGTTGTTTGTTTCTTTTGCTTTGAGTTCTCAGGGCAAGCCTGTGTCAAAACAAACTATTTCTAAGTGGATTGGGTTTTGCATTGCTTTCTGTTATTCCCATCATGGCAAGGAGATTCCAGCTGGGATTAGGCCTCATTCCACTAGGGCTACTGCCACTTCAACAGCTTTTTGAGGGGAGTGGCAACCAAGGATATTTTGGAGGCAGCTACTTGGAGTTCAGTGCATACTTTCTCTAGGCATTATCACCTGCCACTTTACTCTAAATCCAGGGCTGGTTTTGCCACTGCTGTTTTGCAGGGCATCTTGGCAGCTCCTGCTTCCTTGTAGTTAGCCATCCTCCCTTACCTCTGCTTTGGGATTCTACCCAAGTGTAAGGACTGCAGCAATGTGAGATGAAGAACATAGTACAGTTTTGTACCTACCATAAATGTAGATGTTCAAGATCCACATTGCTGCAGTCCAATTTACTCCTCCCTCCTTCCCTCTGTAGTTAGAGGTGGTTGTGTGGGTTGGGTTGTACATATTGTGTATTTTGTATATATTGTACATATAGTTAGTGCAAGGGTGGTGGGTTGGTTGTTTGCTGTCTTTTGGTTTTGACCTTTATTTTTAGGGTCTTCTGACATCTGGGGCAAGAAAAGACTGAGGATATGACGTCGGTCATGCGCATTTGTACCCTGACGTCCTGATGTCAGTCAAATGCGCCTTGACCGACGTCAGCCTTATACTTTGATATTCGGGCCGACCGAGGACAGCGGACTACCCAAGTGTAAGGACTGCAGCAATGTGGATCTTCGAACATCTACATTTATGGTAGGTACAAAACTGTACTTTTTTGATTCGTTGAGTGATAAGCAGCTGTCTGTCATCCAAAGTTCCTGTATAAGAGAAAGCACCCTGTGTTAGTTTTAAGAGAGTGGAGGTGGAAATGGTGGAGCGGATGATTGTAGAGTCATCTGCGTATTGAATCAGTTTAGCACTAGGAATGTTCTACTAGAAGTCATTTATGAAAATGTTGAACAGTAGGGGACCTAAATCTGTTTATAAGTATTCCCTCTAAGCCATAAATGAAAGGTAGTACAATGCTACTTGGAGAGTGAACTTTTATGTCACTTAGTGAAAGTCACAAAAATTGGGAAAAATAGATAAAACCAAAAACCAGAACTTAGATTTTTTTTTTTTGCAGGGAGCAAACACCCCTTGTGTGTGTGTGTGTGTGTGTGTGTGTGTGTGTGTGTGTGTGTGTGTGTGTGTGTGCGTGCGTTGGGGGAGCTTTATCCGTGATCTCCTTAGCAATATATACTAAGCTCATGGCCACACTGCCATGGAGAAAAGGAAAATACCTAAAAAAAACATGCATTTGTGGAACATGGGTGCAGTAAAACAAATTCACAATTAAAGCAGACATAAAAACAAAAGATTTGAAATAAAAAAAATGGACTGTGAACAAAATTTAGCAAGGAAATCAGCAAAAAGTATCAGGTCAGTAACAATGAAAATGTGAAGTCATTGCCTTGCTCTGTGGCACAGAAGGATAAAGCCCTGACATAGACCAGATAACCCATGTTCAGTAGCAGCTTGGGTACTGGAAGAGCCAGGCAGAGACGGATTGGTGTGAATGGCTGATTCCAGTTTGTCCACTTTTGGGGGGGGGGGGGCAAGGTGGTTCCACTCAATTGAGTACATCATGCAAGCAAAACCTTGCACTGCAAACTCCGATGGTGGTTGTTGTTTGACTTTTCCCGGTTAGGGGTCGCCACAGCAAAACACTGGTCCGCTAATGATTGGCAGTAGATTTTTATGGCGCCGAGTTGCCAGCCCAACGTTCAATTAAGGCATGTCCATTCACGCATGTCTTTCAAACGCCACTCGACTAGCCTTCATTAACATATGTGGGAGCATGCAACTGCATGAGGAAGGTGTAGCATGTGTCTGTTCACATCAAGCATTGTGAGGTACGATAGGGGATTAAGAGAAATGCCCTCATTGTCGGCTATATGAAGCGGCCACTGGGATATAGATTGAGAATGCTATGTTGCTCCCTAGCCTGAGGTCCAGTCCTGAAGCACAGATGGTCCTGGTTAGGGTGGGGGGATGAAGCCAGGCCCTCATTACGTTAGGGCAAGTTTGATAGTTTGGCATAGAGGTTTAAGGATATATCTTGCCAGACCTAGAACCTGCAGGAGTTCAGGGTTTGAACCCCAAAGACCCCCATTTACCTAATCTGTTACTCTGATCAACTCAGTTAACCAGACAGTGCTTCCAGGTCTCCCCTGAAGAAACATTGTGTGTCCAGTGGACTTGCTGTATTAATGGATATTTATTTCTCCTGTGTGACACATGGATCTTTGCCACAGATAGCGACAAATTCTTTCATGGAAGCCTGGATGGTGGTCCTTACCTTTTGGCACAGTCTCCCCATTGGTAGCCACCTGAGGCGGAGTGTATTGGGAATGCTTGGCCACTAAGAGTGAGGCTGATGTCCAGCAGGCATGGAGAGAAAAAGAATATAAAAAATGCAAACTCATCAAGGTACACCACAGATCAACTTAAAGTCAGTAAAGTAGGATCTGAGCAGTGCCAGTTCATTGATGCAGTGTTTTGTTAAACTGAACTGAGACAACCTACATGCTTCTGGGAGAGAGCGTAGGAGAGTAAAAACAAAACTTCTCAGAGCCATTCCTTAATGCCATCCTGTTCCTGTTGTGCCTAACCTTGCTATTCCCTGCTTACCTTGAATCATTGTGCTAAACCTCACTGTTCTGTACTTAATTTCAGTCAGTTTTAGGAATTCACATTTGGCTTCCGATCATGGGAATTAAAAAAAAAAAAAAAAAAAAAGTAATGAAGTTGAAGGCGTCTTAAGTGGGTGCCTCATTGAAGTCCAAACGGTTAACACATATACCCATTAACTGCCACAGATTTCACTGGGTACATTATATTGAGTTTGAATCTTTAATAGCTTTGTTTGGAAGTCAAAAACACTGCAAAACCTCAGAAAAATAAAGTCATAACACTTTGTGGAAAGGATTTTTAGTGTCCAAAAAAGTAGTAGCTACTTGATTCAGGACGCTTTGTTCATAGGTTGGTGGTAGGCTATCGGCTGTAGGGCCTATATAAGCCTAGCCATAACAATTCCCTGGCTATTTCTTCCCACACTATTTACTTCCCTGGACCCCTGTCTAGTAGGGCGACTGACGTGATCCCCGGGGTGAATTTCCTTTCTCCCATCCAATTGTTAAGATTCCTTCTGAAGAGGGCCAAAGAGGCGCTCTGCTTGACATGTATGGGCAGTGTATTCCAGAGTCTGGGGAGTCTCTGGGTCAGGATCCTATCCCTCTGCATGTTTTGTTTATTGTGATGACAAGGTTTAGATCCCTGGAGCGTGTGGCTCTGAGGGATTGGGATTTCTTTAAGTGTAGCATGTCCAACAGTTCTGGGTTTGACATGGCCTTGTATGTTAAGCAGAGATCGCCTCTGAGTAGACGATATGCGACAGAGTATAGCTGGAGTTTTTTAAGGCGGTCAGCGTAGGGCATCTGCTTTAGGCCTGTGATTCTTTTAGTGAGGTATTTCTGCGGCCTTTCCAGTTGTTGCAGATGTCTTGAGAGGTACATACCAAATGGGGCATTGTATTCTATAATGGGTCTAATGAGGGATGAGTACAGTAGGACAATGAGCTCCTTTTTTCTGGATGAAAAGCCCTTAGTGATGAGGTGTGCCACATAGAAGGATTTCCTGACTCTTGTGGCGATGTGTTTATCGAAGGTGAGACCACTGTCCACCTGTGTCCCCAAAGTCACTTATCACACTTTCGGTGTTTAGTATTCTGCCATCTATGTGGTAATTCACGGGTGCATGTTTTTTCCCAAAGGGGATAACTATACATTTCTTGGCATTGAGCTTGAGCCCATGGCTCTGGCACCAAGCATCTGTTTCTGTAAGGCCCTTTTGTAGAGTATCCACATCATTTGGGGATTCAATAATGGCTCCCAGTTTGCAGTCATCTGCGAACTTTGTTAGCCAGAGTCTCTTAGTGTTGGCCTTTACTTCAATGAAGTAGATGCCAAACAAGAGCGGTCCCAGGACTGAACCCTGAGGTACTCTACTTGTCACTTGTCTGGAGCTAGATTTGGAGTTGGTTACTTTTACAGTGTGGGTTCTGTCAGTAAGCCAGTTGGCAACTCATCGAATGACTTAGGGATTAATGCCCAGCTTAGTAAGTCTATGATTCCAGAGTGGGGGATGGTGTCAAAGGCCTTGGCGATGTCCAGATAGGCTGTGTGGACCACCTTACCCTCGTCCACGACTCTGGAGACTGATTCAAAGAAGTCAATGAGGTTCAGGAGACAAGATCGGCCCTTCAAAAACCCAAACTGGGTGGGGTCCAGTGTTTGAAGGCTGCCATTGTCTTTGTTTATAAGTTCCATGATAATATGTTCCATGGCCTTGCAGATCAGGCTTGTCAGACTAATGGGGTGGTAGTTCCCAAGATTCAAGGTGGATCCCCCCTTGTGGAGTGGGATAACTGTAGCTGTGTGCCACTCAGTGGGCACGAAGCCTGAGGTGAGGCTATGATTAAACATGACACTTAGGTGAGGTGCCAGTTCAATTTGTAGTTCATGTAATACACAGCCTGGGATGTCATCTGGTCCCATGGATGCTGTATTCTTAGCTTTGGAGAGTGTGTGGCCGTTATTACCGGAATTTGGCAATCTTCTGGTATTGAATTGGGTCGTTTAGGGGGTGAGAGGGGATTGAAGTTGACACTGAATCTATCTGCCAGGATATTGGCAATATCCTTGGGATCAGTATATTTAATGCCATTCTGTTGTAGCTCAGAACAGATCTGGGCATTGCCATTTAGATTCTTAACATAGTTATAGAATGCCTTGTGGTTGTCTTTGGAATCTTTGGCAATTTCATTTTCATAACTAGCTTTGGAGGTTTTTCTGAGGGATCTCAGCTTCTTACTGAGGCTAGTAAGAGTTTTTTGCTTCCTGGGATTTTCCTCTTTTCTGCAACAGTTTCTTCCTTTATTTGTAAAGTTTGTTTATGGCAGGGGACCACCAGATTGGCTTCCTTTTTTTGGAGGAGAGCGTCTTGGTTCTATTTGGAATGGTATGATTCATGCACGAGTGGATGTGCTTGCACAGTGCCTTAGTGTAGGACTCAGCAGTACAACTTTCAGCTCCCGTCTGCATGGATGTCATGAAGTTTGTCACTTCTGACTTGAGTAGCATGAAGTTGGCTTTGGAGAAATTTTTTATGGAGGTTTCCTTAATGGGGGGTGGGGGTGGGTTGTGGATGTTAAGGGTGATTAGCTTATGGTCAGGCCTGACCAACAAGGGGGTGACCATAGGTGTGGACATCGATTTCCCATGTTGGTAATGACCAGGTCTAGGGTACTGGAGCCCCTGGTGGCGACTATGGATTAGTTGATCCAGGACGTTGAATTTATGAATTCCAAGAACCGTTGGGCAAAGGTGTTGGTGCATGAGTAGTTTTCCCAGTTAATGGCAGGATAGTTGAAATTGCCCAGTATTAGGGTGTTTGGTTTTATCTTAATATTTTCCAGTATGTTTAGAAAGGTGTAGTGAGAATCTTGGGGCATGGTGAGGGATCTGTAGCAAGCTACACTTTGGATTGCAGTCTTACCTAGTGTTAGTTGCACCTGGAGAATTTCAGACACATTGCGTTGGGCAACTAGCCTGGTGGTGTGAATATCCTTGGTGAATATGGACACTCCTCCACCTTTAGTGTTTCGTTCCTGGTTTGGTGGCCGAAAAGTGTGGTAAGAGTTGTAGCCTGGTATTGCAGGGGTGCTGTCTGGAGCCTTGAACCAGGTCTCAGTTACTGCACAGATATCGATGTTTGCCATTTCTAGGAGCGCCTCAAGAGAGTGCATTTTGAGGTTTAGATTTTTAGCATTGAGTAGCATTACCTTCAGAATTTGCATGCTTGTACCTGTTACGGTGGTGGTTTTGTCCTTTGAACTTTGCCTAAAAAAGGCTTATATGGGGTGGCAATTGCCTTAGCCAGTAACCTGAATCCCAGGGCTGACAAGTGCAGACCATCTCTGGCAAAGTATCTTGGTCTGTCAATCATGTCGTCCCAGGCAGACAGATACTGAATCCCCTTTGAATGACACCAGAAGCTTAGCCAATTGATGAAGTCAGTCATTTTGTCCTTATATTGTGGTATCATTCTGGGCGAAGGCAGGATGCTACTCAGGGCTAGGGTCATACCTGCCTCTGGGCCACATGATCCAAGAGCTCTTCCATGTCTCATTTCATGTAGTCCAGGGAGGTACGTCTCAAGTCATTCACTCCAACATGGAAAATGACAGAGTCATATTTGTACTTGTTGTGGAGTGACTTAAGTGCATGCATTATGTGGCGGATCCTGGCAACCGACAGGCCGCTGACTGTAATTTTCTCCTTGTTTAGCCTGGTGAGTGGGACATCAGTGTGCCTGACTATAGAGTCACCTATGACTAAAGTGTTAGGTACATTGTCTTGCCTTAAGGACTGTTGCTGGGTGGCACACTGGTGTTGTGAGCTATGTGACACTTTGGTTGTGATTGGTGTTTGTTTGCATTTCAGCTTTAGAGGTCCTTGTTACTTGGGCAGGTTACATTTAAGAGCCTCCGCATATGTGGATTTAATGTTGCTATGTGTGGGTGTTGGTGTTGTGGGTTTAGAAGGGCTATGTGTTGCTTAAGGTGTAGTGCGGGTGTTAACATTCTCCTCTTGACTGTCTAGCACAATCTTGGGTGGAGAGATCTTTGCTTCCAGTTTGGCTATGTAAGTGCATCTCTCACAGGTTGTAGTGTTGGGTGGTAGTAGGAGATGGTTGTCTGTGTACATGAGGCAATTGCTGCATTGCCCCAGTATGCCCAGATTCACCAGGTGGACAGGAGAAATCACTGGAAGCTGACCCTTGGACATGCCTGCTTTGGTGCTTTTTTTGTAAAGTACAGGAGCTGTTGTCCCTTGCCTTAGCAAGGTACTTTGCAATTACAGGCTGTTTCGTTTTCTCCTTTATTAACAAGGAGAGTTAAGTGCTTGCATCAGTTTGACTTCCTAGTGCTTTCCAGCAGGTATACAGCAAGTGCTAGTCACAGGGATGCTTAAAGGTAAGATGAAAAAAATGGTTTATCCTAAACACTGCAGTGTATACTAGATAAGTTAGACGTGAAAGTAGGTAACTTAAGTTTTGCAATTACAGGCTGTTTCGTTTTCTCCTTTATTAACAAGGAGAGTTAAGTGCTTGCATCAGTTTGACTTCCTAGTGCTTTCCAGCAGGTATACAGCAAGTGCTAGTCACAGGGATGCTTAACGGTAAGATGAAAAAAATGGTTTATCCTAAACACTGCAGTGTATACTAGATAAGTTAGATGTGAAAGTAGGTAACTTAAGTTTTACCTGTCTAAAAAGTTAGTGGAGAGTCACTATTTTTAAAACAGCAAGATAGATTGAAAGCGGGTGGTCACTTTTGTATTCCGGTACTATGGAATACAGTAGGATGGCCAATAAATTTAAATAGTTGAAAGGCAGTGAGTATGGGTATAGATGTTCATTGTGTTTCACTGTTGCAGTCCTAACTAATGGGTTATCCAGCTCCCAGTAGCCCTCGGTCGGCCAGAATACCAAAGGTAAGTAAAAATGACGTCAGTTTTAAAGGATGTCAGGGTGTCCAATGCAAAAGGAGGCAGCCAACGTCACTTCCTCAGTCTTCCTTGCCGTGGAGCCCGAAGCAGAAGCTTTTCATGCATAAGTGCCTGTCATCATTTTACCTTTGTTGGTTTCCGACTTCAGGAGTTGAAGTCTACTACAGCTAAGTAACCCCATTGGGGATCCTCTTTTCTTGCCTTAACGAATGTCAGAAAAAATTAATAATTGCCTTAACTGTGGAAAGCAGATTCCCCATAGAGATTTTCATTCCTATTGCATTATTTGTTTAGGCCTTGACCACGACATTCCCAATTGTGATCTCTGTGACTCCTTTAATCCGCGTACTATCCGTCGGGCTAAGATTTTGGCTAGGCATTTTGGAGTTTGGCCTAAATTAGTTGGTATGGCGTCCTCCGGTCTTCAGATTTCAGATATTCCAAAGAAACGCAAGGATAAGGACCACAACAGGTCTCAGAAAGCGAAGTCCTCAGATGAGATGATTAAGTTGGTCATCAGGCAGTAGCCAATGAGACACCTTTGCAGTCCGCAGATGTACAACCGCAGGCCTTGATTAAGTCAGAGTCCCTTAGGCCTCCATTTTGCTTTCCGACCTGTCGCCTCTTCTGCTGGAGCCGGAACCGCTAAGCTGACTCTGGTGTCCAAGGCCTCCATTTTGTGTTGACAGCAGACTTCTTCCTTCGACTTCTGCTACAACTTCGGCAGTTGCCAGGCCTCTCGAGTCCTTCAGGCTTGCAGGTAAATCTTCCAATCGTAAGCCTTTGAAAAGGCAGGCTCCATTTTTTTTCTTGTTCCCCTCAATCCCAAATGGTTAAAATGGCTAATGATTTGTTGACTCTTATTAGGGGTTCTCAGCCTCCTCCTCCTAAAAGGAGCTGGGATGGTGAGGTTTTGTCTTTTTCTGATTCTTCCAGCATTTCTGCTGATGAAGAGGAATTTTCTCAGGCTTTTTCTCTTTTTGAGGATTCAGATGCAGAGGAGTTCATTCCTTCGGCCTCTCCACCAGATGCAGATGAGTTCATTCCTTCGGCCTCTCCTCCAGAGGATTTCTCTTTTGGTGATACTTCAAATATCCTCAGGGAACATTTTAAATGGGAAAGTCAGGATGATCTCCAATCTAAGAAACGGATTAGGGAGTTTTTGGATTTACCTCAGCATAAGCCTCTTGCTAATCCCCCTGTGTTGGAAGTTTTTGATGATGATTTTCTGGGAAATTCCTTGACTCCAAATTCGGTTCCTCCTGCTCCCAGTAAACTTGACAGGTACTACAGGGTCTCTGATTCTCATCTGTTTCTTTTCAGGAACCTGTTGGTGGATCCAGAGGTTATTTCTCAGGGCCCTAAAGGAGTTAAGGCCACTGTTACCAGGAATCCTGTTCCCTCTGACAGGGAATCTAGGAACCTAGATAGGTGGGGCAAGAAAGTTTATACCTCTGCCATCCTAGCTATTAGGGCTGCCAATTGTCTTTTTCATATGCTGAAGTACCAGCAGCACACCATGGAGGCTATTAAGTCTATGATAGCAACTGTACCTCTTTTGGCAGTGAGTAAAGACATGCAGGATTTACTGAATTCTGACAGTCTGGTCAGTAAGCATTCTTTGCATTGTGATTTTGACATCCTTGAAGCCTCCTGCAGGGCTACGGCTACTGGATCCGTTAATAGAAGGAACACTTGGCTCAGAGAACAGCCTCTTCCAGAACCTGTCAAGGCTAAGCTTTTGGATGTACCTTTGCATAAAGACAGTCTTTTTGGCAGCAAAGCAGAGGAGGTACTTAAGAAGATGGAGGATAAGGCCAAGTCCATGCAAACTGTTAAGGATTTTCTGCAAGTGCAACCCCCTCGCTTTAGCAGGAATTACCCTTCCAAGAGTTGGACCTTTCCTGATACCAGCAGACCGAACCATTCCAGGACTGGAGGTTACAAATCTTCTAGGGGGCAGGCAGCTATCCCTCAAAGGTCTAGGCGTTGCCAGGCTTCCACTTTTAAGGGGGGAAGCTCCAAGCCTGCATCTCGATCAAAACACTCTTAATGACTTTTTACAACTTCTGCCTGATGTTCTTCGTGTTTCACTGTTGCAGTCATCACATTTGGGTTATCTGCCTGCAGGTAGCCCTCAGCCGGCCTGAATACCAGAGTCTTCGTATTTCTGCGTTCGATGTTGTCGCTTCTTCTTTGACGTCAGGAGTATAAAACATGCAGCCGATGCCATTACATTAGTCTTTCTTGCCGTGCGGTGCCCGAATCAGAAACAGTTCATAAGTGCCAGTCGACCAATTCCTGAAATTTTTGTTTTCGAGTTTCAGACCCGAAGTCTTCAAAAAAGCTAAGTACCCCATTGGGGATCCTTTTTCTTGCTCAAACCAGTGTCAGTAAAAGTTAACAATTGTCTTACCTGTGGAAAGCAAATACCTCATAGAGATTTTCATTCTTACTGCATCCCCTGCTTAAGCCCAGACCACGACATCCCTCGTCGATCTTGTGCCTTATTCAACGGCCAAACTGTCCATCGTCGGGCTATTTATGCAGCTAATTATTTTCGTACTCATTCTGTGTACTCCGAAATAGCTTCATCAAGCCATCTGGCTACCGATCTTCTGAAAAAACGTAACGATAAGGACAGAGACAGACCACATAGGTCCAAAACTGCCAACGGCTCTTCCGTTAAGCTAGTCGCCAGTCCGACGGTACTCAGTGAGGTGCTTTCACAGCCCCTGATACCCACTACTTCTGAATTGCAGGCCTCTACTGAGACCCATTCAGAGATGCCGCGAGATGTTTCTTCGACTATGGAACCTGCAGATGTCTCTACCTTGGATGGGTCCGGAGCTGCTGTGCAGGCACTGGCTTCTGAGGGTGTATTCAGGCCTACAGACATTCATATTAAACAGACGCCATCATTTTCATCCAGGCCTAAAACTCACACCTCGCCTAGAAAACCAACTACCAAACCGCAGGCCCAGGCCCATATGCCTAAAATACAAATGCTTAGAAAGGCTGAAGACCTCATTACCTTGATTAGGGGAAGCCACCCTTCCCCCTCTGAGACCTAGAACTAAGTTTCTTTCTGATTCTTCTGATCAGGAATCTGATTTTTCTACCCCTTCTGATTACCATGATTTGCCCTTATCTACTTATGAGGATTCTGATGCAGAGGATTCCATTCCCTCTGCTTCCCTCCAGAAGATTTTTCTTTCGGTGAAACCTTGCACACTCTTAGGGAGCATTTCCGCTGGGAAAACCAGGATTACTCTGACTCCAAAAGGAGGCTTAGGGAATTCTTATTCCTACCTCAACACAGGCCTTTAGCTATCCCTCCTGTTCCGGACATTGTAGAGGATGCTTTCTTGGAATCTAGCCTTTCCCCAACACTTTACCTCCAGCTCCCAGAAAACCTGACCGGTATTATAAAGTACCTGACTCTCAGAAGTTCCTCCTCAAGAACTCTTCTGCGGATCCAGAGACCATTTCCCAAGGAACAAAAGGCATTAAGGCTACTGCTGCCAAAAATCCTACCCCTTCTGATAGAGATTCTAGAGCCTTAGACAGATAGGGTAAGAAGGTATACACTTCTGCTACTTTGGTCATCAGGGCTTTAAACTGCCAGTTTCATATGTTAAAGTATCAGCAGCATGTTATGGGGCTACTTAAACAGAAAGTGATGTTGATTCCTAACTGCACTAAACACAAAGAATTACAGGATTTAATGCATTATGCAGAACAAGTTGATAAACATACTTTGCAATGTGGTTTTGACACTTTAGAAGCATCTTGCAGGGCTGCTGTCACTGAGTTTGTACTTGGAAGGCATGCTTGGCTTAAGGAACAAAACTTGCCAGATCATGTAAAAGCTAAATTGCTGGATGCTCCCTTAAACCAAGACCGCCTTTTTGGCAACAAAGCAGAAGTCGTCCTCAAAAGGATGGAGGAAAAAGTAAAATCTATGCTAACTGTTAAAGATTTCCTACAAGTACAGCCTCCCAGATTCAGTAGGCATTGGCCTTCTAAGAACTGGTCCTTTCCAGTCCCTTCTAGGCCTTTTCAGTCCAAACCCAGGGACAGCAGACCACCAAGGCTTCATTCTCAGGCTTCGCACAAACTTAAGCAGTGGCGGGCTCTGACTTCGAAAGCAGGGAGTAGTAAGCCACCCCACTACGGAAAAATGGCACAATCCCTTAACCTTAACCCTTCCAAGACCTGGTCGGCTACTTGCTCCCTTAGGAGGAAAGCTTGCCCTGCATGCAAAAAACTGGGAATGCATTACCCAGGGCAATTGGGTTTTGAACATTGTTTCCCAAGGATACAGATTCCACTTCCACACCATGCCAGTACAAAATGGTTGGCCAGACCTACCCCAAATCAATGGGTATAGGCCCAACAGCAGGTTCTCTCTCTCCTCAATATCAGGGCTATTCAGCCTGTCACAGCATATCAAAGGGGACAAGGCTTTATTCAAGACTTTTTCTGGTATCCAGAAAAGACAACTCCTGGCATCATATCCTGGACCTCTCTATTCCCAACACCTTTCTGGTAGTTCCAAAATTCAAAATGCTAACTCTGCAACAGCTTCTTCCCATGCTAGCCAAGGATGCCTGGCTGGCAGCCCTAGACTTAAAGGAAGCTTACCTGCACATCCCAATAAGGGAATCTTGCAGGAAATACCTGCACTTCAGGGCAGGCTCCATGCACTATCAGTTCTCTGCACTTCCCTTTGGCTTATCTACTGCGCCCAGGGTATTAACAAAGTGTGTAGCTCCATCCATTGCATTTTGCAGGCAGAGAAATATTCAAATTTACCCAAATTTGGACGATTGTCTGATTCAGGCAGAAAGCCAGGACTTGCTATTACAACACCTGGCATTCGTAAATAAACTTCTAACCTCACTGGAGTACACCATCAACGAAAAGAAATCTCACCTAGTACCCTGCCAACAGATTGTATTCCTCTGAGCAAGCTTGAACATAACTTCCCAGATGGCATTCCTCACTCCAGCGAAGCAAGTTTACTTGACAACCTACTTCAAACTATTGGCCACAAAACCCCAGCTATCTGCAAGGAAAATACTGCAAGCCCTGGGATTCATGGCCTCTTGCATTTTACTAATTCCATATGCAAGACTGCATATGAGGAAACTCCAGTGGTATCTAAAAAGCCTATGGTGTCAACATTCTCAGGACCTGGAAACAATGATTTATATCATTTCTTGTATCAAGACAGAGTTCCTTTGGTGGGCAGAGGCCTGCTACCACAACAAGGAACTCCTTTTCACTCTGCCCCCTGCCGCCCAAACCCTAACAGATGCATCAGACTATGCATGGGGGGACTCACATGGCAGGGCATTGCATTCAGGGAAAATGGAACCTGAGACAGATGCACTTGCGTATTAATCAAAAATAAATGTTTGCTGTGCAGAATGCTCTGACAGTCTTCAAAGACTGTATTCTTCCAGGAGAACTATTGGTAAAGACAGACAACACCACAGTTATGTGGTACATAAACAAGCAGGGGGGGAATTCACTTGTACCCTCTCTGCAGACTAGCCATGGCTCTGTGGAACACAGCCTTGAGCTACCAAGTATACCTGCATGCTCAATTCCTGCCAGGCATACTAAATTCACTGGAAGACGACTTAAACAGGAATCTGAAGGACCCACATGAATGGAAACTAGATGCCAAAATATTCACCTTCTTGAGGAACAAATGGGAGACTCCAGAGATAGACCAGTTTGCCTCCCCTCAGAACTACCAATTGAACAAATTCTGCACAAGAACTCCCCACAGCCAAGCTCAGAAAGTGGATGCCTTGTCCTTTACCTGGGAAAGCCTCTCAGTTTATGCCTTTCCCCCTCTGCCTCTCCTCTCGAAGGTTCTACTAAAGATCAAACAGGACAAGCCAAGGACAATACTGATTGCACCAGATTGGCCACGCCAGCACTGGTACCCCCTCTTGCGCAATATGGCACTGCCACAACCATGGCACCTGCCTCAGACCCCCTTCCCTGCTGTCCCAGCAGGCGGATTATATTCTGCACCCTCAGCTTCAAATCCTGAACCTTGCAGCCTGGCTAATTCCTTGAGCTCTCCCTTAGCATCCCTCAGCAAGCAGGTACTGGATGTCATTCTGGAGGCAAGGAGGCCTAGTACTAGGAAATCCTATGCTGAAAAGTGATAAAGATACTGTTCCTTGAGCCTGGCTCAGGGGATGGGCACAACGGTGCTCAGATTACCTCAGATTCTACAGTACTTAACAGAAATGCTCCACAGAGGCCTATCCTTCTCGCCAATTAAAATTCATGCCTCTGCCATTTCAGCACATTATAATACAGAGCCACCCCTTTTCTCTCACCCCTTGCTAAAACAATTCCTTAGAGTGGCCAAAAATTTAAGACCCCCCCAGGAGAGCTCCCACTCCAGCCTGGGACCTTAACTTTGTATTGGAAAAGCTCACTTTTACCCCCTTTGAACCAAGTGGCTACAGCTGAGTTAAAATTCCTTTCTTGGAAAACGGCCTTCCTTCTAGCCATCACTTCAGCAAGAAGAGTGTCTGAATTATAGGCCCTCATGGCAGTGGAACCCTTCATTATCTTCCATGCGGACAGGGTTTCCCTCAGGACTAACCCTTCCTTTATGCCCAAGGTGGTGCCTTCTGTGGCCCTAAATCATTCCATTCATTTTCCTACTTTTTTCTCTAATCCACAAAACAAAGGGAAACGAATACTGCACTCTCTGGGCGTGCACAGACAACTTAGATTCTATTTGGACAAGGACTAAGCCTACCAGAAAATCTGAGCAGCTGCTAGTTAGCTTTGCTGCAGGGGCAGAGGGGAAGGCCATTTCAAAGCAAACCATTTCCAAATGGATAGCCCATTGCCTTCATTTATGCTACAAGCACCATGGAAAACCTACCCCACAGGGGATAAGATCACATTCCACCAGGGCTGCATCTACGTCTGTGGCATTTCTCGCCATTTCAAAGCAAACCATTTCCAAATGGATAGCCCATTGCCTTCATTTATGCTACAAGCACCATGGAAAACCTACCCCACAGGGGATAAGATCACATTCCACCAGGGCTGCATCTACGTCTGTGGCATTTCTCAGAGGGGTCTCTACCAGGGGCATCATAGAAGCTCCTACTTGGAGCTCTGTTACATACTTTCACCAAGCATTACCACTTGCCTATCTTTTCTAAATCCAGAGCTGGATTTGCCACTGCAGTCTTGCAGGGCTTAATAGCTGGCCCTAATGCTGTCTAACTTCCTCCTCCCTTCCTTAGCTTTGGGAATCTACCCAAATGTGATGACTGCAACAGTGAAACACGAAGAACATAGTGCAGTTGTGTACACTTACCATAAATGTAGATGTTTGAGTGTATTCACTGTTGCAGTCCTGGTTACCCTCCCTCCAGCCCCCTGACTTATCTTGGTTCTACCTCTCCTTATGGTTGGTATGTCTATTTTTTCTTGTGTATTTGCTTTTTGTTGGGGGTTTTACCATACCATTTAATTGCTTCCTATTATGGGGGCACCTGACATCTGGGGCAAGAAAAACTGATGTAATGGCATCGGCTGCATGTTTTTTTTACCCCTGACGACCTGACGTCAAGGAAGAAGCGACAGCATCTGACGCAGAAATCCGAAGACTCTGGTATTCAGGCTGGCTGAGGGCTACCTGTAGGTAGATAACCCAAATGTGATGACTGCAACAGTGAATACACTCGAACATCTACATTTATGGTAAGTACACAACTGTACTTTCTTGCTTGCCTGGAGAGTCCTTTAGGGGGAAGGTTGGCCCTTTTTGCAGATGTCTGGGCGACTATTACAGAAGACAAATGGGTGCTCAGAACGGTGTCCCTAGGGCACAAGTTTTCTTTCCACACCTTTCCAGCTCCCAAGGGATTCCCGAACGTTCCTCCAAACCAAAGGGCAGAAGTAGAAAATCAAATTTTGTCTTTGTCTCATCTGGGAGCAATAGAATCAGTTCCTGCTCAGCAGGTAGGCCAGGGCTTTTATTCCAGGCTTTTCCTAGTTCCAAAAAAAGGCATCTGGTGTCCTATCCTAGATCTTTCCATTCTGAACTCTTTTCTAGTAATTCCAAAGTTCAAAATGCTCACTCTGCATCAGTTGCTACCACTGCTAGAAAAGGATTCCTGGCTGGTAACCTTGGATCTCAAAGAGGCTTATCTGTGCATCCCTATCAGGGAAAGTTGCAGGCAGTATCTTCGTTTCAGAGTGGGCAAGCAGCATTATCAATTCTCTGTGCTGCTCTTTGGCTTATCTACTGCTTCCAGAGTCTTCACAAAGTGCCTGGCCCCAGTCATTGCTTTTTGCAGGCAGAAGAAAATTCAGATTTACCCATACTTGGACGACTGTCTGATTCAAGCAAGTTCTCAGGAACAGCTGTTAAAGGATCTGGAATTCGTAAAGACTCTTCTCTCTTCCCTGGGTTAAACTCTCAATGAGGAAAAATCAAAAATGGTACCATCCCAGGAGATAACATTCCTGGGAGCGAGTCTGAACACAGCCACCCAGATGATATATCTCACTCAGGAGAAGCATACCTGCAAGCTCTGGGATTCATGGCATCTTGTATTCTCATGATTCCATAGGCAAGACTGCATGAGGAAATTGCAATGGTACCTCAAGAACACTTGGTGTTAACACACACAGAACCTGGATATGATGATTCCTCTGCTTCCATGTCTGCAGACAAGTTTCTGTGGTGGGCAATAGCCTGTCTACAAAACAAAGGCATGCCTTTTTGGACACCTCCTGCCACTCAAGTTCTGACTACAGATGCATCGGACTATGCCTGGGGAGCACACCTGTATGACATGCATACAGGGATGTTGGAATGCCCAGCAGATGCACCTGCACATAAATCTAAAAGAGTTGATTGCAGTTCAGCAGGCCTTACTAGCTTTCAAGCATCTTCTTTCTCCTGGGACCCTGATTATCAGAACAGACAACACCACAGTCATGTGGTACATCAACAAGCAGGGAGGGATTCACTCTTACCCCCTGTGCAGACAAAGCATGAATCTTTGGTCCATGGCAGCATCCCTGGACCTGCATCTCTTAGCTGATTTTTTTCCAGGAAGGCTCAATGTTTTGGCAGACCAGTTGAGCAGGCAAACCCTGGACCCTCACGAGTGGCAGCTGAACAAAGCAGTCTTTTACAGCATCATTCAGCCTTGGGGCACACCTCAGGTGGATCTTTTCTCCTCCCCAGACAACCATCTTCTACCTCTCTTTTGCACCAGACAGCATCACAGCAGAGCCTGGAAAGTGGATGCTTTGTCCTTCCCTTGGACGTTGCTATCAGTGTATGCCTTCCCTCCTCTTTCTCTTCTTCCCAGACTATTAGTGAAGATCAGGGACGAACGACAAAGGACTATTCTCATAGCTCCAGACTGGCCCAGACAACATTGGTATCCACTTCTTCGCAGTCTCTCCCTTTTTCCTCCTTGGCATCTTCCTCTGAAGCCAGATCTTTTGGTTCAGGGAAGGGGAAACATTCTACATCCTCATCTTCATTCGGTCTCTCCATTTGGCAGCATGGCTCATTGCATGACTTCTTCCCTTTCTTCCTCCCTTTCCCAACAGGTGGTTGACGTGCTGAGGGAGACCAGGAGGCCTAGCACTAGGAAGTCCTACGCTGGCAAATGGGAAAGGTTCTCTCAATGGATGCAGTCTAGAGGGGAATCTGCTTCTCAGCCTACCCTTCCTCTGATCCTGGAATACCTGGCTGATTTGCTTCAGGGTGGTCTTTCTTTTTCCTCTGTCAGTATCCATGCTTTAGCCATTTCTGCTCATTGTTTTCTTGAACAACATCCCCTGATGAAAATGTTTCTCAGAGGTGCTTGCAACTTAAAACCTCCCAGAAGAGCACCTACTCCAGCCTGGGATCTTAATTTTGTTCTATAGAAACTTACTTTTCCTCCTTTTGATCCAGCTGTCTCTGCAGATTTAAAGTTTCTCTCTTGGAAGACCGCCTTCGTCTTGGCTATAACTTCAGCAAGGAGGGTTTCAGAGCTGCAAGCTTTGATGGCCGTGGAGCCTTTTCTTATTTTCCATGCAGATAGAGTCTCTCTGAGAACTAATCCCTCCTTTATGCCTAAGGTGATTTCTAGCCTGACTCTTAATCAGTCCATACACCTTCCTACCTTCTTTTCTAATCCTCGAAATAGAGGTGAGAGGATCCTGCATTCTCTTGATACACACAGACAGCTCTGGTTTTACCTGGACAGGACTAAAGACCTTCGGAAAACAGCACAATTGTTGGTCAGTTTTGCCCCTGGAGCCCAGGGCAAGGTTATTTCTAAGCAAACCATTTATAAATGGGATTGCACATTGTATTACTTTTTGTTATTCCTTTCATGGCAAAGCTGCTACTCAAGGGGTTAGGACCCACTCAACTAGAGCGGCTTCCACTTCTGCATCCTTTCTAAGGGGTGTCCATACTAAAGACATTTTGAAGGCTGCCACATGGTCCTCTGTTCACACTTTCACAAAACATTATAATTTGCCTCTGTTTTCCAGAGCCAGGGCAGTGTTTGCTACTGCTGTGTTGCAGGGCATTATCTCCAACCCTTGATGCTGTTGGTTCCTTCCCCCCTTTTTCTCTGGGCTTTGGTAATCAACCCATTAGTTAGGACTGCAACAGTGAAACACAAACACAGAACAGTTGTGTACACTTACATAAATGTAGATGTTCACGTATATTCACTGTTGCAGTCATGGTTTCCCTCACTCCTTCCACTTTTTGGTTCTCTCCTATCCTCTTTTCCTGAGGTACAGGCCAAATTTGTTATTTGCCAAATTTGTTTTTGGTTTAAGCCTTATTTTCTGGGACTCCTGACTGTTATGGCAAGAAAGACTGAGAAAGTGACATCGGCTGCCTCCTTTTGTATCAGACGCCCTGACGTCCTTTACAACCAACGTCATTTTTACTTACCTTTGGTATTCTGGCCGACTGAGGGCTACCGGGAGCTGGATAACCCATTAGTTAGGACTGCAACAGTGAATACACTCGAACATATACATTTATGGTAAGTGTGCACAACTGTACTTTCTGCTCAGTACTACAAATATAAATCTGTCTTCCTGTTCTGTCCTGGAAAAGTACTGTCATTTAAATGCTCAGTTGTTACCGGTACTTCCTTCTCTGTGATTGGATCACATGATTGCTGCTGCTGTGCATCTGTAATAACTGTTAGTTCATTTCTTTGAAAAAAATCATGCACATCAGTTTTTCTGATTATACCCTTGTCTTGATCAATAAGTTCAAACTGTTCTTCCAGTTTGTATTGGCTAACCTTTGTCTGTGACCTTATACCTGTCAAAATTCACCAGCTCACATAGGGTTAAATTAAGCCCCCATTTTAACTATATGCCAGATACGTCATAGACCTTTACCCTCTATCTCAACAAAACATTGTAGATATTTCCAAAGTGGTTCTTTATGTTGGTTTATTAGACCCAACAAAGTTTTAGTACTCTTCCTCCCTCCCCTTTTAAACTGCAAAATCATTTGGGACATTTCCTTTATCTTATTATGTGGCACCCTGTAAGCCTCTATGCCTTATCTGCACTAACTGTAACTTCTGTTGTGTAGCTGTAGTCCCCCCCCCCCCCATTTCAGAAGCACTCCACTTCCCTTAGCAGGCATGTGGCTATGAACACTATTGCTAATCTTTATTTTTTTTTTTACACGGTTTCATATTTGGAAATTCTAAGTTTCTTTTTGTAAAGTTTATAAGTCTTTTGCATGATATTGTGAGCCTGTGTAAGCTTTTGTTGAATTTTTGTAAATTTGGTATATGTATTGAGCTTTTGGTGTATGTATTAAGCTTTTGTAAGTTTTTTGAACTGGAGCTTTTTTCCCCGGGCCTTTGCTGAAAAGGGACGTGTGTCCAGCTGGACTTTCCCGGTTAACAAATGTAAAATAAAATAATAAATAATCTAGCCACTGTTCTACTCTTAACCGAAGTAGCATGTTTTACTCTCCTCAAAACTGTGATAAGCACTGTACCAGTTGTTTGTCCTTTTAGCAACTCCTTCATAGCCATCCTTTCTCTCACGTGCTATGATTGCCTCCCCAAAACTAAAGTTCCTTTCTCGTGTCACTAGGTTTCATTTAGCTGTCTCTAGTAATCTTATCATATTTCTCTTCTCACAAATCCCTCTGAGACTGTCTAAAAGAGATGCTATGTCAAGATGAATAAGATACTAAGCCTGCTTTGTAGTAAAAAAAAAAAAAAAAAAGTTTGATCCTGTGGCTTACAGTGCAATGAACAACATGGGCCAAAGGCCCATACATCTGGGCAGTATTGCTAGCAGCCTTCATCATAATGGACATTTAAAGATTTTTTTCTGACTGCCACTAGAGACAGTCTTATCTTTAATGTGTGGTAGTAATTTATTCCAGGAGTACTTAGCCTTCTTGTAAGCCAGCTGGTTAGAACTGCTATTCTTTAAGAAAGTTTCTTGAGTCTGCGTCAGTTATGTTGCCCTTTAAGTCTAAGACATTCCCACAAGCATAAATCCCTTATTGCTTTAATTTGAATTAAGTCCATCTTTTGCTTACGTTTTACTGAAAAAAGTTGTAATTTCTGTAACCTTTCTGCATAACTTAGTGTCCAGTCCTTTTACTTGTTTGGGAAACATCTTTTATATGTTCTCTAACCCATGTAGGTAATTTTTATTATACTTTGTACTATCACATGATGATAAATTCCATCTTTGTGATTTTATTGTATTAAAAACTGTTTCAGTACCCCTGTATCTCATGATGT
The DNA here is from genome assembly GCF_019279795.1 of Protopterus annectens. Taxonomy (NCBI): domain Eukaryota; kingdom Metazoa; phylum Chordata; order Ceratodontiformes; family Protopteridae; genus Protopterus; species Protopterus annectens. The sequence continues at coordinate 1,164,757,823 of NC_056745.1, forward strand.
AAAGTATCACTTTAAACTGCCCATTAATTTAAAAATATTCTTGTGCTGCTCCTTGTAGGCTTGTTTATCATTAACCATAATACCTAAATCTTTAGTAGTGGAGTCAGTAACTGATTTCTTGTTCTGTATGTGATATTTAACTTTTATTTCAGTAGGACTGAATCTCATATGTTTAGTTTGTTGGTGCCCAGTTGCACAAACTGCCTATTCTGTTCTGTAGGATCTTACCACTTGGACTTGTAACCGTTTACCTAGTTTCATATCATATATGTAAAAGTTATGACAGTATTACTAAATCTGACAACTTGATGTTAAACAGATACATCTCTAAACCCAAACCTTTTGGGACACATTCCTGTCCTGTCCTATCCTATCAGTAGTGACTGTTTCACAGCTCACCAATCAAATTCCTATTGTGTTACCACTCCTTTTATCAGAGATGACAGAGAATAGTAAAATCTTAAACTTTTGCAAATTTTTTTTTCTCATTATGTTTACTGTATTATTACAGTTTTTAACACCTTTATTGAATTATCAGTTAAGACAGGCAAAGAAACATTTATATAAAAGAAAACAAACCATATTAATGTGTTCCCATTTCCAAATATATTACATGTATTCTTTTGTATAAATCTGAAGTAGTTGTCTTCATTTGATCTTCAACCTGTGGGTTCCCAGATCCAAATCGGATCCAACACGGCAGCATATCCAGAATCTGATCCAAGATCAGTGCTCCTCCCCTTACCCATAATGCTCTTGTCGCCTTCCTCCCTTCAAATCTTGTTTGCCTTGCATTGTGATCCGAGATCTCTGCGATAAAATTTTTTGGTAAGTGCTGTTTTAGTGCAAATCTTTCCTTTTTTTCTCTCTACCTCCCCTACCGCGTTTCCATTGGTGTTAAAAAAACAAAACAAAAAAAAAAACCCCTCTTTCTTTCCCCTTGCTTGTGTGGTCTGTGTGATTGTGAGTGTGCTGGGCCTGAGATTGGGACATGTCTGACACTCCCAAACCCGGCTTCAGAAAATGCACAGTGTGTGGCCATAAGTTCTTCCCAGCCAATGGCCACACTCTGTGCGTAGTGGGTCTTGAGGCAGCCCATCTCCAAACCCACCTGTTCCATCCATGTCAGGTTTAATCCCCAGGCACTTAAGGACAGGAGGGACAAACTCATTCTTAAGGGCCTTCTTCCCTCTTCAGGGACTCAACTCCTTGTGCCCCCAGCTTCTGCCTCCTCCTCGACCTCTGGGACTCAAACTCCCACCAAAAGGCCCGGGGATGGAGACAAAGGATCTATAAAGGATAGGCCAAAAAAGTCATCTTCGGATCACTCTGCTTCGGTCGGCCCACAACCTAAAGTTAGGTTGACTCAGAGACCAGACTCTCCCCAGCTCTGTTCCCCTGAGTTTTCTCTGGAGCTGGAGGACCTCCGGATCTGGTCACAGGGTCAAGCTTCTCCTCACCACCCCTCCAAGCCAGTGTCAGTCGCCTCTTCCTCCTGCTCCACCTGGAGCCTTAGTGAAGTGGGGATGGATAGGATGATGCGGAGGTTCATCTGCACCCAGATACAGATGGGAGTCTTGTCTGCCCTCTCTCCCTTTGGAGCGGGGAGCACGCAGCCCTTTTTCACCCCGATTTGACCTTTGGTTTCAGAGCCCTTGGATCCAAGGACACTTGGGGTCGAGGGGCCAGCGCCGATAGTACCTGGTACCTCGACACCAGATATGACATTGAGCAGGTCAGATCCAACTGGTTCGGATCTGACAAGCTCTCGGAGCCGCAGCCTCAGCGTCTGATCCGAGGTGTTGCTGTCAGCTCTGAGTGTGCGCAGCCTTTCCTTTGGTATCTTGGTGCCTGGAGGTTCGGCTCTGACTCCCCCATCAGGTTAGAGGGTGATGGTTCCTATTGTCCTATCTCAAGATTTCCTTCCCCTTTGGCTTTTGAATTGGTGGAGAGGGTTCTTTCGATTTCTTAGAGACCCTTGACCATTTCGTCTTCGGACTCCACGCCAACTCCCTCTGCTTCTGGTGCAATTCTGGCCATTTTGCCATCTCAGAGAACCCGCCGCCACTTTGCCTCAGGATGCTCCCGCTTGGGAACAGCAAGACATTGGCAAGTCCTACCCAGAGATTCCCACTGAGGAGATCCTTCTCAAACATACATGCAAAAGGAGGCACTTAGACTCCCCGCCTGGCTCTCTTACTGAAGAGACAGATTTGGAGGAAGGGGAAGGTCCCCCTCCAAAGATGTCTCCTCCGGAGACATCATGGAACTCCATTGCCAGTGAAGGGGGTGGTCTGCCCAAAAACCTACCTCGGACGAATCAGTGTTCTTTAAGTCATTTGGCGGAGGACCGTCCACTTCCTGGGTGTCCCCTCCCATAGATCCCTTAGTACATCTCATTATATCTCAGGCGTGGAAGGAACCGGACATGGTGGACACCATTCCCAAACATCCGGATAAGATCTTGAGCCCTCCACTCAGATTATATTGGAACAAGGGATCCCCCATTGATGCCATGCTGGTAGCAGCTGCCACTAGGAAGGAGCTTGCTCAGGAGAGCTGTATGGTCCACCCTCCTGACCGAGAGTCAAGGATGGACCGTTTTGGGATGAGGGTGTACGCTTCAGTGACCTTCTCTATTTGGGCACTGAATTACATGGCACATGTGATTCGGCTGAAGTGGGACCTAGTTAAGGAGATCGCTGAGTCGACCCCGGAGTCCATGTAGGCGGAGGACAAGAAGATTTTCTCCATTCATATGGCCACTCTAAAATTAGCTGCGACCACCTGTATGCACCTCCTCTCCCATGCAACTGAAGGAGCCACTAGGGCAGCTGGTACAGGTGTTGCCATCAGACGACAGAACCTTTCAAGACATCACTTACCAATGTCCCATACGATGATTCTACCCTGTTTGGGAAATTGGTACGTGAGACCTTAGTTCAGAGTGAGAAGGATGGAAAGACTCTGTCTGCCATTGGATCTGCTTCTCGGCCGCTCAACGATCCTTCTCTAGGAATCAGTGAGTTACCAAGAAGATGTGGTTTCGGAAATCTCAGAATTTTCCCCGAGACACTTGGGACTCACCTTCCCCCAGGGGCAGAGGGGGATTTGATAGACATTACCCTAGAGGCAGAGGTGGTCCAAGAAATTACAGGTTTCGAGAACCTTTCTCAGACAAACCTGCTCAGCAGCCCTAAAGGGTTGCCTGACTACTCGTCTCTGGACACAGTCCGGGGCCATTTTTCGTTGCACTTAGCGGAGTGCGAGTCCATCACAAAAGATTGTTGGCTGTTAAAAATGATATCCAGAGATTATTCAGTCCCCTTCCTCGAGCCACCTGCACCACTCAAACACTTCCTGGCCATTCCACCCACACATGGGGAGGATGCAGCACTGGAATTCACAAAGCTGTTAAGAAAGCAAGTCATCCAACCCGTCCCCCTACACCACTTTGGATCAGGTATTTATTCCAGGTTCTTTTTTGGTGCCAAAGAAAATGGGGACATAAGACCCATTTTGGATCTATCCAACTTGAAGCTAAGGCAAAATTCCGAATGGTCACCCTTCAATCTATCCTGCCCTTCCTGCAGAAGAACAATTGGATGTGCTCGATTGACCTCCAGGATGTGTACTATCATGTCAAGATGGATAGACACTCTCGGAGGTTTCTACGCTTCCGGCTAGGAGCCAATCATTATCAGTTCAGAGCACTCCATTTTGGTTTCACCACAGTCCCCAGGGTGTTTACCAAAGTGATGTCAGTAGTACCTGCTCATCTGAGACTCCACGGCATTCAGGTATTTCCCTATCTGGACGATTGGCTTCTCACTGCCCCTTCCAGATATCAGCTTTGTCAAGTGAGGGATTCCTTTCGTCTTCTAGCCCAGAGGTTAGGCATTACAGTCAATCTCAAAAAATCATCTCTGACCCCTGTCCAAACATTAGACTTCATTGGGGCATGATTAGACACAATTGGAACCAGAATGTTTCTTACTCCAGACAGAATACGCAGTCTGAAGCTGCATGTTATTTGCATTTTTCAAACTCAGTCTCCGACAGCGGAAGTAATATTAAGGGCGTTTGGGTCCATGGCAGCCGCAATCACTCTCTTCCCCTTGGCACATCTTCACATGCAGATCCTTCAGTGGACACTTTCGGTACAATGGTCTCTGTTAGATCTTCCGTTGACTTACCCTATCTGAATCTCTTGAGTGTGCAGGGACTCTCTTCGGTGGATTCTTTCCTCTTAACTGGTTCGTGGACATCCCTTTCTCCTACCATTTCCCACGGCAACTACGGATGCCTCCCAGCTGGGGGGGGGGTGGCACTGCTTGGGAAGGACAGTTCAAGGCTCATGGTCCCCCTATGAGACCAATTTCCATATCAACATCCTGGAGATGAGGGCGGTGCTTTTAGCATTGCAGGCTCTCCATGCCTATCTTCCTTCAGGAACAATTGCTATCCAGACGGACTATATGTCGGTGGTCTGGTACATCAACAAACAGAGGGGGAACCAGATTATATCCCCTTTGTCGCAAGGCCATTAGAGTATGGGAATGGATGATCTCCACCGGCCATTTTCTGGTAGCAAAGCACATTCCGAGGAGGTCCAACATTCTAGCAGACAGACTCAGCAGATCTATTCTGATGCCTCACGAGTGGTCTCTGAATCCTTCAGTAGTGGAACAGATTTTTCACAAGTGGGGTCAGCCTTGCTGTGATCTTTTCGCATCACCTTCCAACAAGAAATGCAGTCAGTTCTTCGCTCTGAAACCCCCTCGGGGAAGCCCCAGAGATGCTCTGATTCATGCTTGGCCTCTCGGTCTTCTGTATGCTTATCCTCCTCTTCCCTTAATACCAAAATTTCTTCAGAAAGCTTGTGGGCTGGGGAGCTTAGTCATCCTCATTGCCCCATTCTGGCCTCACCAGTTCTGGTTTCCCTCTTTGAGGTCTCGTAGTGGCTCCACCATGGACGTTAGATCCAGTTCCGGATCTCATCTCTCATCCCCCAGGGATTCCCTATCCAGACCTGGATAGTCTAAAGCTCACTGCTTGGCTGCTTCAGTTCCCATGATAGTCAGGACACCCGGATTGTCCTCTCCCGTCAAAAGAATTTTGGTGGCTGCTCATAAGTCTTCCATCAAAAAATTGTACTCCAGCAAATGGAAACGTTTTTCTATCTGGGCATCTCAGCATGCATTAGATCCTTTCTCGGCTCTAGTTTCTGCAGTGTTGGAATTTTTAACTGGAATTTTTCAACAAGGTGCCAGTTATTCCTACAGTTATTTCAACTTGAAAATCTCTAATTATCATGTAGGGGATAATATGGCTTCCTTAGCATCTTCAATGCTTTGCAAGGCCTTCCTCAAAGGTACCTTTCTTCTTCGACCCCCGGTAAAAGACCCTACGCCACCATGAGATTTTACCCTTGTACTTCAGGCCTTAGTCTCACCTCCCTTTGAACCTGCAGCTTCAGTGGATATACAGTTTCTGTCCTGGAAGACTGCCTTTCTGGTTGCCATCATTTCTGCCAGGAGAGTTTCGGAACTTCAGGCTCTATCGATCAAAGCCCCTTATATGATTTTTCATAAGGACAAGGGTGTCTTTGCATACTAATCCATTCTTTCTACCTAAAGTAGCTTCAGAGGCCAACATTAATCAGGTAATCAACCTCCTGGTCTTCTTTCCAAATTTTCAAAATAAAGGAGAATACAAATTGCATTTACTAGACGTGCACAGACAGTTAGTTTCCACTTGCACAGGACAAAAACCTTTCGTAAATCTGACCAACTGTTCATTTCTTACTCCAAACCCTTTTTAGGGAAACCAATCTCTAAAGTTATTTAATCGCCCACTGGATTTCTCAATGTATCATTCGGGTGTATTCAGCCAGGGGGATTTCTCCGCCAAGTCAGGTGAAAGTGCATTCCACCAGGTCTATGGCCACATCAGCAGCTTTTTGGTCCAGTTTCTTTAGATGATATTTGTTCTGTGGCCACTTGGTCCTCATCCCATAGCTTCATCTCACATTATAAACTGGACAATTGAATACAGGAATAGGGCTCTGCCGTGCTCCTGAATATCCTTCCATGAGGGCCTCCCCATTGTCTAGTAGCTGGGGTCTCTGTCCCACAGGTTGAAGACCAAATGAAGACAACTACTTCAGATAAAGAAGTTATGTATTCACCATAACGTTCCATCTGAGTAGTTATTCTTCATTTGTCTTCAACCATCCCTCCCTCCACCCCCCCCAAAGCCTTATGTGAACTGTCGGTGCCTCCTTAGAATAAGGGAGGTGGTCTCCATAAGGTATCTCTTATCCTTTTTGCTGGTTTCCTGTACAGACAAGTCTCTGTTGGGTCGGGTGTTGGTACTGGATTGGGCAGCAAACTCGATCTGAAGGGAGGAAGGAGACAAGAGCACTATGGGTAAGGGGAGGAGCTTGGATCAGATGCTGGATATGTGGCCGAGTCGGATCTGATTCATATCCGGGAAGACAAATGAAGAACAACTACTCAGTTGGAACATTATGGTGAGTACATAACTTCTTTTTATCATCAATCCAACGTTACATACATTGCTCAATTCCTGGCTTCCCTTAAACATCATTCCTCATCCAAAACATTGTTCCGCATGTATTGTTCCACAGTTTCAATTTATTTCTATGTAATTTTCCCTTAACTTTTTCCAAAGATAAACTTTTTATTTATTTATTTTTTTTTATCAAAATGTCATGATTGACTTTATCAAAAGGTAGACATCTACATAAATAGAATCTGTCTTTATGTTATTCTCTGTAACTGCTATAACATTGTTGTTAAACTTTGTATTACAAGTTGTTACACAGCCTTTGCATAAGCATGTTGCTCTATATTACAGAGGCCTAGTCTAAAAGGTTTAAAAGTGCTCTCCATACGTTTATCAGAACATGACATAACACCAGTTGGCCAGTAATTTGTTACCTCATTTTCTCTCCCTTTCCATTTAAAGACTGGTTTTACTATCACTGTCTTTCAGTTAGGGGGGGATCCTGTATATATAGCAGCATCTCTCAGAAAGCACCTTTAATGGTTTAGCTAGTGATTTTCTCAAAGTTTTTCATTCTCCATTTATGATGCCATCTGTGCCTGATGCATACTTAGTAGATTAGCAATTTCTTCTTCTGAGATTTTTGATTCACTGTGTCTATTCATATCTTTTCCTGCTTTTGATATCAAAGGAATAACATTTGGTAATTTCATTATCAATATTACCTCTTTCATTGATAACATTTTGTTACATTTTTAGGATCCAAACTTAACAGTTGCATAGAGGGTTATGATTGGGTTGCTAATCATAATCCATTTATTATGTGCTCAAGATATGAATGCCAAGAAATTCACTTCCTGAGCTTCGCTTGAGAGGTTAATCTTGGCATTTATGTCAAGAACACATAATTGAAAGTTATCAGAGACATGATCATAATTCTTTGTAGTGTGTGAAACTTTATTTGCTCCTTGTATTACTAGCACTAGCTATAGGGAAAAAAATAAAATAAAATAAAAACACCAAGTGTTTTGCAGTCTTTCAAACCTGTAAAGCACTTAGCAAGCACTAGCAGAAACATGGTGTAATGCAGTCTCTTACATTTACCCTCACATTGCCATGCTTCTTAATCTGTCCAGATTTTCACAGACTATACAGATTTTTGCCTCATTTGTTTGATATGTTCCTCATAAAATCAGTGGTTTTCAGATAAGTCACAAAGGATTGATGTCATTGAGTAGTGACATACATTTGAGTTTTGAGTTTGTATCCTACAGAGAAAATGCTGGTGAACACGCATCCTTTTATTCTAGCTTGTTTATAAGTGTGTAAGAGGAAGGACACCTTATCAGCATGCACAGCAGTAAGAACCAGATTTTTTGTTTTGCCACTATTATTTGCTGGTCCATACTGGCAGATTTTACAGGTAAGGCTAGCCCCGTCCTCAACAGCTTAAGCAAGGTCTGCTTATCATTTGTCAAGATTGGGTCTCACTCCACTGTAGTGCGTAACTGATTTGTCTTTTCCAAATATTGGAGTGTGATCATAGCTCTTCGTGGACTACACATGTATTAGAAATCAAGAACTAGAGCAAAGCATCCAGTTATAAACTCAGTTAAAACATTCTGCAGAGAGAACTGCCTTGGAGTTGATATAAAAAGAAATGCCTTGTAGTTAATATTAATTGAAGAGTCATTTCTTTACTGGTACTAATTTTGTTTGATTCAGTTTTGAGCAGCATAGAAATGGATCTCGAAACTATACCAAGTGTAAATTTGATATTTTGGTGAGGCCTTCAGAATTGTTTTCAAAGTCTTTTTTTTTTAATTTCTGTAGAAATTCTGCTTTGTGCATAGCTGAACACTTTTTCAAGACATTTAACAAATTAACTGTTGAATTCTTATGAGAAAACAGTAACCCAAGAGTGAGTCTTAAAGCCTTTCAGATCCCAAATATAAAGATGAACTTAAAACTTTCAAGTCCCAGACTACTTTACATTATTTCCAGAATGGTCAAATTATTTGCTGTATGTAATCAATTAAATTCCTCTCAGAGCAGTGCCATATTATGGAGCACAATATTGTTAATCCATTGACTAGGGATTTCATGTAGCTCTCTTTCCATTATAGAAAAATTCTTAAGTTGCTTTACAAAGCTTCTATCATTTTTGAAACTCTTGATGATAGAAGTGCAGATTTTCATTAAAAATGGCTTAATCACTGATTTTATTATATCAACAATTAGTAGATAATCCTATTCTACTGATGTAATAATATTGTGTTGAACTTGCCAACTTTTTCTTTGATCAGGGACCTCTGCTTGCATCACCTCTTACTCAATGCTGTTTGATGTAACACTGTAATATCTGTCAGGGTTCATTTTTATAATTTAATTTTATTGTATTTTATAGTATTTTATTTTTAACAGGGTAAGTGAACTGGCCCGATTTTCAGCCACAACCCTGGCCATTTATGTAAATACAATGAATAAAACAGACATCAGAATATAAGCATTCTTACAAGAAAACAAATTAAATGATGCAAGCTTCACTAATATGAGAATATGAATGTTATTACAAGCATAAAGAAGACAAACAACAGAATGTAAGCAACATTGATGCAAGCAGCAGTGTAACATAGGAATAATAATGTGATCACATTAATTAAATGTGATCATTACAATGTGACTGAGGTGTTTACTAAAGTAGTGGAGATTTGTGCTGACGGCAGTGCATTAGGAAAGGCAGTATTACAGTTGTCCTAAAGCACCATGTTTGCCTGACAGTTACTGTAGATTTTATAATGGATAACTGAACAGAATGTGCCCAGTCTGTGCTGCTGGGTCAAATGGGTAGAAGGGGTAATTTATAAAGAAAACAGGCAGGCAGTTGGTGCCCAGTTTAATGCCCACCTTTTATCTGATGCAGCAAAAGTTTGTCCCCAGTGTATGGAAAAAGGTCCATCATTGCAGCAAAGGTTTGTCCCCAGTATATGGGAAAATGTCCATCATATTGCCCCTTTTTAAAGGGGAGGGGTATGGCTAATGGACAATCCAGTTATAGACCAATTAAACTCACTTGAATTCTTGGTAAAGTCTTTGAAAGAGCAATGCTGCAACTGCTCCAGAAAATAGTGTAGGAGAGGGGGATATATGCCAGTCTGGTTTCAGACAAGGTAGGTCATGTAATAAAACCTGATGACTTTTTATATATCAGTAACTAGGTGACTAGAGAATAGTATTCCAGCATAGATCATTTATTTAAAATTGTTAAAAGCATTCAACACAACTCAGCAGGATGAAATCATGAAGGTTCTGAACTACAGTACTTTTAAAATTTGGAGCGTGTCCCATAAGAATCAGTGTTGGGATGTAATTTTTGTATCATTTTCATAACCACACTGCCAACAGTAGCTAAGCAATAAGCAAACAATATCATCTTTAATACAAAAAAGTATAGGACTAAATACTGGGGTTAATAACACCAATGATAATCATATCTGTTTTGGGGTGCATGTAAATGGTGTAGTTAGGAAAAGTTGCACCGTGATTACAAATGCTAAGGACTTCATCATCTACAAGTGTGAACATTCTTAGAGCTTTGTATAAATCTACCATAAGGTGAGCACTTGAATGTGGTACAGGATTCTGCTGACTTTCAGCTAGTGATATACAGTGCAATGAAAAAGCATTTGCCCCCTTCCTGATTTCTTATTTTTTTGCATGTTTGTCTCACTTAAATGTTTCAGATCATCAAACAAATTTAAATATTTGAAAAATGTTAGACAAAGATAACCCAAGTAAACAAAAAGTGCAGTTTTTAAGTGATCATTTTCTTTATTAAGGAAAAAAAACTATCCAAACCTACATGGCCCTATGTGAAAAAGTAATTGCCCCCCTTGTTAAATCATGAAGTAACTGTGGTTAATCAAATTTTTTGGGAAAGCAGAGTTCAATTTCACTAGCCACACCCAGCCCTGATTACTGCCAGACCTGTTGAATCAAGAGATCACTTAAACAGAACCTGTCAGACAAAGTGAAGTAGGCAAAAGTATCCCAAGAAGGAAGACATTGTGCCGCGATCTAAAGAAATTCCGGAACAGATGAGAAACAAAGTAATTGACATCTATCAGTCTGTAAAAGGTTACAAAGTCATTTCTACAGCTTTGGGACTCCAGTGAACCACGGTGAGAGCCATTATCCACAAATGGAGAAAACCTGGAACAGTGGTGAACCTTCCCAGGAGTGGCCGACCTACAAACCTTACTCCAAGAGCGCAGCGACAGCTCATCCAAGAGGTCACAAAAGAACCCAAAACAACATCTAAAGAACTGCAGGCCTCACTTGCCTCAGTTAAGGTCAGTATTCATGACTCAACCATAAGAAACAGACTGGGCAAAATTGGCATGCATGGCAAAGCTCCAAGGTGAAAACCACTACTGACCAAAAAGAATATAAAGGCTCGTCTTGCTTTTGTCAAAAAACATCTTGATAATCCCCAAGACTTTTGGGAAAATATTCTGTGGACTGACTAAACAAAAGTTGAACTTTCTGGGAATTCTGCGTCCTGTTACATCTGACATGAAAGTAACACAGCATTTCAGAAAAAGAACATCATGCCAACAGTCAAACATGGTGGTGGTAGTGTGATGGTCTGGGGCTGCTTTTGGATCTGGACGACTTGCTGTGATTGATGGAACCATGAATTCTGCTCTCTACCAAAAAATCCTGAAGGAGGATGTCTGGCCATCAGTTCATGACCTCAAGCTGAAGCACACAGCAAGTCCACCTCTGAATGGCTTAAAAAAAAAACAAAATGAAGGTTTTGGAGTGGCCTAGTCAAAGTCCGGACTTGAATCCAGTTGAGATCCTGTGGCATGACCTTCAAGAGGTGGTTCATGCTCGGAAACCCTCCAATATGGCTGAATTAAAACAATTCTGCAAAGAAGAATGGGCCAAAATTCCTCAACAGCGATGTGAAAGACTCACTGCCATTTATCGCAAACCCTTGACTGCAGTTGTTACTTCTTAGGGTGGCACAACCAGTTGTTAGGTTTAGGGGCCAATACTTTTTCACATTGGGCCATGTAGGTTTGGATATTTTTTTTTTCCTTAATAAATAAAATCATCACTTAAAACTGCATTCTGTGTTTACTTGGGTTAGCTTTGTCTAATATTTACATTTGTTTGATGATCTGAAACATTTAAGTGTCACAAACATGCAAAAAATAAGAAATCAGGAAGGGGCAAATACTTTTCATTGGACTGAAGACAACTTGAAAGAGTATAGAAGTACTATGCAAAAAGGATATTGTTTGACAAAAATTAGTTACTAAACTTCTATTCAAGGTATTACAGGATAATAAGAGGGGATCTAATACAAGCATATAAAATTTCAAGAAAAGAAAAGTTGAAAGGCACCCAAGTATGACCTTTGAGTTTTTCAATGGCTAATAGTATATTAAAATTTACTCTTGCAACTGGAAATTTACAATTCTCAGATTAAACAGTATTATTTTCTTACTAAAGTCGTTAGATCCTGCAAGAAGATCCCAGCTGTTGCAAGACTATCAAAAAATCTAAGTGCATTTATAACTACTTTGGATGGTCACTTTTATGACATGTTCTTTGAGGCCAGAACTATTGTAGTTGGCACTTAATATGATTTATTACTAGGACAGTTTGACATTGAAACATTAACATTGGTAGTAATGGAATGACCACATGGAGATATCAGCTTCAGTAAAGTCAGATGTAGAAAGTGGTAAAGCAGTGTGAAGTACTGTAGCTTGTAGTAGTGCATATACGACATGTGGTCAAGTACATATTTATTTATTTATGGGTTAACCCTGCTGGGCAGACCCCATTTTCAGTGGGAACCCAGGAAATATACAAAAGGAAACCATAATAAATACTGTGCATAAAAACAGTACATTAAGGTCAAATGCACTGTAAATAAGTATGAAAGCATATAGAAAACTGTGAAATCAGAGTTAGATGTACAACTGAACTTAAGGGAAAATTATAATGGTTGAATGTACAATTAATAAGGCAGCTGAGCTATATATAGCAGGCATTGAAAATAGGTAGTTTATGGTTTAAAGATTGACCTTTTTTCAGTATGCCTGGGCCTGAGCTGGTAAAACACTGCACCTGCCACGTGCATTAGAATTGCGAATGGTTACATGCACCTGCATAAGTAGAAATACATTCTGTGGTTCAAAAGCTATCTGTCCATTAGATACCTCTCAGTAAAATGTCACTCCACCTTGTATCCATACCTCCTATTTACCACTAGTGTACTACAAGGACCTTTTCTCTTTAGCATTCTGACTAATACCGTCCATTCATTCTCACAACAGGACTCTCTAATACAATATGCAGATGACTACACTCATTTACACATCTGACAACCTGGCATATATCCAAACAATTATTCAGGAAGCTTTGACAGCCACTGAAATTTGGCTTTGTAACTTGCAACTCATGTTCAAACCCCCCCCCTCCCCCCAAAAAATACTTTTTTTTTTCCCCTAAATACCACTCTTAGGGAAAAAAAATAAAATAAAATATCTATCTTAATAATGCAACCATTAAAGCCTCATGAAATTATTAGGGATTAGAGTGGATGATCATCTTAAATTTGACATACATATACAAAATTGCATAAAAACACACCAAAACTAGGGATGCTTTACAGACTCAAAAACTTTATCACCAATTCAACTAAAACTGTACTTACCACTACTTCCTTCCTTCCCTCAATACTTTATGGTGCATCTATCCTTACTAACCTCAGGGCATCACAAAAATCAAAACATGAACAATAAAGTGGCTACATTTGCACTGAGTAGCACTAAAAAGCCTAAATTGATTAGAAATACCCAGTCAACTTAGATGTACACAGCTTCTTGCCACCCATAAAATTATTCAGCATCCTTCTGCTTGTCCAGCACTATATACCATTCTACACAACTATATTCCTAATCAGTCATTACAGTCCAGTGACCAAAATCTCCTCTGTCCATAGACCTGTCAAATCTGCTTGGCACAGTCTACATTTATACTATGTTGATAAGGCCTAGAACTCCTTACCTGTGTCCATCAGATCAGTATCCCCATCCAGTCCTTTAAAACCATTCTGAAAGATTTCCTAGCCAAAATGTGGTTCTGTTCTTGCCCAACCCCAGGATAAACTGTATCTCTAAATATGCTCCTTACTTCCCCTTTTTCACTCACTTCCTTACTTCAATTAATTTCTCTTCCATGACTGTCTTTCTAAATACGCCATAACCTGTTTTTTCTTTCGCTTCATATTGCAGTTCCTGTTTGTATTATACTAACTTGCATTTAATTTCTCTATAAACTGACTAAAATGTTTCTATTAAATCATTGTCATATAAATTGTATCTGTTCTTAATCAATGTTTTCACTTTGTGTCTAATTTGGTATACTTAAACTGTAGATGTTTTGTATTATTTTTGAAGATTATGTCCTGTGGTAGCATTGTCACCTCACAGTAAGACGTTGTCCTGTTCGATTCTCAGCTAGAGCGTCTTCTGTGTGGAGACATGCGTGAATGGGCATACCTTCATTGAAGGTTGTGCATCAGAGCTGGCAGCTCGGCACGTAAAAATCTACTGCCAATCATTAGCGGACCGGAGTTCTGCTGTGGCGACCCCTAACCAGGAAAAGCCGAAAGACACAACAACATTACAAAAGCATTTTAAGAACAATAATTTTACACACTGGAGCTTTTCTCATTGGGTTTCCTCTGAAAATGGGCACTTCCACAATAGTACTTTCCCAATAATCAAATGTCAGTTGTTGTGTCTTTTGGCTTTTCCCGGTTAGGGGTCGCCACAGCGGTACTCTGGTCCGCTAATGATTGGCAGTTGATTTTTACGTACCGAGTTGCCAGCTCTGATGCACAACCTTCAACGAAGGTACGCCCATTCACGCATGTCTCCACGCAGAAGACGCTCTGAGAATCGAACTGGACAGCGTCTTACTGTGAGGCGACAACGCTACCGCAGCACCACCACCGCAGTTCGTCATTAAATAATTAAATAGATGATAGTTTCAATCTGGAGAAGGAAATATATGTTAAAATTCAGACTGAAATATACTAAATTATAATATAAAGTAATTTAAACAAACTGTGTACATTTTCTTATATTTATAAATCAATGTGCATTCATAATGTCTAGACTGAAGTCTTTAGTAGGAGTAATGTGGTTATAGCTTGTATAACTACTAAACAATGGTGCCTGACTAAATCATATCCCTTAAGCAATTTCATCTATATTCAATTTCTAGGTAAGATTTTATTTTTTTTCTTTTGGTAATGATTGTCTAGCATATTGAGGCTACATTTAAGAAGATGTTTTCAGTAGTAGCCAGTTGACTTGGGGGTGGGGGTTCTTCATAAATATATAGTTTTATAGCCTCTAAGATAATAATTTTGTTCAAATACGTTGGGGGGGGCAGTAATTAAAATGTAGTAATTTGTTGGTAAGGATGGAGCTAGCTGACGCAGCCAATGACATTTAGAAAGTGTGGTACCATGGTGCTCCCTTTTGCTGGATAGATGAATCAATCTGAGGATTTTATTTTCTGTGGTTTGTAATAAAGCAGAGTTCTTGGTTGACCATTTGGAAATGATAGTGAATATTCTAATGTGGGCAGCAGTTCATTGATGGTTGTAGCTCAACTAGTTTCTTATGCCAGTAAATTGGATATTTTATAAGAAACTGTTAGCTGAGTTAATACTTTGTGGGCTATTATTTCTCTGTATGGGGTGAAAGAAAGGTTAGGATTGTATGTGATTGCTAAATATTTTTGGAATGTAGTTATTGGTAAGGAAGATTTCGTGGTCATGGCTTGTGATATTGGTTGCATTGTTAAGTCATTGAAGAGTGCCAGATACTAATGTATTAGCTTTTGCTGTATTAATTACAAGTTTATTTGTTGCAAAACAGTTCCATAGTATGTTGATGTTCTAATGCAATGCCCTGTAGATGGGTAGTAAGCTTTGTGAGGTTTGGTAATAGTGTCATCTGCATAAAGACAAATTATATTATGGAGATCCCAAGGCAAGTCATCAATAAAAAGTGAGATTCAGAGTGAGCAAAATCTTTAGTGTTGTTGTTTGGGTATTGTGATCTGTTAACCTAAATGTTGTGTGTGTTAGCTTTTAAATAATAGATCTGATTTTGTCAAGTTTTCATCCTGTCCTCAACTTTTGGTTTCACATCCGATCCTCGGATCTGTCTCAGCCGTTACTGAAGCTCGTGGTAACCAAGAAGCTCTTGAGCTTGTCCTTTACCCGTAAAACACCAGCCCTAAGCTTCCTCAGATCTCGTTTACCACTTTCCGCAAAATGCATGGTTGACCTTACTCTCGAGCTTTACTAGAATAGCGATTATTTTCTTTTAAACTATCATATATTCTAATATTTTCAAGTATTTTCTAATATTTCACGTTTCTCATACCTTACCCATTTAAGAAGTAGTAATTCTTCGATTACCATAGTTGATATTTTTCCTTATGTGTATCTATTGTGTACAGTGCTTGTACTTCTACAGTGACTATAGCTAGTATTTTTTTCCCCTTTACCTTTCTACACTTTAGTGTAGCCTTTTATTATCATTGCTCATAGTTTCTTCATTCTCCAAAGCCACAAAAGTAAAACCAAGCAGGAGGCTGCAAACTGATTGAGACAACACAAAAAAGGAAGGAAAAAAACAGGATCCAAGCACCAAATCCAGCAAGTACTTTTAATAAAACCTCTAGCACCTCAGCAATAGCCTTCACAGGAGAAGATTTTTCATTCTGCCTCCCCCTCCCTGCCCCAAAAACAAAACAAAAAAAAAACTATTTTGTATGTAACTTTTCTTGTTTATAGTGGCTAGTATAATGATAGAAAAAGGTCCCACAGGATTTAAAGTGCGTTAAGTGCGGGCACAAGCTTCTGATGTCAGATGTCCACACTGTGTGTGTTTACTGCATTGGCCCATTACATTTGCAGGAGGATTGTTCCATCTGCCATGGTTTCAACCCTAGGGTTCTAGTGGAATGAAAAAATAAGCTTATTTTAAAAGGTTACTTCCATTTGGGGCTCAATTCCCCCAAAAGTAAATTATTGAAGCCTTCGTCTCCAAAACCATCCACTCTGATTTCTGAGCCATCTAGGAAAAGGCCCAAGCTGGATCTGATTAGATCCAAAAGTTCTTCGACCTTGGAACCGAGAAAGAAATAAGTGATGGATCCGACTACCTCTGATCTGACAAAAAAGCCATCAGATCCAATTGTTTCCAGTCCTATATCTCTTCCCAGGACAAGATTTTCGCCGTTCATTGATCTGGTACCTGCAAGGGTGCCCTCGCTTGTTTTGGAATGTCACCGGTCTAGGTTCCCCTCTTTTGGAAGATGTGGAAAGAATGGTGTAGAAGATCCTCTCGGTGCAAACTCAGATGGGTGTCTTATTGGCTCCTAGCCCTTCGGGTCAGGAGATCCGTCATTTGATTACTCCCCCACTTCAAATTCCTCCTCTGATTGTTACTGTTGTTCCAGAGTCCCTAGATCTAAGCATTCCTAATCCATCTGGCTCGAACCTGAAGATACTATTGTATTTGGATCTGAATCTTACCCTGAGTGCTCTGGTTCGGTTGAATCTGGAGGGCTGTTGGAGTTGAATCTTCCCTGTCAGATCCAAGGTGGTGGAGTTGACTCTGAAGTTGTTGGAGCCATATGTGCTCCTTGGACCCTTGGCATCAGATAGCTCAGCTCCAGCTTCCTCCTCGGGGAGATTGCTTTTGGAGCGGGGGGAGGTCAGCAGCTCAGAAGCTTGTCTTCTCGGCACCGTGGTTTTCTCTCTCTCTCTCTCTGGGGCAATCAGACTTCAAGGTTGTGAAGAGGGTGTTTTCTGCTTCGGTAGAACAGACTGATCCAACCCCCTCTTATCTTCAGCCTTCTACCTTGATGTATCTGCGCTTGGATCATTATCGCCTTGACCAGGCATCAGTTGATAAGGGCAAGAGATCGTGTTCTTCAGACTTATTCTCATCTCGGAATAACCATAAACTGTGACAAGTCTCAACTACATCCAAGTCAAAGTTTAGAATTTATAGGAGCAATTGTCAACACAAAGTAACGATAGCTTCACTACATCCCTCAAGAGTACAAACTATCAGATCAAAGGTCAGAAAAATAATCTGCAGTACCAAGATTTCAGCCTGCTTTGTCCTTCAAGCTCTAGGATCAATGTCAGCAGCAATAACATTAATATCATTGGCCAGATTTTATATGAGGATTCTCCAATGGATGATAGCACAATGGTCAGTACTTTACCAGTCCATGTCAACTTCGATACAAATCATTCAGACATGCAAGAGAGATCTCAAGTGGTGGATTCAATCAGACCATGTTTTTCAACGCTAGCATTCATTCCCCCTCAGCCCATAGCCATAGTGACACAGAGACTTCCCAGTTGGCGTAGGGGGAGCATTTTCTGTGAAAAAAGTTCCAAAGCACTTGGTCTCCCGAAGAGACCAACTTGCATATCAATGTCCTAGAGAGGAGAGCAGAGCTGTTAGCATAGCAAGCCTTCCAGGATGCTCTCCCTCCAGTGACAATTGCAGTTCAAATGGACTATATGTCAGTAGTTTGATACATCAACAAACAAGGAGGGAACAGGTCATACTCCTTGTGTCGAGAAGCACTCTGAGTGTGGCAAGGGGCAATCTCATCCAACCACTTTCTCATAGCAATACACATTCTGGGGAAATCCGTTGTGATGGTAGACAAACTGAGCAAGTACATTCCTCTACTTCACAAGTGGTCTTTCAACAAGAAAGTGATGGGAATGATTTTTCATCAGTGGGGTCAGCCTTGCTGAGATCTTTTCGCTTCCCCCTAAACAACAAATGCAGGAGCTATTTTGCCCTAATCCCCCCACAGGGGGAATCACTGAGGGTTGCTCTACTTCACAGTTGGCCACCTGGTCTACTTTATGCCTACCCCCATTGATTCCGAAATTTCTGTAGAAAGTTGCCAGGTCGAAGAGCAAAGTCGTCCTCATTGCACCTTGCTGGCCTCGACAAGTTAGTTTCCCTTCATTTGACCTCACTTACTTCACCAACCTTGGATTCCGGATTTGATTGCAGAACGCCTATCTCACCTAACAGGCATGATCCATCCAGACATTTAAAACCTCAGGCTGTGACAGCTTGGTTTCTCCAATTCCATTAGTAGCCAGACAATTGATGATGTCTTTCCCTGTCCGACACGTACTTTTATCTTCCCATAAACCTTCAACATGAAAGCTGTATACAAGTAAATTGAAAAGGCTTGTTTACTGGGCACAGGAAAATCGTGGTGACCCATTCTCAGCTCCAGTACACAGCATACTTGAGTTTTTATCTTTACTTTTTAAAGAAGGAACTAGTTCCTCAACTATTAAAGTTCAGTTAGCAATATCAGATTTCCACATTGGGTTTGAAGGTTCTTCAGTAGCCTCTCATATATTGTGTAGAACTTTCTTGTGAGGCACTCTTCTTTTGAGACCCCTGTTTAAAGTCCCTATTCCCCCATGATATCTTAATCTGGTACTGCAGGTGCTAATACATTCCCCATTTGAATCAGCAGCTACATGTGAGCTTAAATATCTTACTTGGAAAACTGTTCCTGTAGTAGCTATTACCTCTGCTAGATGAATTTCAGAGAGTCAGGCTTCGTCTTCAAAACCTCCATACTTGATCTTTCACAAGGATAGAGTGATGCTAAAAACAAATACCTCCTTCCTTCCCAAGGTGGTGTCAAAATCTAATATCAATCAATCCATTAATTTGCCAGTATTCTTTGCTAATTTTGCAAACAAGAGCAAATACATGTTACATTTATTGGATGTTCACAGGCAGTTATATTTCTACCTGCATAGAAGAAACGAGATAAGAAAAATAGACCAATTGTTTCCTTTGATGAATTGATGCTGGGTAATCCAGATGCAAAAGTAGCTTTAGCCAGATGGCTAACTGATTGTATTTCATTTATATATGCCAAATTAGGTATTACCTTGCCAAAACTGGTACGAGTTCATTCAACTAGATCCATGGCAACTACTTAAATTTTTCTATCCAAAGCTTCCATGTAGGTTCACTGACAGGACGTAGCTTGGAAGGGGATGACATGAAGATATGGAGGAGGCTGGACATCTCTGTATCCAAGAGACGAGATGGAATGGCAGTGCAGCAAAGCCACTTGGCTTGGAATCCAGATTCTACTACTCAAGAGGGGGAAAGGCTAGAAATAGTGTAAGAATTGTGGTGCAAGAGAGGATTCAGAAGGCAGTGAGGGATATCGTCAGAATTAATGACAGATTCATGGCAATCAGAATCCAGTGTAATGATAGGGCAGTATTCATAATCTCAGTCTATGTCCCACAGCAGGGTTGTGATAGTGAGGAAAAGAGTGCCTTCAGACAGCAAGACAACATGAATTGGTGTTGATAATGGGTGACTTAAATGCACATATCGGGACAGACAGAACAGGATATGAAGACTGCCTGGGTCCACATGGGTGGGGCAACAAGAGTAAAGAAGAAGCTATTCGAGACTTCTGTCTGGCAGATGGCTTGATAGTAGTCAACACATTGTTCAGAAGGAGAGACAGCCACAAGGTCGCATACAGGAGTAGATAACATTGAACTTGGGTAGACTTCCTCCTACTAAGGAAAAGGCACTGCAGTAGAATCCATGATTGCAGAGTCATCCCCAGTGAAACAGTCGGCCCACAGCATAAACCACTAGTTGCCACAATCAGCTGCAAGCAGTGGTCGGAGAAAGCTCTAAGGCCAGCAGAGACCAGGCTGAAGACCTGGACATTGAGGGGGAAGAAAGTACAGCAGTTCAAGGAATTACTCAGGGCTCTAGAACCCCAAGAAGAGGAGGAAATAGGTGGAGTTGAACATGAATGGCAGCGCCTAAACACAGCATGTGTTAGGACTGCAGAAAAGATATGTGGCCGAGCCAGGTATGGAAATAAGGTACATAAGAAAAGCTGGTTGTAGAATGCAGAACTCCCGGGAGTCATCAAAAGAAAGGAGGCATGCAGGAAGAAGTGAGAGAGGGAAAAGACTGACCAGGCTAGGAAGGACTACTGGTTGACTAACAAGCTAAGAATTGAGTTTTAATAGCAAAGAATAGGACATCAGAGGCACTCTACCATTTCCTGGAAAGTGACTCAGTAAGTGGCGCAAAGAAACTGTATCAGGTTGCAAGGCAAAGACAGAAAGATAAAGAAGATAGTCAGACATGCTTCATAAGTGATGCCAGCAACGACCTGCTCACCAGTCCACAGGACATTAAAGGCAGATGGAAGGAGTATTTCCAGCAGCTTCTGAATGAAGAAAATTCCACAGAAGTTGTACTGCCCCAGAAACAGCCTACGATGAGAGAAGAAAAGGAGCCCACCCAAAAGAAGTAAGAACAGCACTAAGGAAAATGAAGTCAGGGAAAGCAGCAGGCTCAGAAGAGGTCACCGCGGCTATGATAAAGATGCTGGGTGAGATAGGGGAGAAATGGCTCCTGAGGGTACTAATAGCAGTTTGGAGAGAAAGGCATATCCCAGATGACTGGAGAATAAGCATACTCATGCCAGTGTACAAGAACAAAGGGGACATCCACAACTGTGGGCAATGCAGTGGCATCAAACTCCTATCACAGTGGATGAAAGTTCTGGAGAGGGTGATGGATAAATGGATACGCAGAGTAGTAAAATGTAAGATGGGAGATAGCAGTTTGGATTCAGATCAGGATGCAGCGCAATTGACCCGGTGTTTGCAGTGAGACAGATACTTGAGAAGAAGCTAGAGATGAGGAGAGAGTCCAGCTGGCCATTCCTAGACTTGTCGAAAGCATATGACAAGGTCCCAAGAAAGCTGATCTGGGCAGTACTGTGGTGGTCTGAAGTCCCAGAAACATTGGTAGAATTAGTTCTGGCTATGTACAAGGACCCAATGAGTCATGTATGAACAGTGTTCGGCCTCATAGAGGGGTTCCCAGTGGGAGTGGGTGTACACCAGGGTTCAGCTCTGAGCCCACTGCTGTTCATACTGGTGATGGGGCTACATTAGCAAACAGGTCGGTGGGGACAGATCAACAAAGTTGCTGTATGCAGACGATGTAACATTAGAGACAGACTCTGAGCTAGAACTTTAGCAAAGGATAGGAGAATGGAATGCAAAACTGAAGGCACATGGGGTGAAATTAAGCACAAATGGAGGTAATGGCAGCAAATTGTGGAAATCAGAGATAGAAGGGAAGATAGTGGAATAGGTAAACAGCTTCAGGTATCTGGGAGGGGAGGTTGAGGAGAAGGGGTATCTGAATGAAGAGGTCAAAGCTATAATCAGGGGAGCTGCAGCCAACTGCCATAGACTATCAGATGTAGTCTATGATAGAAGAATGCCAAAGAAGCTGAAAAGTAAGGTGTACAAAGACAGTGCTGAGACCAGTACAACTGTATGGTACAGAAACCTAGACAATAAAGGCAGAACAGTTGAAGAAGCTAGAGGTGATGGAAATGAAGTGCCTGAGAAGGGTGGTAGGATGCACAGTGTGGGACAGACGAAGAAATGAGGACATAGGAACAGAAGACAAAGTAGCTCTAATTGCAGAAAAGATCAGAGGGAACAGATTACTGTGGTTTGGACATGTGCAGAAAAGCAGAAGACAATCTGGTGAGGAAGATTTGAGACAGACAGGAAGAAGCTAAGAGGAAGTGAGGACATCCAGCAAAGAGGTGGAGGGATTGTGTGAATGAAAATCTGTGACAGTCAGGCATGAGTGCTGAAGAAGGCAGGAGTGTGGCACTGAATCAAGAGGGTTGACAACAGTTAACACGATACCCTGACCCCATGTAGGAAAAATGGGAAAAAGGGGGCTGATGATGATGTTTACTGACTGTTGTGTTTAGCCTCGCTTGGACACCATTACTGCTCTTTTCCTTCCTTCCCCTTTCAAAATAAATAAATAAATAAACAAAATATTGCTGTTATTACTTGTTTAATTTTGGTGTTTGTTCCTGTTGTCCATTGTGCATGTGTATCTTCTGTATCTTTTTGGTCAAATGATGGATAAACCAACTGCGGGCTCACAGATCATTACGGGCATTCAGAAAGAGAATAAAGCTTGCCAGCAGTGTAGGGCAAAGAAATTTGTGGGATGCAGGCACAGGTTGCCCCTCACAAAATATATAATGATATATGTGTGTATCATCTAGGTGTGTCCCACTTGGACTCAGAATGTCTGACTTGTTCTGGTTTTGGATACAGAGCCCTTGTGGACCAAAGGGCTAAGTTAGTCCTAAAGGGACTGTTATTGCCTGCTTCTGCTTCGTCTTCTTTTCCTTCTTCACTGTCTAATGCCAAAATATCAGGAGAAAAGAGAAGTGAGAAGGACAAAGAAAACTAGGGAGAGAAGCCAGACAGAGAGAGAGAGAATTAGTCTTAGAGATAGAGGATTGCAAATGTTCCTCTTCCTCTGTGGAAGGTCAACCAGATCTGAAGATCCAAAGGTCTTTAGCTCCTCCAGTTCTGACAGCTGATTTGTCAGCAACTCCTCAACACTGATTACTTATCAACAGGGTTCTGAGGTCGTAGTCCTTGAGCTCTGTGACCTTGAGAATACCAAATCCCTTTTTCATAGTGACTTCTGCCCCTGACAGGCTTCTCAACCCCCCTTCCTTCCAATAACTCCAACTCCTGAGTTCTTGCTGGTGCCATCCCTGACACATTTGCATGGAAATATTTGCTTGAGTACAAGTAACATCTACTCAAGGATAACCTAGTTTTGTGCAAATGCTATGTGCTCAAAATTTCAAAAAGTGTGTTTTCAGGGGCAAGCACACCTTCACCATCCCTTACTCTTATTCCCACTGCAAGGTCTTACCACTTGAGAGAGAGAGTAGTTACTGAACATACAGAAATTTTTTCTCCAAGGCACTGAAATTTTGGAAAACCATAAAACAACAGAATTTTGTAGTCTAATCAAATTACTACACATTGTAGTAGCTAAGCACAAATAAAACTTAAAAACATGCTCAGGCAGCTGCAAAACTGGAAGTTGCATCTTGTGCACCTGAAGGTAAGTTGTGAAGAGCCATGTTCTGAGCCTGGTAGGTTTGGCTGTGACAAAGACTTCTCAGGCAGAGCAGGCTGTCTTGAAGGAGTTTTTGGCACAGTCCTAATCCCTGTAGAGATACTACCTCTAAGTAATCAAGGAAGCAGGTTCTACTCCTGATGGTTTCTCATACCAATTAAACTGAGGAATCTTCTAATGCTAGATATTACTAGCCTCAGTCAACTTGTCTTATTTGTGAGGTGCTGTGTGGTCACATTTCAGTCTGTTATTCTTTTGTTGCATTGGGTCTATGGGCTGCGTGGACATGATGGATGCCCTTTGACATATCACTGCTTATGAACATGTTGGTTGCGGTACCATACAGGTAGTTTCTCTATTTTGCCATTGAAGTGAACTTTCTGTACAGAGTGCTGCCCTCATCTTTGCCATGAGAGTCTTCTCAAAAATGTTTGTTGTTAAGGAGTGATTCATATTGTCATACCTTTATGTTGGTGGCCCCCTCTCAATTGTCAGTGTTACTGGCCCCAACTTAAGGTTTTTTGTGGTTGCAGTCATTGACAGAACCATCAGCTTGGAGGAATACATCTTTCACCACTGCAAAGGATTTTATTTATTAGAGCTGTTGAGTACACTTCAGTGCCACTCCTCCTTTCCATGAAGACGGGCCAGGATATTAGCAGTATGACATCCCATGTTGCAGCAGTTTAATACAATCATGGCCGTTGAACTGATCTGACTGCTGGCATTGATGGTAAAGTAACTATTGCATTTATTGGTTCCTTGTCTGTCTTTCACTGGTGGGGCTGCAGTGTATTGCAAAGACATCCTTTTTTGGATGTACTGCTAGTGGCAGGTGTATTTTAACAGTCTGAAGGTCATTTGCCTTTTCATACTACCAGTTCTGACCCACTCACTGATCACAGATCCATTGCTAGTTGACTGGAGCCTTCATGTTTGGAGCAGCACTGGTCCATGGGGCATGAATTAGCCTTGAGAAATAGTTGCGTATCACTTTGCTAGAGGCTAAGGGTTGGGATTGTGGCTTGTACAGCCCCTGATGGACTTTGTGAAATCAAAAGCTTTCCAGGTGAGGTTGGTCAGTCAAGCAGTGGTATAAAATCTGAATGTGTTCCTACCTCCTCTGTTGGGAAATTGTACATGTGCAGCAGTGGAAAACTGAATGCTACATTTTCCTAGTGGTAGTTCCTATCCAGGGAGGTTCAAAAATCCTTGCAGAATTCCATGACTCAAAATACAGACTCTGTTTTTAAGTTGTATATGCATCAAAAGAGCATCCATACCATATTCCAAGCAAAGAATATCCCAAAGGTTAATTTAAATGTAACCAAAGATTGCACAGTCTTTCTCAATTTCTGCTGTCCTTCACAGAAGAGAGGACAGTGTGTAATAGTCATCTACTGTATAGACTGGAGAGGAATGTTTCTTTATATATTCCCATTTCCGCTAGTTCTTCATTAGCTAGCAAAATGTTGAGGAGAGAGCTTCAAGCTCACCCAAGCAGCACTATGGTAGCTCAGAAGGACTTGCTAGAAGCCAACCAGCAAAAAATTATTTCCTGAGATGATCCTCTTCCAGCCATCCGGATCCCAATGATTTTGGTAGGCAACTGTTTACATCTCAGGGCATGTTTTCTGAGTCGTACAGAACGTTTTGAGGAAATCTGAGTTGATAACTGCTGCTGTGAAGTTGTTGACTACATGCACTTAAGTTGTAAAAGCTTCTGCCTTATCAGTCTCTGAAAAGGAGAGCGAGACTATGGTAGGTCTGGATTAGCTGCCTCTGGCACCTTTTTAGGTTACACCTCGTTTTGCAGTAGTCAGGTGTATATATTTACCCCATTAAATGTGTTTAATGACTTCGTGGAGAGCAGGACTTGGGTTTAGCATTTAATAATTAAGCAATGCCTGAAGGAGACTTGAATCATAGTCCTATGATAAACCCCCCCCATTCTCCTTGACATTTGAATTTCATGGTGAATATGCTCATTTCCCTCTCTGCCTTTTGATCCTGTTTGCGTCACGCACTTGATGTTTGCCACTTGAATTACATCACTCTTGGCAGTCATAACCTGCACCAGACAAATTCCTGAGCTGTGTGCATGGCTTGATTGTGGACTTGGTTTCTAAGTATTGTTCTGTAATGTTCCTTCTTTCTTTCCTTCTGTAGACATTCTCTGAGTATTTTGCTTCACAAGTCATTTTTCTCCCATGAGAAGAATCCATTCTTGATCACAGATGTCATACTTTGGATGTTCTGTTCCAGTTACATTGTTGTCTCCTCATAGTTCATGGATCTAGAGAGAACAGGGCTGTTTTCTTCTTTTACTTTTGATGAGGAAAAATGCATCTGCCATTTAAATGAATTGCCAACTATAAAGTATTCCACCAACTGTCAGGCTGTTAGCAAATTCTCTTGAAGATCATCTCTTTTGTTGTTGGTGGGGAAGACAGCTGCAGCCGGTGCTTGTTTAGAATAATGTATATGTGATTGACATTTAAACCATGTTCACTTGGTCTTAATTGCATATGTTCACCAGACCCATTCACCTGTACCATAGTCCGAATCTCCTTTTCAGGAATAGAGTACCCCCTGGCATATATCTGCTTTACGACTTGGCCATTGAAGTCTCATGTTGGTCTTTTTGACTCTTGTCTGCCTTGTTTGTGGGAGCTTGTGAATGCTACTTGACATTCTTCCCAAATGTCTACATATTGCAGAGGGCCATTTGAAATAAAATGAAACGAGGTGTAAATGCTGTTTATTTATTTTTTTTTTGTAAGGTTATCAGCAGTAAATACCTTTTGCCATACTTGCATTTATTTATTTTTATACCTGGAGGAGAGGGCATTTAAGCTGCTTTTTGGTAATATAGTATTCAGCTGCATTACATGTTTGATGTTGTATCTTTGTCCTTATTTCTTTTGATTTCATCTGTTTTCCATGTTTGAATTGTCAAAAACTAGGGATTTTGGAGCTGTGTAAACACTTTTACCAATGGCACAGGGATTCCCTGCATTGCTTGGGTGAGCTGCATGCCCAAGAAGAAGAGTTTGGGGTCAGAAATGAAGCAACTTCCACTTGAGAGCATTTTCTTAAGATCATGTCTTGTTTTAAGGCTCAGTTTCCAAGAATGTTTTTACTTAGTCAGTAAAATAAATCCCAGAAATACCTGTTAGATGTGAAGCCTGCTGAAGAGAGAGAGTTAATGTGCCATACTTTGCCATACAAGTGATGCACAGTGCTGCCATTTTCTGTCTTGCAGCTGAATATAGTTTATTTAGGATTTTTTCTTCTCCTGTGTCTGTCATTAGTTCTGATGTAATAGATATGAAATGCATGTTTTTCATGCTTCCATCATTTTAATTACCACATACATGTAACTTTAGATTCTACCTCTGCCATATTAAATGTTATCATCTTTGGAGGACAGAAAATTAAACTGGGATTATGTAACTAGATACAAGTGTGATGTTTGTGTGTCTAAACAAAGTTTTTGTGTTTAAACAAAGAAAGGATGGCTACCAGTTTGGAATCACCACGAGTCCCTGTACAAAAACATCTTTTGATCATTGACCACTTAGTTGTCAGCTGATCGTTCAACATAGTTTAAGTGTAAGAAACAGGGGATGTACCCTCAACACTTCACATATTGTATTTTTCTTCTAAGTTTAAGGCCATTGTAAGATGGTGGAAGTCAGATTCCTGATCACAGCAAACGTAGTTATAAGATACTTTTTCTACATTACAAAAAACATTTTTTGAAGTGTAACTTCATATATTAGATGTCAAAGTGTTTGTCTGTATGTAATGGTTATGTATGTGGAGCCTGTATGTTTGTATATGTGCATATGTGTGTGTTTGTGTATTTGTACACACAGTCTCTTTCCAACAAATCATGCTATAACTCCAGCTACTTGATGCACAAATGGATGAAAGTCTCCAGATGTGTAAACACAAATATTCCCAGATGAACAGACGCTTGTTTTTGAAATCAATAGCATGGGATGCTGATGAGGTTCTCAGTGTCTGGCACAATAAAGATGTCACACACTGCAGCTGAGGAAAGTTGCACTGAGTTGTTTTGTGTCTACTTCTGTGCTGGTGATGCGTCTCTTATTAATGCATTTGCCTTTCTTCCAAATGCAGTCTTTGATATGTGGTGATGCAGAGTTGACCTGTTTAATAGGTTCCTTAGCAAGATAACGCTTTATCTGTGGTGCTCAGAAAAAAAGAAAAGAAAAAAACATATCAGGGTTATCTGTCTCTGATAAAGTATTCATGGTTCCTATATTTCAGTAAATCAGCACATAGCAAAGGAAATGAAGTTATGAAGTAGATGCAAGAAAAATAAGTAGCTGCTGCTATCTTTTTTTTTTTTTTTTTTTTGCTTTTGTATTGTACTAGAAGTGCAACTAAAGAGCATTTGAAGGTATCAGGCTGAAATGTCAAAGAATATTATACTGCACAGATTCCCTCATTTTCTTGATATAATGCCAGTCATTCAAAACTATTGCTCATTAACTCATTACTGTGAAGCTTCATCTTAAATAAATAATGGGAAGCCTTGCACATTTTTAATTTTGTTCAGATAATAATGAACTTTATTGCATATAATTTACAGAGGGCAAAACAGAATTCGTTAATTTAAGCCTTGGAGGCTCAATCTCAAATTGGCAAATGCCTATAATTCATTATAGTTTTGCCTCAGGCTTTAGTCATTGCCGTTAATAAAAAGAGCCTTCATCTTGGTGAAATGAAAAGTTAATGTGTCCCTTCTGTACATATCTGATCTTTTTAGGTATAAGGACATATTGCACTACCCACTTGTTATAAAATCAGGGACACAAAATAAATTGAGTTACTGTGGTCTAGCAGTATGTTTTAATTGTATGGAATTCTGAAACTCCTTGAAACTATCTAGCCCCAGGTTTAGGGAATAAGCATGTAATTTGCATCAGCAGCCGAAGGGCCACTTTGATGACCGACTTGTTTATTTTGGTCTGGCGAGAAGTCATGGAGCCAAATATTTTCTAGAATATTTCTTCATATTATTTTATCAGACTTCCTAAGACAAGTGTGGTGCATTGTAATAGAGGGTCATTTGTAAAAATTACTGCTTTTCATTTTTGTTCTTGTTTTTCTGTAATTACATCTGGGAATTTCATTACAAAGCTTGCACAGCTAGTACATCTTGTGGTTATTTTAAATCAAAGATATTTATTCAGTATTCCAGACTTGACACATATTTAAAACATTTGAGAATTAGAGCTGCATTTTAAACCGAAGTCTAAACAGGACGGTTTAGAGGATTCTTCTAGTATTTTGCCTGCCTGTGATCTTGGGTATATAAAATATATGCATGCAGAAAGTAAGGTACAAACATTGCACCACACCATATTTCTCAACCTCTTAGAGCAAGAAATCTGGACAAAGCCATAAATAATGCGGGGATAAAGGTAAAAAAATAGGGACTTTTTTTAATATTGCACTTACAAACTTAGAAAGTTGATAAAGTAACAGGCTTTGTGCTAGCATGGATTTTTTGAAGGGTATGAAGTCTGAAACTCAAGTGTCTATCATTTTCTGACCTCAGTACTTAATTACTTGTCAGTGATTGCCGGAAAACCACAATGTTTTGAAAAATGGACCAAAAATATGAGGCAGAAATCTGGACATTCTGCGTAAATCTGTACAGTTGAGAGGTATGCCACATATTTTAAATCTTCAAAGCTTTGAACTGCATAGATGTTTTCTTGTTTCATCTCAGATGTTACCCAGCTTGAGAACCTGAATCTTTATTTCCCTTGGGAGATCCCTGTTTTCCATATTTAGTTGAGTGGCTAAAATATATGAATTTGGGTAAGAGGTTAATATTAGGTTTCTCAGTGTCGCATAGTGATAACTTACATTGTGGCTGTCCAGGTGCAGGGAATGGTTGCAGATCTTAGATTAGTCTTTTTTTCATAAAGTATGAATAACGTCTCTAAAAGGAGCATTTATCCTTTTCCATTTAAAATTAGAGAGGTGCTTCTACATTCCTGTGTTAGTAGTAACTCAGTGGCAGTTTATGTTACTTTCCTCTGGGAGGCAGTATTCCCACAGCTTATTTTCAAGTGTACATTGCAAGCCGTTATTTGTCCTTATGTTTTTGTTTTTTTTTTATAATGTTATTGGTTTTTATTGTGCATTTTAGATACTTAGGGACCCCTTTTTTGACATAACAAGTCTGCACTTTTTTTTCCATCTGTATGTAAGTATGTGTGTATATCTATGTAGTCAAGGGTATACTGCTGAAACAGTACCAAGGCACACATTTATTTGAAGTAAGTCTATGTTACATTGTAGTCAAGGTATGTGTTTTGTATGTCTGCATACACTTTTTAAATGTATTTCCACACATTTATCTGTTTAAACCTTTATTAATTGAATTCCTTCAGTTCATGTCTTCATTTGGGCAAGTATTGAAAATATTTCCTGTTTATTTTTAGCTGTAATGTTATCTCCTAGTCCCAATGTTTTCTGTTTGGTAGCATTTTAGAGTATTATTAACTAGAAACTAATTGGGCTATAGGTGTATATGAATAATGTGCTACAATGGTAATTAAAGCATTAAACATTTAATTATATTTAAATTATTGAATATACTTCCTAGAGATTCTTATAGATTGTTTTATTTTTTAAAACCATGTGCTTGTCGACCTCTTGGTCGAGGTTAGCTGCAGTTGTACTGGTGAGGTGAGTGTTGCAGTTTTTCAGATATATGACTTAGTTCATCAATTTAGCTGTGCAGTGTTGCTGAACTCATTGGAAAACAGCAATTTAGTCCTTGCAAGAAAAACAGTGACCATAGCTGCAGGGTTGCTACTTCAGAATTCCCCAGGGTCAGGATTAGGTGCCTCTGTAAGTCCACTTAAGTGTACAATGTTTTTCAGGTGTGCAGTCCAAGGTTCTTTTTGTGTGTGTTCCTGTTGTGTACAGGCTCAAAAAGAGAACCATGAGCTTTGTTATTTTTAACCATCTTTTTCAGTCCCTGCAGCTGTTCGCAATTTTCTTCAGTTCCAGAAACGGATAAGCAAGATGGCCTCACACTACTGTTTTAAAAGTAATTGTAATGTGAGGTAGCCATATTGGGTTATTCTTTCTTTGACAATACCTCTTTGAAAATGTGAAAATCACAACAACTAATTTCTCTTTTGAAATCAAATGTAAGGTTCTCTGACTTTTACTTTCCACTTATACTGTCCTTTCAGATTGCCACTGTTTGCCCCTCAGGCCCTTTCTGTTTTTCTGTTTTTCTAGTTTCCTTTTTTTGTGGTCAGAGTGTCTTTTTATTACAATTTTCAACGTGTAACAAAAAAAAAAAAAAAAAAAAAAAGCACCCGACTTGTACCTAAAATATGCAAAAATTTGCAGACTATTTAAAACATGCATCAGTACATCAGTGGTAATTTGCTGTCAGCATAATAACCTCTTTAAATCCTCAATCTTTTATACCCTTCCCCTTTTGATTGTGTCTTTACATGGGCATTCATTGTCTTGTATTTTCTGTGTAGATTCTCCAGGAGTACACCCTGTCTTTTTTGGGCTTGCCCCCTTCTCCGTTAATAGCATTTGGTTTCCCAAAATAAAGCATACCCATCAGCTAATCAGCTAAGTATCATTGCATGCAACCAGACAGGAATGTGTAAAGCCACACCACTGGACTAGCAACAAAAAGACTGATTGTAGCTCTTCTATCAGTTTTTTGTGATGAGTCATCTATCTGCCCAGTTTAAAAAACTTGGACACAATTATTTATCTAGTCCTGTTCGCAGCTTCCTACCAGATTTGAATGGCTTTTCAAGTTTCATATCCTACATATTCTTACCTGCTCTCCTCAAGCTTGTTTTGTACTTGCCTCATTTTTTTGCTGCGGTCTTGGTCTCCCTGTTGACATTTGCTTGTCTGCTCATTGATGATGCCCACACTCTTGTTCTAATGGACATACCATGCGTTTTTTTACCTTGCCTGATTCTCCTTCCTCATCACCTTTGTCACTTTCCTTGCAATGCATCTGTGCAACTACCCAGAACTGCTTATATTCGTTCTCTTCTGCCAGCTTGGTTTGCTTGTCAAGACTTCAGGCTCATTTCCTTTGCTTCCCCATTTACTATCAAGTTTTCTCCTGTTTTTTCAAGTTTAAATTTTAGAGTGCTGCACAGAGCTGAAAATGCTGTACAGGAGTCCGTGAAGACGGTCAGTGGATGCGTCACAATGTACCATGCAGATGTAGCATTGATCACCCTCCTGGATGGATTTGATGATTGGGTCATCAGTTTATTCAATCAGCATTTGACATCCTTTTCCAGAAGCTCTTACACATCCAAATTCAGCAAGAATGTTGAGAGATGGTTTTATTGGTTCTGATGGCATACCTCCCAACTGTCCCAGATCTTTGCCTCATGTTTAGTTTGTTCCTCATACAGTTTGTGTTTTTTCTGGTAATTCACTGAGGACAGATGTCACTAAATATTGATACATATGAGTTTCAGACTTTATATCCTTCAGAAAAATGCATACTAACATAAAATGTGTTATTCTAGCAATTTCTATCATATTTATTTTTGGGCCTTTGTCCCGCCATTATTTAGGCATTTCCAAATTTCTTGTGCTAAGGTGTTGAGAGGTATGCCTGGTGGGTAGTCTGAAGTTATACCTGAAATTCTTCTAGGGCGATTGGTTTTAAGGTTGATCTGAAGCCTTACTGGTCTCACAGGGACCAAGATCATTCTGTACTAGAAGGACTTAATTTCCCTTCTGGTTGTCTGCTTCTACTGAGGATTTGAGGAATTCATGAGGCACACTCATCGCTTCTTCCTAGAGGGAGATGTACATCAGAGTGTTTTCTGTTCTTTTTCCCCTACCTGAATAGTTTGATTTGTTCAATCAGCCTGACTAAAGGAAGAAGCTGTTTAAGTTGTTCACTTACAAATCAAGAGAACTCAGGCCTGAGGCTTCATGTTCTAAGGCTTCCCTCAGTTGTTCTTGACTGGTTAGCCCAGGTTGAGAAGCCTTCACAAGGGTAAGCCCACAACAAGGTCTAGGGCCCAGGTATAAGAGACTGAGTGCTTGTTCAGTTCTTGGTGGGAACTAGAGTTGTGGGTCGAGGATTCCCTGCAGGGATTTTAGTTTCATGCCAGCACTCAACCTGGTGTAAGCCTCGCCTCATCACACACGGACTGCATATTGCCAGACACCTTCCCTTTGAGTGCTCATAACATGTTAGTTACCTCACAACTGCTCATGTGATCTGGGTCCTGAAGTCCAGAGCTCAGGGTTCCATCCCCAGTTGGATCCATTCAGGAGACAGGTGTGTGAAGCCATATTTCTAACAAATGAGGATTTCACCCTCTTGGAACTCCTCTGCCTCCTATTGGGATTCTGTCTCCTTTAAGGAAGTTATGCAATGCTTGGGCTTTTGCCTCTTCCTGGGCTCAGAGAATTCTTTTTGGGATGGTGGAGCACCTTTTCTGAATATCTGTTCAAACCACTTATTGAACCAGCCTTTGCTGATATTATCACATGCCTGGAGGCAAACCTCACTCTGCTGCTGCATACCTTTCAACTTTACTGTTTGAGAATTCTGGACCAGGTCAAAAATAATGTGAGGAAAAGGGCTCAAAATCAGGGACAGTTTTTTTAAATATTGCTGTAATTCACTTACAAAGTTTTTTGCATAAATCCTTGGTGATCCACCAAAAAAAAAAAATAATCATAGGTTGGTACTAGGCTATTGGCCCTAGGGCCTATACAAGCCTAGCCATAACAATTCTCTGGCTATTTCTTCCCACGCTATTTACTTCCCTGGTCCCCTGTCTAGCAGGGTGACTGACGTGATGCCTGGGGTGAATTTCCTTGCTCCCATTCAATCGTCAAGGTTCCTTTTGAAGAGGGCCAAGGATGCGGTCTGCTTGACATGTATGGGCAGTCTGTTCCAGAGTCTGGGGAATCTCTGGGTCAGTAACCTATCCCTCCAGCATGTTTTGTTTATTGTGATGACAAGGTTTAGATCCCTGGAGTGTGTGGCTCTGAGGGATTGGGATTTCTTTAAGTGTAGCATGTCCAACAGCTCTGGTTTTGACATGACCTTGTATGTTAAGCAGAGATGGCCTCTGAGTAGACGATATTCGACAGAATATAGCTGGAGTTTTTTAAGGCGGTCAGAATAGGGCATCTGCTTTAGGCCTGTGATTCTTTTAGTGAGGTATTTCTGCGGCCTTCCCAGTTGTTGCAGATGTCTTGAAAGGTCCATATCAAATGGGGCGTTGTATTCTATAATGGGTCTAATGAGGGATGAGTACAGTGGGACAATGACCTCCTTTTTTCTGGATGAAAAGCCCTTAGTGATGAGGTGTGCCACATAGAAGGATTTCCTGACTGTGGTGGCAATGTGGTTATTGAAGGTGAGATCACTGTCCACCTGTGTCTCTAAGTCTCTTATCACACTTTCTTGTTTAGTGTACTGCTACCTATTTGGTAATTCACGGGTGCATGTTTTTCCCAAAGGGGATAACTATACAATCTGAAGTTATTAATCTTCTTCCATTCCTCACTGATGGGTATGGTTCTGAACCCTTGGAACAGAGTCGGCCAAATACCAAGCTAGCATACACCAAACTCTCGAGCCACGCTGCTACCCACAATGCCCTTCATCCCATACCCCAGATCTCATTTGCCGTAGCAGCGTTTTCACCGAGCTCTCCAGCTAAGTAGTTTTGAATTATTCAAACTTGTCTTTCTTCCATAATTTCTCTTCTAGTGTCTTCTTATAGTCTAGCTCCACCCACAGGTATTCCTTTTCTTACCATTGTTGGTATTTTCTTGCCTTTTCTTTACCTTTTACCACCCTCGTGGTAACTCTTCGTACCATTGCTGGTAGTCTGGCCTTTTTCTCTTTCTCTTCTCTGTTTGAGCGAGTGTTAGTATGCCTGAGAAAAAGGGTACTTCAGGTTTTAAACATTGCACATCGTGCAGTGGTAAATTACCTAACAATGACTTGCATTTTAAATGCGTTTATTGTTTGGGCGTCTCGCACCTTTCTGCGACTCCCCCATGTGATATTTGTGCTAGTTTTAGTCAACGGACATTGAATGAATGGGGCAACAAGTTGATTTTGAAAAGATTGCTTTCCTCTCCTTTCTCGGAGGCTATTTCTGCTGAGGTCTCAACTCCTCCAGGCAAGGATAAGAAGCGCCCCCGCTCAGACCCTTCTTTACCGGCCGATGACAGGGGCAAAAATCATCGATCTAAGGCTTGTAGATCTTCCTCCGAGCATCGACTCGCTGCCTCGGTGCCACCGATTTCAGCACCTATCGCAGTTTCTGGGAAATCTGAATTGTCAGTGCCGGGCTCAGCATCGACTACTGAACCGCTGATTACTTTGGTTCTGGCCAGTCTGGTTCAGGACACTTCGGCACCGACCTCACCTTTACAGGCTCTGGCTCCGACGACCTCAGATCCGATTTTGACTACTACCCGATTGTGACTTCGGCTCTGAGTTCCCTCTCGGTGCCGACTTTACCGTTTACGCAATTCAAATCAGAATCCTTGGCTCCATTGAGTTCATTACCATGGACCAGGTATTCATCTTCTGTGGATCCGTTTGCCGGGCAACCCTAGAGTCCCTTTCTGGACCGGCCTGAATCCCCTTCTGGGATATCGATTAGGTCTGCCAGGAGCGTGTCCAAAATAGACACTGTTCGTCTCATGGATCAGGTATTGACTGCAAGAAGAATCTCCAGACCCTGTTATGCTCCGGGTGTTGGGATTTTTCCTCCTTCGACTCCTCCTTATTCTCCTGATGGGGATCTTTCGGTTTCAAGGCCCCCTTGCCCATTGCTTTCAACGGGACCCCTTCCTTCGGTGCCGACTACTATGATGCCTGAAGCATCTAAGCCCTGGTGGGCTTCAGTTCCGAAGAAAGCTCACCTTACTTAACCCCTTGTTTCGGGGGTGGAATATTCGGTTCCAGCACTGATGGCCTTCTCGGTTCCTGTGGTGGGCCATTCGGAGCGGGGTGTGACCCCGGTTCCGATTCAGTCCTCTTCGGGTGGGCCCGCCTTCTGGATTATGGAGAGGGTGCTGGTGGCTAGCAGTCCTCCTCCTTCAGCTCCGCCTTTGGTTCACCCCCTAACTCAGCCATCACCAGCCCTTAGGGGACCACTAATCCAAAGCACCCCCCTTTCTGAGGCCTCTTCGGACATTCCCACCGAAGGGTCCCCTCGGAAGAGGATGTGCAAAAGAAAACACATGGACTCACCTGAAGAGTCCCTTACTGAGGATACGGATTACGATGATGGGGAAGGTTCCCCTAGATCACCCCCTGATGATGTTTCCTTTGGGGACATCTTGGAGATTTTGAGTCATTGGGGTGACTGGAAATCTTTCACCCCTTCCCTGGAGGAATCCATATTCTTACAAGCTTTCCGTTCCTGGTCCACTACGTCCTGGGTGACCCCTCCTGCAGATGAGTTGGTCAAATTCATCATGCAGCGAGCGTGGAAGAGTCCGGATTCAGTAGAAGCTATCCCCAGGAGATCAGACAAAGTACTTTCTCCTCCAGAGGATCAACCCCATTGGTCGAAAGGCTTGCCAGTAGACGCTTTGGTGGTGGCGGTGGCCACAAAGAAGGACTTGGCAGAAGAGAGTCCTGCTGTTCATCTGCCCAACAGGGAGTCCTGGGCGGTGGACAGGCTAGGGAAGCGAGTCTTTGCTGCAGCGACCTTTGCCGTGCATTCACTGAATTTCTCGGCACACTTTACGAGACTCCAGAGAGACCTTATTTCCGAACTCTCTGGAAGCCTCGCGGGTCAAGTGTCGGATGGAGCATGTGACAAAGTGGCCTCCCAACTTGCCTTCCTTGAAGCGATTTCGAATTCCTCCATGAGGCTGCTCTCGCACGCAACCGAAGGAGCAGCTAGAACAGCAGGTGCTGGCGTGGTTGTTCGACGTCATGCCTGGATGCGCATTTCTGATCTACCGGATTCCTTCAAGTCTTCCTTTTTGAACGCCCCTATTGAGACCTCCACGCTCTTTGGTTCTAAGATCAAGGATACTTTGGCCAGGTGCGAGCAGGATGGAAATACCTTGTCTGCCGTAGGCCTGCACTTCTCCAAACCTCAGCATTCCTTCTCCAGGAATCAGAGGAGTGGAAAGATGTGGCACAAGAAGTTGCAAGGTTTCTTTCATGACGCACGTGGTGATGACTCCTCCAGAGGCAGAGGAGGGTCCGATGGTGGAAGACTTCCCTTTAGGGGCAGAGGGGGTTACCGGAATCAGGGCTCCAGAGATTCTTTCTCCGGTAGGCCCTATCAACGCTCCTGAAGCGTTGCCCGATTGCTTTCCTCTGGAAGCAGTCTGGGCACGTTTCTCTCTGCATCAAGCAGCCTGGTCCTCCATTACCGACTATCTATGGGTGCAGAGAATTATCACCAGAGGCTATCACATTCCCCTCAAATCCTTTCCAAGACCTCAATTCTCCCTTCCCGACATTCCACCCAGTCAAAGGGAGGAGGCAGCTTCCGAAATCAAGAAGCTTCTTCTAAAGCGAGTCATCCAAAAGGTCCCCCCAGATCAATGCGGATTAGGGTTCTACTCCAGACTCTTTGGTGCCAAAAAAGACAAGGGACTGGAGGCCCATTTTGGATCTCAGTCGTTTGAACGAGTCAGTTATACAGACCAAGTTCCGCATGGTCACTATTCAATCCATCCTTCCATGCTTTTGGGAGGGTGTGTGGATTTGCTCTCTTGATCTCCGGGATGCGTATTACCACATCAAAATGGACAAACGCTCCAGGAGGCTTTTGCAATTCCAGCTGGGAGCCAATCATTTTCAATTCAGAGCCCTGCCTTTCAGTCTCTCGATGGCCCCCAGAGTGTTCACAAAATGTCCAGCAGTGGTGACAGCTCACTTGAGACTACACGGATTCCAGGTGTTTCCTTATCTGGACGATTGGCGCCTCTCCGCCCCTACTGAGCGTCTACTGACCAGGTCCATTTGCCACACTCCGTCTCTGGCGGAGTCTCTGGGTATTACTATCAATTGGGAAAAATCAAACCTTCAGCCCTCACAACAACTGGAATTCATAGGGGCTATGTTCAACACTCAGCTCGGCCTAATATCTCTTCTTCATCACAGGCTCTTAAGACTTCTCCAAGGATGGTGCAGCAGTATGAACAAAAGATGATTGACTTTAATAATTGGCATAGTTTCTGGTGTCAGTCTAAGGGTGTGCAATATTTGTCAGCATGGAAGGAGATGGTCAACAGACTATGCTGCTTTGCCAGGTATGGCCTGCACCTCTTCCCCTCTAGGCTTTCGAATATTTTCTAAAACATTGTCTTCCCCCATAGTGTCTTTTTTAGCCAATGCCAAACTGAAAGTACTTCCAACATAGCAAATCAAAACTAAAAAAATTGCAAGGTATTAGTGCTCAATGCTAGGAGCCTAAACAAAAAACTCCACTCCCTTGAAGCTATGTTTACCCTAGAGAATGCTGATGTCTGTGCGGTCACTGAGACGTGGTTTAAAGTCGCAGACAGCACACCAGCAGTGCAAAGTTATAATGCCTTCCACTCATTAAGACCAGCTACTTCACAGGCAGGAACTAAAGGTGGAGGGGTGTCTATTTACATCAAAAATAAATATACTTCAAGGTTGGTCAAACAGGACAATGCACTTGAGCTGCTGCATTGCTCAAATCAACATGGGTAAAATACATTACCACTTTGTTGCAAGCTATAGGTCCCTCTATATGACCCAGGAAATCCATACCATGTATTTAAACTTATTAGAAATACTAGCCATCCAACCCAATACCATATTCATAGGTGACTTTAATTACCCCACTATTACTGGGAATCCTATACGACATCAAACGTACATGCATAGAGATTCCTGAATTTTGTAAACACAAACTCCCTGGATCATATAGTCAGTACACCAGCCTGGGGTGCAACCAGCTTAACCAGGAATATTCAGGAACTATTCTACGGCTAACCTGCTGCTATCAAGTGAGAACCTGGCAAAATGTAAAGCCCCATAAACACTGAGAACACTTCTGCCTATGCAGAACTCTTCAGAGAAACCCTGTACAAGCATGTTAATAGCTGCATAGAGGCAGCTGTACCCACCAGGATGAAGTACCGAACTAACTCAAAAAACAAGCCATCTGATGGAATCACAAAATCAACAGAACTAACTCAAAAAACAAGCCACCCTGATGGAATCTCAGAATCAATTGGATGTATAACAGGAGGAAGAAAATCATGGCAAAAAATTTTGAGGTGCAGCACCTAGCAGGATAAACGCACTCTCATCAAACTAAACAAACAACTCAGAGGACAAGCTAAGGACAACCACAAAGCATTCTTTAGCTATGTCAGCAGCCTCAAAGGCAATACACAATTGTGTGTAGAGCTCATCGTAAATGGAGCCACCTATACTGAGCCAGAAGATACAGCAAACCTCCTGGCTGATAAATTCAGCTCCAACTTTACTTCTCTCTCCCCCTCAACCTTCCCTCAGGAAATATCATCAAATATAACTCCCCCTACTATCACTAGGGAACAGGTCCTTAATGCTCTCTCTAAGACCAAGAACAGTTCATTAGTGGGCCCAGACAATATCCCATGATGCCTTCTAAATAGCATGAAACATGACCTATCAAGGCCTCTGGAATTACTATTTAACTGTAGCCTCCAAACAGGCTTCGTGCCTCATGAATGGAGAAAGGCAACAGTCATTCCTCTGCACAAGACCTTGGAAACTACAGACCCATAAGTCTCACTATTCTTCTATGTAAAGCCATGGAAAGAACTATTATGGAGATGATCAACAGAGATAGTAAACCTCCAGACACTGGACCCAACCCAGTTTGGTTTCGTCAAGGGCAGATCATGCCTACTCAAGCTGGCGGACTTCTTTGAGAAGGTCACCAAAGCAATGGGTGAGGACAAAATTGTTCACACTGCCTACCTTGACCTGGCCAAGGTATTTGACACAATACCCCACTCCGGGCATTGTTTACAAACTCAAGAGGTTAGGTACAAACCCGTATGTCACCCGTTGGATAGCCAAGTGGCTCACAGTCAGGACCCAGGAAGTTAGAATTGGGGAGTCCACTTCTACAAAGAGGCCAGTCACAAGTGGTGTCACTCCGGGATCAGTCCTTGAACTGCTCCTTTTTGGCATTTACTTCTCAGAAGTAAAGGCCAATGTCAGTGGTCACTGGCTGACTAAATACACAGATGATTGCAAATTAGGAGCTGTCATTGAATCTCACACTGACACAAATGTTCTCCAGGAGGACTGACACAAACAAACCACTGGTGTCAGACCCATGGACTAAAACTAAATGCCAAGAAATGCGTAATAGTATCCTTTAGGAAGTCATCCATCCCTTTTAACTATCATATTGACAACACAGCCCTTAGAGTTGACCCAGTGGTCAGGGACTTAGGGCCACACATGGATAGTAATCTAGCCTTTGATCATCACATGTCTACAGTGGTGAGGAAATAATTCTATGTTGCGCAGCTTATAAACAAAGGTATGGCATCTAAGTCCAAGGAAGTCATTGCTCCACTGTATTTGGCATTTACAGTGCCCCCTTTGGTATGTACCTAACCAGGCATATCCAACAACTGGAACATCCACAGAGGTTACTCACTAAAAGAATACAGAGTGTAAGTAATATGTCCTATGCAGACTCAAGGCCCTGTCCTTGTATTCTGTATCCTACAGGCCTTTGAGGGGAGATCTATGTTTGTCATACAGGGCATTGTCAGACCCCACTCTGATGGACCTCCTGCATATCCACAAAAGAAACAGTAGCAGAATTACCTGTTCTAAAAACTTAAACCTTGCCTGTGATATAAATAGGACCTGCTGGAGAGATGGGGTAGTCTCTGGAATACATACCTTCCTATGGAACAGGCTCCCCATCCATGTCAAGCAGAGTTCCTCCCTAACCCAATTCAAGTACATCTTGGACAATTGGATGGGAAAACGTAAATTCGTCCCTGGTTTGGCACCTGTCTCTCTAATGCAAACAGGTAACCTGTAAATGGTTCATCTCCCAGGCCCATGCTTACACTTATCAAGAGTATCAGAACTTGTCAGAGATTTAGGATGCATGGCTAGGCTTAAAAAGGCCCTTGTGGTTGTTAGCCTAGTAAACACCTGTGAACCTATGAACTAATCTACTGTATACTTCCCGTCCACAATCAGCACTTGTACAATATGAAGATGACTCTACAGTTATCACTATTGCTGATACTCTGTCTGAACTAAGCAACAATACCCAAAAATCCTTCATAGCCATCAAAAACTGGCTTACAAAGAATCAGTTAATCCTAAATCCTAAGAAGACTACACTCTTGCTTTTTCTACCTAAAACCCTTGTCACTTTAAATTTACTTTGTCTATCTTATCTCTCAACAACACTCCGATAACAGTTGAATCTAAGACTAAATTTTTGGGATCATAATAGATGACCAACTCAAATTTGACATTCGCGTACATAACTGCATCAAAAAAAAAAAAAAACAATCAGACTTGTTCTTCTTTATAGAAATAAAAATTCTGTCAAATAAAGCTAAAATCTCTTTCCCCATGCCTACCTTCTCCTAAGTCTATTTTACTGCTCACAAATCCTCACCAACCTTCAGAACTCTCTTAACTAAATTAGACTACCTATCATAAAGTTGCCAGATATAAAGTAGCCATATCCGCAGTGGTAGCATTGTTGCCTCACAGCAAGAGGTTCTCCCATTTGATTCTCGGCTGGAGTGCGGGGAGTGCCTTCTGTGTGGAGTCTGCATGTCCTCCTCGCGGTTGGGTGGGCGTTCGAAAGACATACGTAAATGGGCGTGCCTTCGTTGAAGGTTGGACGTCGAGCTGCCACCTCGGTTTTCATGAAATCTACTGCCAATCATTAGCGGACCGGAGTTCCACTGTGTTTCTCTTAAAAGCTTGAACTGGTTAGAATTTCCCCACAACTTCTTCTGTCTCCGCTTCAAATCATTCATTCCATCCTGTATATGCACTCCTTCTATCCAAACATTTCCTCACTTGTCTCCCTATACTTCGAAACCAGGACTGTCTGCACCACTGACCAAAATTTACTTCAAATTTACAAACCAAAAAACAAAATTGGACAAAACCTCTATAGCGCCTCCCCTGCCGTCTCTTGGAACAAACACCTCCTGGATATCAGAAGTATTAAGCAACCTAAACAATTCAAAATTGCAGCCAAACACTTTCTAAGAAGCACCTGAATCTGTAAATGCACACAGCCTTCTTAAATATCTACCATTCCCTCTTCTCCCCCTTTTTATTCTCTTCCTCTTTCAATAACCCTAATCTGTTGAAACTTACTTGTAAATAGCTTAGACTGCATACTCTAACTTTCTTCTCATATATGTTCATGTCTTTAGTATTGTTTAATTATATATCTATAGGCTAATGCTTTCAGACTTACTTTACTATGTTGCTATGATAGGTATATTCTTTGTAACAGTGTTCTTGATAATGACTATATATCTTTATGTATTACCTTGGTTCCTTAGCATTATAAATTAACTACAAACTTATCATTTTGAAACATTGTGCTATACTTTGCATGTGTCTTAACTGTGGAGCTTTTCTCCCCAGCCCTCCTGTGAAAAACGGCAACAGCTCAGTCGGACTAACCCTGTCAATAAATGTCAAATAAATAAAAACATTAACACAGAAGCTATTCTCCCAGAGAAATGACTAGTTCCATATGCTTCTCAGTCAAATGGCTGCAGGCATCTGGGGGTTCTGGATGACTTTATCTGGTCTTATCTCCGCATACTTGAGCAGGTCTTTCTTCTTGTCCCAGTTTGGAGTGGCTGGATGGGAACTGTGCAAAAACTGGTTAGAAGCCCTGCTGTGGTGGACTTGCCTCT
Source organism: Protopterus annectens (assembly GCF_019279795.1). Lineage (NCBI taxonomy): Eukaryota > Metazoa > Chordata > Ceratodontiformes > Protopteridae > Protopterus > Protopterus annectens. Next base: position 1,164,800,482 of record NC_056745.1, read on the forward strand.
CCGTCCGTTATGAAAACTATCTAAAGATGTATGCCTCTCATCTGTGTTATCCTTTAATCGTGTAACACAGGAGTTTTGCTGAGGTTAGTACCACATTTGGTAGCACTAACTACAAGTATCTCAGTGATGCCAGTCCTGAAGCTGCAACTTTTTTCATCTTTTTTCCACTTTTCGTGTGCATTTGTTTTCCATATTTGCCCAAGCCCTTCTTTACTTACTACTCGCAGGTGATGTGCATGGAATGAAGGAATGCATTGTTTAGATGAGTGCTTCTTATTTTGTGGGGGGAGTCCCCCCAATTGAGTGGATGCTGGAATTGACTTTGGTACCCACCTTCCCTTTTAATAGGGAGAAGAAGAGAGAGAGATGGTCCTTTGCCAGCATTGAGCACTTTAGCCACCAACCCAGACTGTGGTTTTGTCTGCTTCTGAAAGAATAGATACCTGCTTGTGCATGCTTTGTCCCTTTGCAGATTTGGTCACTGTTGTTTAAGGATCCTTGATCTCTTCACAGGTTAGTTTCTGTGATGTTGTTTGGAATTATGCACTTTGTCATGGCATTCATTATTAATCAGCCTTCCTGTCAGTCTTGGCATATTCATTATTAATCAGCCTTCCTGTCGGTCCTGGCATGGTGCTGTTGCTCCTTCTTCCCATATGGCTTTATTGCATGAGAATTAGTGCAACCACCATAGATGCATCAAAGATGGACCTCAGGGTTGGATGTGACCTATATTTTTTTTTTTTTTGTTAGTTGATCTGAGAAGATGATGGGTCTTCCTGTGGGTGGGAAGTTCTTCCAGATGGATATGCCTGTTGAAATCCCAGAAAGTTGTCAAAAACATAAAGAATAAACTTGTATATATTACTTGTTATTGAGGAGAGTGCTTAATCTCCATTGCCCTTCTTGATTAGCAAAAGTGCACTTGCTGCTAATAGAGAGAGCAGAATAGTGGGTCCGGGGGGGGGGGGCAAGTCCCCTTAAACAGTTAATGCATGATGTCATGGCATGGCATTCGTTGTCACAAGTATGCATCTTTCTATCAGTACAGGAATTCCAGAAAAAGATGCTGATGGTGGAGAGAATAATGTAGTCAAGGTCCTCTTCATAAGTTGTATTTGCATTATTAGATCTATAAAAATCTTTCTCCCCAGCCTTTGCTTGAGTATCATGAACTTGTTTAACATTGCTTCTGTGCTGGCAGCAGTTTCATTTACCTCTGCTGCATGACCTGATCCATGGTTCACTTAGCTATTTGTTTGCAGCTCTCTAGATAATGTAGGTGCATATGTGTTGTTGACTCATACCCCTGTTTATCTACAGTCTGATTTATTCTCCTGTTTGATTTTATTTTAGTTATTCGTGATAGTACATTAGGCATGCTAACTGCTGTTAAATTAATCTTGAAGAATTTCAAACAAAATGCTTTCCAGTTTCTTCAGGCTTCAGCAGGCTTGCTGTCTGCCACTGGAGTTATTGTCATCTTGGTTTCTCTGTCTGTATTGAGTATTTCCAACACTAAATTAGCTCACCAGTTCTCTCTAGACAAGAAAGCAGCACGTCAGATGCAACAGACATCTCTGATCCATTTGAGATTCACACTGGCATCCCATGGGAATCAGTTTAGGCTCCTTTCTCCTCTTCGTGTTCAGTAGTGACATGGTGTTCTTGCAGGGACTTTAAAATTGTTAAGTATGCGGTTGACTCCACCCTAACTTGCTTTGTAGCTGCTGACCTTTTCCTGTGTTAGCCATAATATCTAACCTTGGTAAAGTAATTGAACTTGCCAAAGTTATCAGATATATTGGAAGTTGTAATAAAAGATGTGAAATTTGTCTAGCAGGCTTTCTGTTTTTTATCCAAGAATGGTAGCTTGCACAGAATAAACTATCTAACATAGCTACATTCATGGCATTGCTGAATAGAGTCCTGACAACCCCAAATAAATATACTGACCCTGCTATTGGAGGAGCGTCATGTGGGGGGGGTGTGGCTCTTTCTGCTACATAACTGATAGTGGTAGTGGCCATGTGCAGCAGTGCAAAGGCTAGGGACATGTCATTTGGTGTGCCAAGCAACTGTAGTTCACGTCTTGATGACTTGCATGTTAAGCAGCCAGGGGAGAAGCATTAGAGACCACATCCTTCATGATGGCCTCTTTGCCAGCAGGGTATTGCCCCACCAGCAACCTTTTGATCAGGGGATGGGGGATTGAAAGGGCTGAGTGGTTGGTGGAATCTATAACAGAGAAAGAAATAAATAAAAAAGAACAGAGATTATGTGCCCTAAAAAATCATGCCTCATTAGCTAAAGCAAAATATATTTGAGTACTTAATGATCCTAATATAAAACTCAACTAGCAGATGTACTCTGTCATCACAAATAATCCATTTACTTGGTGTTCTGGATAGAATAGCATATCACTTGACGGGGAATCAAAGCTCTTAGTGGTCATTACACTGCTGCTCATGGACTTATGTACGAGTCTGTACTATGTACCAACATCCAGACCAGCTGTGCATAGATTGGAAGGTATGTATCACTGGGTGAGAAAAATCCATTACAGCTGCGAGCTGGTGTAAAAAGCATTGGATCCATGTCCTTCATTAGATCACTGTTGCAGTATTGTTTATATGTATGACTTTTCCAACAAAGAAGCTCAAGATCCTTACTCCACAAGGTATATGTCCACTCATGCTGATATAAGAGGTATGCTCATCCACACCATTTTCTGAACTAACTTTGTGTTGAAAGGTGAAGGAGGTGTGGTCATCAGGTTTTCATCAGAAAAGGGATTGAAGAGTGTAAAGTGTTAGGGAGACTTCCCACTAAAAAGGCAGCAGAAGATAAAGCATGTATTTCTTTGTTTTACTTCTAGGCAACTTCCTGCTGAGAAACCTATTCCTCAAACCTCTCAACATGACTGGTTTGCTTTAGCCCAAGGACTGTTAAATGCTATTTAAGCCATGCAGCCAGGACAAACTCCTCCTCCTACCAAGAGAAAAAAGGGATACTTTCTCAGAGGACGAGAACCACTCTGACAAGGAGGCTTGGATTATGTTTTTCAGTCCCATTCTCCTTCAGAATATTTGTTAATTGTGGAAGGTATTCTTTCCTCTGACTCTGTAAATGAGAACATTTATTTTGGTGAAACAGTTCCCTAAGATGAAGTAACCTTTCAAGTGGGAAGGAAGAGAAATAACAAACACTCAAGACACATTTTCAACTTCTCCATATGCTCCTAAACCTCTGGCCATTCCTCCAAAGATTGGGGGTCTTATGAGATGCATTCCTAGCAGCTTCTCTTACCCTAGATTCTCATCCTCCAGCTCATAAAAGACCGGACAGATGATTTAACAGTGTGCAAGATTCTTATAAATAGCTTTTTAAAACTCTTATTGCTGACCCTGCATTTATTTCTTTGGACTTGGAGAATGGAGCTTAATTATTCCCTGCTCCACTACTGGCCTTTGTTCATCTGATACTGTAGGCAAAAGGACTCCACAGCCCCCCCCCCCTACACACACACCACATGGTGCCCCCATTCTGGTCTATCTACAAAATCCAGATTACTGGAAAAGCACCCCCTGCTAGAGCAACAGCCTAGGCAGCTGCCTAGTTGACCTTTGTCTAAGCCCGGCTATGCGGCCTGCTCATAATTCTCTACCAGATTATTAAAAAAGTAGATTCCCTTGACACGTTTGACAAAAAAAAGTGCAATACTTTGCTTTAGAGCTATAAATTGTCAATCACATATGATTAAATTCCTTTTAGCTATGTTAAACAATGTGGATGAGCATATTTCTGAGATTCCCAGCCAAAGGATAAGATCAGAACTTTAATTTTGCCTCTCAATTTGCCAAATTTCCATATAATATGGGTATGATGCTATTGATGGAGCAACCAGAGTAGCTGCTACTGGTTTTGTCATCTGTAGACATCCTTGGTTAAGGTTCTAAACTCTTCCAGGGGACATAAAGGCTCCAGCTTCTGAATGCTTCATTAGATAAAGATTTGCTGTTTGTTTGGTCCCACAGCTAAAGTCTTGAAAAAAATGGTTGAGGGAGGTAAAGTGATGAAAGGGGTTAGCAGCAATTTCCTTCTTGTACCTAGATATGTTACTTTGCAAAAACCTGGTCCTTTCTTTAAAAAGCTAGCCAAATCTTAAAAAAAAAAAAAGGCAAAAGCCAGTTTAAGAAAAACAGCAAGGGGACTTGTAAGACCATGCACAGTGGATGTCAGGGTCCCAACAGCAACAGAAATCAGCCCTGGCAATGCATCTTCAGCACCCCATCCCTTTTCTCTCTCCCATTTACTTCTGAAAAAATTGCTGGCAGGCTTCCTTGTTGCTTTGCATTATGGGAAGCAATCACTTCAGATGCCTTGTTGTTGAGCATAATAAGATAATAAGAATAAGTTGCATCCTTCAGTGACATTCTAAATTAACCCTTTCAGGCATCCCTTAGGTTGCCAGAGATCAGGAGCATTTTTGTTATTTCAAACCTTCTTGTCAGGAACGATAGAAGTGCCTCCACACCTACATGAAAATTATTTTATTCAAGACTATTTCAAGTCCCCAGAAAAGAAACAGGTTAGAGGCCAATTTTAGATCTTTCCAGACTCAACATATTTTTGAAGGTTCGCCATTTCAAAATGCTTCATTCCACAGAGACATTCATCAGTGCATTGGACAGGTGTGACAGGTGGATAAGATCTGGGGGGGGGGGGGGTAAGGTGGAATGCTATTAGGCCTTAAAGGTCAGACTTTATATGCTTATTTTCTCCTTCTTCTGTCAGCCAAGTATAATGTAATATGAAATGTATTATATGCCACAGTAATGGAGAAGCATATTAAAATTTATGGGCTGTGTATAAAAATGGAATTGTCTGTCGCTGCACTGCCAGCATATGCAAAATAACTGTGTCCTGCTTAGTACTCTATTATAAGGTGTGGTGTCTGCACACAGTTGTATGACTAAGTCTGAGTTGCTTATATGTTGAAAATGTTATTTTATAAGTTGAAAGGTTTGTACTAAATATGCTTGTTGAAAACAAAGTTGTAGTAGTCAGTACACAATTCTGAATCTGGCAGTTCTTCATTTATTATCAAGTGATTTTAAGGAATTTATTCATGTTACCCTGCCCTCCTCACCTCACCCCACCCCCACCTCAAGACCAGATTTACTGAGACGGTTACAGAAAATAGCTTGAAATTACGGAAATCATAACCTACCCATTTAAACTAGCTTTGCTTTAGTACTTCTAAATCAAATGGGACTCAAATGTACCATAACTGATTGTAAATTATTTGACTTTTGATTTATTTATTGATTGTGATATATTTTATCTCAGTTTACAAGATTTACTTAATGCATGTTAATGCTACTCGCATTTGTGGATACTGTAAGAGATTTTTTCCAATGTCTCCACTGACAAACCAACCTACCTCATTTAGACAAACTCACTCAACATACGTAATATCAAATGCGTTGATACACACACAGATGCACATGCATGCCCTTTAAATATATAATATAAGTAGTGTTCTAGAAAGCATAGTGCTGTGCTTCCTGAATGTGAATTCTAACTCAAGGGATGAATAATGATTTGTGCCTCTGAGTAGAAACCACAATACTGGGAGACTTGTAGTTTGGAATTTTTTCAGCTGTCCTTGATTATAGCTGTTTGTTTCAGAGGTGCTTCGTCATGAAGTCAATACACACACATGCTTACTTTAGGCATTTGCAAGTTTTACCCAGCGCATTGAAAGCAGAAGTAATTCTGTTGTTACAAGTCTGCCATCCCTTCTACACCATTGGAGTGACTACAATTCATTTAGCTTCCCTGATTTCAGGGGACTGAGATGTAGTTGCTGGCTTTCATTTTTATCCCAGGAGAGACTGGGACTTCTCAGTACTGCCTTATAGTGGAGACCAAGGTACCATGACACTGTATACCATTATGTATGCGCACACACGCGCACACACACACACACACACACACACACACACACACACACACACACACACACACACACACACACACACACACACACACACACACACACACACACACCCACCCACACACCCTGGCTGGAAGATGGACACAGCATAGGCCAGCATGAGCAAGAACGTTTTTAAGCCTCATAGGTGCATTGCTTATAGGAGAAAGACTGGGGCAGGGCTGAAAGGTAACCCCCAAGAACTGCATCCATCCCCTAGCTGTAATGGCACCTGTACAAAGGTATACCAGTAAGAACAGCAGTTTTCTAAGCAGCGCTCATCTGGCAATAAAGGAACTTCCACTTTGAATGGGGTACTTGACTTCATTATCTAACCTAGCTTAAGGACTGCAAATTAACCTTACACAGGAACCTGGACCCAGCAGAATGCCGAAACAAGAAGCATCCCAGGACCATGAGAGAGGGAAGCACCTAACACTACAGGAGATTCTCCCCAGAAGCATCTCTTCCATCACAGGCAAGTAGATACTAACGGTTTGTCTTTAGCCCTCAGTGACTCTCAGATATACTGAGGTTGCATACTTGCCATGCTTGAACTAGGACTGGGCTGTTACTTGTTTTTTAATAAGAACAACAGTCATGAGTTACTTGGTGGAAGGAACTGGAGTTAGGGATGCGATAGTTGTAGGTACTGGAGGAAATGAGTGTGCCTCTTAATAGTGTGGAGCCTTGAGGTGAAAAATAAAACCATAAAAGTAAAACTTGAAAAGATTTCTGTTATACTTCCAATGTATAGTTTTATGGAAAAGTAAGTTTGAGTACTATAATATAAGTCTTAGAAAATGAAATCTGACGGCCGTCAACCACATATGAAGGAAAACTGACTAAATTTGCTGCTTCTCAGCCTTCCTCTTCTATTGAGACTAGTCATCACAGATTGTCTTGCACTGCTGTCTGGTGCCCTTGTAACTGACAAGTACAGATTATGAAGAAAAGAGTTTTTTCTCCTGCTAGTGCAGCTTTACTAATACTTATATTATGCTCCTTTTAACTTGTGTGCATGGTTGCATTTGTTTGTCTGTCCACATATGAGTACATAGTTTGTTTAGCATGTACATTTCATTTTCATACGTGATTAAGAACATAAAGCTGCTGTTGGCTGTGGGCTAGGGTTGGGGGAAAGGGCAGCATTAGGGTTCGTACCCATTATTAAGTTGGTGGAGGGAGGCACAACCTACCAATGCACCTTCCCTCAATCCTAACCCTACACATTACCTTTAAAAAAAAAAAAACTTCCTGTAACACTCCCACTAAACAAGACACACAGACACACACTAACATTACATCTATCCCCTTACCTAACCCTAACGTACACATAGTTGCACACAGACTAAACCTATCTCTGACCCTAACCCGAACTGTCAGGCACGCACACACGTGCGAGCAAACATACGCACACGTGTGCACACACACACACACGTGTACACGCACACACGCACGCACACACACTCACACACGCACACACACTCACTCACACTCACACACACACACACACACTCACACACACACACACACACACACACACACACACACACACACACACCCTCCAACCCCGCTCACCTGTCTCGACAAAACGTCAACATTTTGACAGTTTGGCTATACTCAACATAAAGCATTACCCTTAACTTGTCACTAAGCGGATGTTCAACAGAGTGCAGGAGAGCCATAAAGATATGTAAATGTATATATGTGTGTGGGGTTCTTTTAACTGCATGTCCTCTTTGTGTTTGTGTGGGTTTCCTCCCACATTCCAAAGGCATGCAGTAGGTGATCGGGACATTCTAAATTGGCCATAGGTATGAGTGTGCATTTGAGTGTGTGGTGTAGAAGAACTACAAAGACAGGGCTAGCCACAGCATTGTAATCCTTGTCTCTAGATGACATTCACTGTTGAAGTGATACCCCAACCTCATGTGCAAAAATGTGAAAAAGGAGTTATGGATGGATGGCGATATATGTATTAGGTTGCCACAGTGGTGCAGTGGTTAATGTTATTGCCTCACAGGAAGAGATTCTCTGGTTCAATTCTCGGCTGGGGTGCCTTTTGTGCAGAGTCTGCATGTCCTCCCTGTGGTCACATGGGTTTCCTCTTGGTGGTCCGGTTTCCTCCCACATTTCAAAGACAATGCAGTAGGTGGATTGGACACTCTAAATTGGCCGTGTGTGAGAGAGTGAGTGGTGTGAATGAACTACCGTGGCAGGGCTAGCCACCCAGTGGTGTAAACCTTGGCTCCAGATTGTCACTGTGGAAGTGACATCTCAATCCCATGTGCAAAACGGGAAAAGGGGTTGAGGATGGATATGTGTGTGTGTGTGTGTGTGTGTGTGTGTGTGTGTGTGTGTGTGTGTGTATGTATGTGTGTGTGTATATATATATATATATATATCTATGTTTATTTAACATTTGTTAACTGGGAAAGTCCGACTTGGAACGAGCCAATTTTCAGTGGAGGCCTGGGGAGAAACACTCCAGACGCATGTCTATGTAATATGTATGTATATCTATGTAATATATATATATATATATATATATATTACATATATATATATATATATAAATATATATATATATATACACACACACACACACACACACACACACACACATATACACACACACACACACACACGTGTCCGTCCTGGCTTCCTCTGGTGTCTGGTCCGTATTCTGCCATCCTGGCCCCTCAAGGGCAGCCTGCTGCCTCTCTGCCCCGGGGAGTTCCTCCACGAGAACAGATTGATGTTTTCGAGTCTTCTCCAGAGACTCCCCTGAGGAGGTTCCTCAAAAACACATGTGAAAAAGGAGGGACTTAGACTCCCCGCCAGAGTCCCTCACGGAGGAGACCAATTTTGATAAAGGGGGAGGGTTCCCCTTGGTCACTCCGCGAAGATGTCTCTTTTGGAGACATTATGGAGAGCCTTCGTCAGCGAGGGGGGTGGTCTGCCCAGAAACTCAACCCAGACAAGTCATTGTTCCTGGAGGCGTTTGGCGCAGGACCCTCTGCATCCTAGGTATCCCCTCCCGTGGATCCCCTGGTGGATCTGATTACGTCGTGGGCATGGAAGGAGCCCGACACGGTGGGCCCTATCTCCAAAACCCCTGATAAAATACGTAATGTGCCTTCAGACAAAACTTATTGGACCAGTGGATTCCCGGTTGATGCCATGGTGGTGGCAGCAGCCATCAAGAAGGAGCTTGCGCAGGAGAGCTCCACGGTCCATCCACCAGACTAAAAGTCCACGATTATGGATCGTTTTGGGAAGCAGGTATACGCTTCAGCCATGTTCTCAGTACGTGCGCTGAACTATATGGCACACGTAACTAGACTTCAGCAAGACCTAGTCAAAGAGATCGCCGAGTCTACCCCAGGGTCCATGTCGGCGGAGGATAAAAAGGTTTTCTCCTCTCGGATGGCCACCCTCACTTCAATTGCCAACCCTTCTATGCAGCTTCTCTGTCATGCTACTGAGGACGCCACAAGAGCTGCTAGAACAGGCGCTGCCATCAGGCTTCATCCCTGGCTCTGACTCTGTGGCTTCTCGGAGCCTTTTAAGGCGTCCTTTACTAATGCCCCATACAACAGTTCCACCCTCTTTGGAAAGCCGGTACACGACACTCTAGTACAGAGCGAGAAAGACAGGAAGACTGTCTGCCATCGGAATCTGCTTCTCAACCCCTCAACAAACCTTTTCAAGGAATCAGCAAGAGGCAAAGAAGATGTGGTTCTGGATGTCTCCAGAGCTATTTCCAGGATGCTCAGGACCCGCCTTCCTCCAGAGGCGGAGGACGATTTGACAGACGCCGCCCCCGAGGAAGAGGGGGTCTGAGGAATTGGGGGTCTCAAGATTCTTTCTCGGACAGACCTGCACAGCAGCCCTGAAGGGCTGCCCAGCTGCTCATCTTTAGAGGCAGTCGGGGGATGACTTTCCATACACCCAACGGCCTTGGGAGTCCATCACAGACGATCATTGGGTGTTTCAGATCATATCCAGAGGATATTCAGTCCTCTTCATTCAACCACCTCCCCCTCCCAGGTATTCCACCCGTGCAAAGGGAGAAGGCAGCACTGGAAATTGCCAAGCTGCTAGAAAAGCGTGTCGTTCAGCCCATCCTCACAGACCAGTCCATATTAGGCATCTATTCCAGATTCTTTTTAGTACCAAAGAAGAGGCGGGACTTAAGACCCATTCTGGATCTTTCCAACTTAAATCTGTCAGCTACCAAGACAAAATTACAGATGGTCACCCTCCAATCTATCCTGCCCTTCCTGCAGGAGAATGACTGGATGTGCTCAGTCGACCTTCAGGACGCGTACTGCCACATCAAAATGGACAGATGCTCTTGGAGGTTCCTCCACTTCCAGCTGGGGGCCAGTCATTACCAGTTTAGAGCACTGTACTTTGCTCTCACCTTTGGTCTCGCCACAGCCCCCAAAGGGCTGCTCACCTGTGGCTGCAGGCCTTCCAGGTCTTCCTCTACCTGGATGATTGGCTCCTTTCTGCCCCCTCCAGGCATCGACATTGCCAAGCCAGGGATTCCCTTCTACAAACAGCCCACCAGTTGGGCATAACCACAAATCTCAATAAATCCCTACTGACTCCTTTTCAAGTTCTGGATTTTATTCGAGCTCGGTTGGACACAATTCACAGACCAAGGTATTTCTAACCTCAGACATGCTCCAGTCCCTAAAAAAAGCAGTTATGTACCTACCGTAGCATTCCATGTGAGTTGTCCATCTCTCCTTCATTCTTACTGATGGCTTCGGAACTGATCCTCTGTTCTGACTCAGCCATTTACTAAAGCTCGAGGTCTTTAGCTAGTTTGTGGCTCACTCCCTATCCCATGATGCGGTAGGGCATTCCCCAGATCTTGTTTGCTGATAGAAAATTACTAGCATGTCTGTGATCACATATATCTGCATAGAGAAAAACAGGTCATATCGTAAGCTGATAAGCTGAGAGAAAAAGGGTCAAAGACCATGAAGTGCCAATTTGTGACCTCTCGTTCCTCCAGGAGCCAGGGAAGGGGGTGGGGGGGTGTAATATAAGAATGAAGGACAGATGGACAACTCACATGGAAGGTTATGGTAGGTATATAACTTCTTTATGTGAAGGTGTCCTATCTCTCCTTCATTCTTATTGATGGGAGAGCATCCCTAACACCATCTTTCTTGGGTGGCTCACAGGAGTATATTCTCCAGCAGAGTGGACCCAACGGAGGCCCTGTCCCTAGAGGCCAAATCTACTTTGTAATGACTGATAAAGGTATGAGGTTTTGCCCAGGTAGCTGCTGCACAGATATCTATTGGTAGTTTAGCATTAAAAGCAGAGGAGGTAGAAACAGCTCTGGTATAGTGAGCTTTTACCTTGTCTGGTAGCTGTTTATTTACTGAGTTATAAGTGAACAAAATGCAGTCTGATAGCCACTTTGATAGAGTAGCTTTTGCTACAGGCAAGCCTTTTTTGCAATCTGAAAAAGATGTAAACAGTTGGTCAGTTTTCCTAAATTATTTTGTCCTGTGAAGATAGAAACGCAACTGTCTGTGCACATCAAGTTGGTGACGCATATATTCCTCCTTATTGCCATACTTGGGAAAAAAAAACGGCAATTCTATAGACTGGTTCAAATTAGAATCTGAATATACTTTTGGTAGAAAAGTTGGGTTTGTTTGGAGTGACACCCTGTCATTGTGGAACAACAAATATAGTGGTTTTATAGATAAGGCTTGTAACTCCGAAACTCTCCTGGACGATGTAATTGCCACCAGGAAAATGGTCTTCCATGTTAAAAACTTTATATCACACAAATCTGACGGCTCAAAGGGAGGAAGGATTAATCTCGACAGTACCAGATTCAGGTTCCATGGTGGAAGCGGAGACCTGATAGGTGGTCTTAAAAGATTAGTGCCTCTCAGAAAGGCTTTAGATAGCCTATGGGGCATAATATTTAAGGATCAGTGTGACTCTGTAGAGCCGAGATTGAAAACCTTTTCCATTTGCTGAGGTATAGTCTTCCGGTAGATGACTTGTGAGAAGAAATCAGGATGGTGTAGTGCTGTGGATGAAACGTTTTGTAGCCTGGCTATGTTTGGAATTAGAGCAGCCAAGCTGTCAGTTTGAGGGTATGAAGGGATGGATGAAGAGTTCCTGATGAATGGATCAGATTATCTGGAACTGGATCCAGAATCCAAGGATCATCCTGAAGATGAGGCTGTAGGAAGGGGAACCAAATTTGAACAGGCCAGTAAGGGGCTATTAGAATTAAGGTCCTTCCCAAAGCACTGGCTTTCTGAAGAACTTTGGGTATCAATGTAAAAGGAAGAATGAAAGGACGACCTAAGGTCACTTGATTTGACGGTAGCCACCAACATAGGTATCTCCTGGAAGATTCTGTTAGTGTTATCTGGTGTGACATTGGAAGTTCCTGCATGGACCATTGGGTGAATAGGAGCCACTGTAAGATTCTCAAGTGCATTCGGACTAGGGGGATCATAGTAATTGCTGCTACCATAGTACCTAATGCCTTGAGAACTGTCCTCACCTGGACCTTTGTTTTTTGAGAGGAGGTCTTGAACTTGTGCTCGTAGGGTTTGTAGCCTGTCTGGTGGAAGTTTTACCGTCACTGAAACTGAGTCCAACTTTGCAGCTATAAAGATATGTTGAGATGGCAATAAGGCAGATTTTTTGTTGTTTATTGAAATTTCCAACTGAGCTCAAGCCTTCAAAGTAGTGTCTCTTGCTTGTGTGAGTAGATGCTTGGTGGTGGTTAGGAGGCAGTCATCTAAATAAGGAAACACCCAGAAGTCTGAATGCCTCAGGTGAGCCATAACCACTGTCATGCATTTGGTGAACACTTTGGGGGCTATAGTGAGACCAAAGGGCAGGGCTCGGAATTGGTAATGACTGGCTCCCAGCCAAAAGTGCAGGTAACTCCTGGATGGCCTGTCCATTTTTATGTGATAGTATGCATCCTGGACGTCTCTGGAGCACATCCAGTTGTCTTTTCCCAAAAAAGAGATTATCGACTGAAGTGTGACCATCCGGAACTTTGTCTTTTTTACTGATTTGTTTAACTTGCTGAGATCTATTATGGGTCTCCAGTCCTGTCATCTTTGGTACTAAAAAGAACCTTGAATAAGTTCTGGATCCTATCTGGTCTTTCGGGACCGATTGGATGACTCTGTTTTCTAGCAACTTTTGAATTTCTATGGTTGCTTGGTTCCTGTGACTGGGTGGAACATCCGGAATTCTTTTCATTAGTGGGGGATGGTAAGGCAAAGGGTATAGAGTAACCTCTGGAATATGATCTTTTGTACCCACTTGTCATTTGTTATTTTTAGCCAGGCATCTGGGTACAAGGATAAGCGACCCCTGACTGCCTCCAGAGGGGGACAAATGGGCCTATAATGATTCCCGGTCACCCTGGTTTTGCAGACCCCCTCTGCCGCATGGCCGGCATCTTCCATTATTCCCTCCTCCTTCTTTCCCCATGGAGGAAGGTTCACCACGTGCGTCTTGAAAGGCTCTCTGCGATTTTCAAAACCACATTTTCCCTCCCCTTTGGCCCTTGGGGTAGAGTCTAGAAGGAGTGGAAAAGCAGACTATCACGGCAGAGAGTCTTTCCTTCCTGTTCACACCTGGTCAGTGTTTCTTTGAATTTAGGCCCAAAAAGAGATGAGCCATCGAAGGGAATATTAATAAAGGATGAATTGAAAGGTTCCACAAATGAACACAAGCGCATCCAGGAATGTTTCCTAAGGACAACTTCACATCAACAGGTTGTGTGTATCCTTCAAGCTCAGTCACCGACAGCAGAATTGATCTTACAGGTGTTGGGGTCCATGGCAACCATGATCACCCTCGTATCCCCAGCCCAGTTTCACATGAGGGTACTTTAATGGACCCTTGCAGTTCAGTGGTACCTGCTAGACCTTCCGTTGTCCCACCTTATTCGCGTATCTCGGACATGCAGGGATTCTCTCCTGTGGTGGATTCGATCCCTGGATTTTCCTCAGGTCACTCCTTTATTCTTCCTGCTCCTTTGACCACGGATGCCTCCCTACTCGGGTGGGGGGCATTGTTTGGGAAGGACAGTCCAAGATACATGGTCTCCCCACAAGACTAAATTGCATATTAACGTCCTGAAGATGAGGGCGGTGCTCCTAGCATTGCAAGCTCTCCATGCCCATCTTCCTGTAGGGAAGATTGCCATCCAGACAGGCAATATGTCTGTAGTCTGGTACATCAACAAGGGTGGAACCAGGTCTTATCTCCTGTGTCGCGAAGCCATGAGAGTGTGGGGGTGGGTGATCTACACTGGCCATTTTCTGGTGGCAATGCACATTCTGGGGAGGTCCAACATTCTAGCGGACAGGCTCAGCAGGTCTATCCTGATGCATTACGAGTGGTCTCTGAATCCTTCAGTAGCAAAACAGATCTTTCTAAAGTGGGGTCAGCCTTGCTGCGATCTCTTCGCCTCTCCTTCCAACGCGAGGTGCAGTGAGTTTTTTGCCCTGAACCCCCCCCCCCCCGAGATGCTTTGGTTCATGCTTGGCCCGCCAGTCTTATGTATGCTTATCCTCTTCTCCCTCTGATCCCGAAATACCTTCAGAAAGCTTGCAAGCTGGGGAGCTCCATCATCCTCATTGCCCCATTCTGGCCTCGCTGAGTCTGATTCCCTTCTTTGTGGTCTCATGTAGTGTGCCCCCTTGGACATTAGATCCGGCTCTGGATCTCATTTCTCATCCCTCAGAGATTCCTCACCTAGATGTGGTCAGTCTGAAGCTCACCATTTGGCTTCTCCAGTTCCCATGGTAGTCAGGACTCCCGTGTTATTCAAAAAGATATTAGTTGCACCTCATAAATCTTCTACCAAGAAGGTTTATTCCAGCAAGTAGAAGTGTTTCACTATTTGGGCATTTCAGCGTAACGTCAATCCCTTTACTGCTTCAATTCTGGCAGTTCTAGAATGTTTGACAAGCATTTTTCATCAAGGCATCAGCTCTTACATGGTCAAGGTCCAACTAGCAGCTATATCTAATTTTCATATAGGCAACAGCATGGCTTCTCTAGCTTTGTCTAAGCTATGCAAAGTCTTTTTGAAGGGTACCTTTTTGCTTCAGCCACCAATTAAGGACCCAACGCCTCCTTGGGATCTTGCATTGGTTCTGCAAGCTCTTGTCTTTTCCACTTTCGAACTTCCAGCTTCGGTGGATCTGCATTTCATTTCATGGAAAACTGCTTTCCTGATTGCCATTACATTAGCCAAAAGGTTTCAGAACTTAAGGCATTATTGGTCTAACCTCCTTATATGATCTTTCATAAGGACAGAGTATCTTTGCGCACTAACCCCTCTTTCCTTCCCAAAGTGGCTTCGGACTCAAACATTAATCAGGTAATTAATCTCCCTTTTTTCTTTCTGAATTTTCAGAATAAGGGAGAATACAAGTTGCACTTTGTTCATAGGCAGTTATGTTTTTACTTGCATAGGACTAAATCTTTCCGTAAGTCTGACCAACTCTTTGTTTAATATTCTAAGCCATTTTTAGGGAAACCTGTATCAAAGGTCACCATTGCTCATGGGATTTCTCATTGTATTATTCTGGCACATTCAGCTAGAGGTTTAACTCCGCCAGATCATATTAAGGCGCATTTGACTTGGATGTATGGCCACTTCAGCTGCCTTCTGGTCCAAAGTTTCATTGGTTCATAGGTTCATAAGGATGACATTTGCTCTGCAGTCACTTGGGCATCTTCACATACTTTCATTTTGGACTACAAGTTGCACATTCTATCCAGGAACAGGGCATCCTTTAGCTCTGCCATGTTCCAGAATATCCTTCCATGAGGGCTTCACAGGTGTTTGGTAGCTGGGGGCTCTGTCCACAGGTTGAAGAGCAAATGAAGATAACTTCAGATAAAGTAGTTATGTACTCACCATAGTGTTCCATCTGAGTTGTTGCTCTTAATTTGTCTTCAACCATCCCTCCCTCCCTCCATCCTCCTGCCTTACGTGGGCTGTGTGGTGGTTTGGCCTGAAGAGATATAGTCCCCACCTTGACATATGTTTGTGCCCCTCTTCATTTTTCTAGAATCTTATTGTTATGGAGTAAGGTCTAGGGTCAGGTTGGGATGCTATAGATAGCAGCAAACTCGATCTGAAGGGAGGAGGGAGGCAGGGACATTATAGGTAGGGGAGGAGCTTGGAGCTCGGATCAGATGCTGGAAATGCGGCCGAGTCGGATCTGTCCCAGATCCAAGTAAACAGGTTGAAGACAAATGAAGATGGAACATTATGGTGAGTAGATAACTTCTTTTTTTCTTATTCCCCTTCCTCCTCATCCTTCTTGGAGAAGGCTAACGAGAGAAGTCTGTCAGAACCATCATCTCCTTCAGCATCAACACATAAAAAGCCTAGAACCTCTGTTCCTAAAACTTCTTTGGAGCCGATCGATACTGGGTCTAAAGGCTTTGATACCAGAAAAATCATCTGCATGACCATTGCTGCTGGTTCTAAGGTTTTGATGCCAAAGTCTTTAGTACACCAACAACTTCAGTCTTCAGCTCAAGAAGTATAGTTCCTGGTCCTTCCTCAATGCTGACTACAGCACAGAGTATTGATACGATAGAGCAAGAAGTTTTGCCTAGGGCAAGTTACTCCCCATCAGTCGATCCTTTTGTGGGTGAATTACCTGAAGTTTTTCTACAAAGGCCTAGATCACCCTCTCTAATGTCAGTCTCTTCCACCAAAAGTCGCACAGAAGTTGATGTGGAGAGACTGGTGAATAAAATTCTGTGGGCAAGAGGATATAAAGGACTCCATTTGGCTCTGATCCATATGGGTTTAGGACCCGAACCTTCCTTTACCCCTTTAACTACTCCTCCTCTGACCTTCTCAGAGGTATTAAAGTTTCCAGCTCTGAGTAGCCCAACACTGATTGTATCGGTTCTGGAGATTTCTCTTCCTTTGGAACCAGTTAGCTCTCAGTTCTTCAATTTCTTCAGATCCAGAGACCTCTCAAAGGTGTATCTGCCCTGTTGGCTCTGAGGAGCCAGGGTTGACTCCAATTTTTCCAGAGCTGTCCCTGCACCATGGAGCCTCAGCATGGTTCAGTTTGGCTTTGGCTTCTGTCTTAGCGGCTGTCTCGTTGCAGCGGGAAGTGACCACAATTCCGAGGCAGTCTCTGTCTGGTTCCAGGCTCCCATCCCTCTTCTGGGGGGCCAGCTTTCAAGACAATGGAGAGAGCCTTGCCTATTGCAGGCACTCAGTTGGCCTCAGAGCAAATACTTTCCTCCTGCTCAGTTATTGGACCTGTGTCTCCAGTAGGGCAGTGAGTCCAGAATCCTCAGGAACCTCAGATACAGATTGTCTTCTTTCTGATACCTCACCAGCCTATTCCCTTGAGGAGGTTCCTCAGAAGAAAAAGTGCAAGAGGAAGCACTTCCCCACAGGAATCTGTCACGGAAGACACTCATTTTGATGAAGGGGAAGGGTCCCCAAGGTCATCCCCTGATGATGTCTCCTTTGGTGGCATCCTAGAAATTTTGAAACAGAGGGGTGATTGGAAGTCCCGAAATCCTTCTTTAGAGGAATCTGTTTACCTGCAGGCTTTTGGTACTCACTTGTGTACTTCTTGGGTGATTCCGTCCCCAAGCAAGCTCATTCAGTTGATCTCTCAGTGGGCGTTGAAAGTACTGGACACCATTGAACCCATCCCCAAGAGACTGGACAAAATATTATCCATCCCTAAGGATAAACAGTTCTGGGCCAAAGGATTAACAATAGATGCCATGGTCGTAGCAGTCACTATCAAAAAGGAACTAGCTGAGGAGAGTTTCTCAATCCATCCACCCAGCAGAGTCTCAGATGATGGATAGATTTGGGAAGTGGGTTTACCCTTCACCTTAAGGTCTTGAATTTCCCGGCACATTTTACCAGACTTCAAAAGGATCTGATCAAGGAATTGTTGGATATCCTGGTAGGAGCTGTTATTGTGGGAGTCCAAGAAAAAGTTGCTTCCTAGTTGGCTACCCTAGAGTCTGTGTCAAACTTGTCTATGATGCTCATTGCACATGCAGCTAAAGGGACCACCAGAGCTGCGGGTTCAGGCATAGCCATAAGGAGACATGCCTGGATGTGCCTTTGCAGAGCCGTTTAAGTCTTCATTCATCAATTCCCCCTTTGGCGGATCGTCGATGCTTGTTAACGAGGCATTATCCAGGTGTGAGAAGGATGGCAACACCCTTTCTGCTGTGGGCATACATTTTCCACCCCCCCCCCCAAGATCCTTTTCCAGGAAATAGAGGAGCAGTGGAAGGATGTAATCTAAGGGCCTTTCCAAGGCACACATGGAGCTAGTTCTCCCAGGGGCAGGGGGTGACCTGCAGTGGAAGATGCCGTTCACGAGAAGAGGTGGTCCCCAAAACCAGAGCTTCAGAGACTCCTTCTCAGGAAAGCCCTTTCAGCGTCCCTAAAAAAGAGGCCCAATTGTCTTCCTCTGGAGGCAGTTGGGGATGCTTATACTTGCACCAAATCGCCTGGCTAAATATAACAACTGGTTCGGGTGCAAAGGATTATTTCCAGAGGTCATACCATACCCTTTTCTTTTCATTCCCCCATGTGCAAAAAATCCCTGATGTTCCACCCAGTCAGGGGGAACCAGCAGTTCGAGAAATTCAAAAACTGCTAGAGAAAAAAAGTCATCCAAGAAGTCCCACCAGACCAGAAAGAATTTGGAACTTACTCAGGATTCTTTTCCCTCTTCATCTCCAAAATAACTGTAACCGTAACCCAAAAAGATTTTGGAACTCAGTCTGTACTCTACTAAATCCAGGCATCAGAAGTAACCCTTGCCCAAATCCTGACAAAACTCCTGCTGAACTTGCTTCACTTTTCAGTTCTTACTTTATAGAGTCTGTATCCAGCCTAGCTGCCACCTTCCCACAAATCAGTTACAACACCACCTCAAAAACTTATTTCTCTGCTCCAAATTCCCCTCCACAGCCCTTTACTCTCTCCCTTGTTCCTACTTCCACCATAACTAAGTTATTGCTAAAACTCAAACCCGGTAGTTCCACCCCAGATAACCTACCACCTGAGTATCTGCAAATGCCAGCCAAATCTATTAGCTACCCCAGCAGTATTCTAATAAACAGATCTGTCCAAGAATTCTGTGTGCCCTCCATCTGGAAAAAAGCCTATATCGTTCCCCTACATAAAGACACCAACAAAACCGAAATCTCTAATTTCCACCCGACTGCCATACTATCTCCCATCTCTAAAATATTGGAAAAATGTATTCAAACTCAGCTTATGAACTATCTACTTCAAAACCAACTCATCTCCACCACTCAGCACGGCTTTCGACCTGGACACAGCAATATAACTGCCCTCCTGTCTTTTCTGAACACTGTCAACCACCATCGCAATGATGGTCAACTCGTCTTCGCACTTTTTCTCGATCTCTCTAAGGCCTTTGATACCATTTCCCATTCTCTCCTCCTTTCCAAGTTCTCACACCTAGGCATGTCCACTTCCACTCTTGACTGGTTCTCCAGCGATCTTACAAACAGACGGCAGTCCACCAAGTGGCTACACTCCCTTTCGCCTTTTTTCACTACTGCCACTGGAGTTGCCAAAGAATCACTCCTGGGACCCCTTCTTTTCAGTATCTTCATTAATGACTTTCACTCTGCTGTCTTACATGGATCCATAGTACAATACACAGACAATTCTACTATTATCTGCTCTGGCATCTCAGAAACAGAACTTCTGGCCATGACTCAAAACATTTTTTTCCACTACCGAATCTTGGATGACCAATAACCACCTTCCCTTAACCCCAGCAAAACCAAACTCTTGATCTTTACACCTAAAAAAACACCACCCTTAACAAATCAAACTTTACCATCTACTCGTCCAATAAAACAACCATAGAAGTAGTCCCCCACACCAAAATAAATGGCGTTACTATAGATGGTAACTTGACATTCCACCAGCACATCCACAACAACATCAAAAAAACACATCAAAAACTTGGGACCCTCTATAGACATTAACATTTTCTAAACTTCTCTACTAGAAAAACACTTGCCCAAACTTTCCTCCTACCCTCTGTCCTCTACACCCCCCCCCCATACTTACAAACATCCAGTCCAACTTAAAAACTAAGGTGGACTCCTGCTACAACAAAATTGCTAAGTTCGTAACAAGTGCAAAATACTCTTCCCATCACTGTCGTTCTTTACAATCCCTGAACTGGCTTGAACTACCTTTACATCTTACACACAACTATCTACAGTGCACAAAATCATGTATAAACCTCTCGAGTGCCCATCCCTCACCTCCCTTCTAACTCTTTGTCAACCAAATAGGCATCCAGTAAACCAGAGTAGCACTTCGTGTAACTATTGAACAAACCAAAAAGTGCCAGGGATCGTTGAAACACAGTTCGCAAAGTTTATTCCAAAAATTAGCTTTAGTTAACACGAAAATAATGTAGCAACCAACAGTATAAACGCTCTTAAATTCAGTACACCATATACGCGTTTTCGTCCTTGCGCATAGGACTTCATCAGGTAGGCATCTCAGATCTGAAAACCAATCTCTTCTCCAAATAAATAGACCAAAACTCCCTGCAGGTCAGTATCTGTATTATTTCACTGTTGCTAAGCTCTGGAATGCTCTTCCACATTCTCTTAGGACCATTAGTAGTCCCCCCCATATTTAAAAAGTCCTTACATCAATATCTCTCTTCTCAATGGCTCTTCCCTTGTACCATCTCCAATTCCTCTATAACTTGATTTCCGATTTGACCCCCTCTAAACCTATACTTACTGCCCCCCTCTGTGTCACCCTTGTCATATCTACTTTTACCCTACTTGCCTCACAAGGCATATGCACAATAGTGTAGTTATCCATGCTTGTTTCATGTACACTATATAAGCTATTCTCCTTAATCTTTCCACCATAAATGTACTATAAGCATACATTTGTATGGCTTATCCATACTCTCTGTTAAATCCTAACATATTGTATACCTGACCTTGAACCAAAGCTGATTTCACAACTGGTTAACAGTAACAATTTTATAATGTCCCAATGAATGTTATGATAAATACTGTATTTGTAACTTAGCTACAATTTAACTTGTTTAACATATTTATATCTTCGTGTATATTTGTTTTGGAGTGTTTTTTTCATGTTTAACAAATGTATATCCTGTTACAAAATTGTTTGGAGCTTTTCTCCCTGGGTCTCCACTGAAAATGGGTTCATTTCAGCCCAGTGGACTTTCCCGGTCAACAAACGCAAGTAAATAAAATAAATAAATAATAGTGCCAAAAAAGACAGGGGACTGGAGACTAGTTGGGATCTCAGTTTATTGAACAAATCAGTTTGGCATACAAAATTCTGGATGGTCATGGTACAGTCCATTATTCTGTTTTTGGAAAGGGACAACTGGATGTGCTCAATAGATCTTCAAGATAAGTATTATCACATGAAAATGAACAAGTGCTCCAGAAAGTTCCTGAGCTTCTGGCTGGAAGCCAGTCATTACCAATTCAGGGTTCTGCCCTTTGGTCTCACCACAGCCCCCCAGGATGTTCACCAAATGTATGGAGTAATAGCATCTCACTTGAGACTGCAAGGATTCCAAGTGTTTCTGTACTTGGGCAACTGGCCTGTTACCTCTCCAACCAGGCATCAATTGATAGAAGGAAAGGGATTACGTTCTCCAGACCAGTGCATACCTAGGAATAACTATAAATTATGAAAAATCTCAACTGACTCCAACTCTGAGTTTATAGGGGCAGTACTAAGTGCAACAACAACTGTAGCATCCCTTCCTCCAGCGAGATTTCAGAAAATCAGAACACAGGTTCAAAAAATAATCCACAGCAAGAAAGAATACGCTAATCTAATTTTACAGGCTCTAGGTTCTGTGGCAGCAGAAATAACTCTAGTTCCCCTAACAAGATACCACATGTTAATTCTACAGTGGCTGCTTTCATCTCAATGGTCAATGCTATATCAACCCATGTTAGACCAGATTTTGGTTACTAATCATTGCAGAAAAGATCTGGCTTGGTGGATACATTCCAAAAAAATTCTCCTGAGCTGCCCCTTTGTCCTTTCAGAACCCAAGGTCATAGCTACCACAGATGCCTCCCAGATAAGGTGGAGAGGGGCATTTTCTGGGCAAGACTGTTCAAGATACTTGGTCTCCTTTAGAGGCCAACTTGCACATCAGTGTTCTGGAGCGAAGAGCAGTGCTTTTAGCATTGCAGGCTTTTCAAACTGCTCTTCCTGTGGGAACAGTTGCGATTCAAACAGACAATATGTCAGTATTTTGGTACATCAGCAAACAGGGAGGAACCAAATCTTGCCCCCTTTGTCAAGAAGCACTCAAGACTGTGGCAGTGGGCGATCTCTTCTAACCACTTCTGATAGCAACGCGCATTCCAGGGAGTTCAGTGTGATAGCAGACAAATTGAGCAGATGTATTCTTCTGCCTCATGAGTGGTCTGCCAATCCAGAAGTGACGGAAAGGATTTTCTGTCAATTGGGCCAGCCTTGCTGTGAATTGTTTACCTCTCCCCTAAGCAACAAGTGCAGCAACTACTTTGACCTGATCCCCCAGTCCAGGGAAGTTACCAAGAGAGACACTTCTCTACACTTGGCCCCCTGGACTTCTATATGCCTTTCCCCTGATACCTCAAATCTCAAAATTCTTACAGAAAGCACTCAAGCTGAAGAGCAAAGTAATCATCATTGCAGTTTATTTGCCTCGACAGATAAGATTCCCCTTTCTTTGGCCTTATCTGATTCAGTGACCTTGGCCTCTGGACCTGGCTCCAGACCTTCTGTCCAATCCATCCAAACATTCTGAATCTCAGACTGACATCATAGTGCCTCCAGTTCCATTAACTGCCAGGTAAGTTAACCTTTCTTCCCTGGTACGTCGAATTCTCCTAGCTTCTCATAAGCCTTCCACTTGTAAACTCTATCCTAGTAAATGGATGAGATTTTGTCTTTTGGGCTGGTGGAAGGGATATTGATCCCTTTTCTGCATCTATTGATAAAATTTTAGATTTCTTAGCCTCTCTTTCAATGCAGGTTCTTCTCCATCTACCAATAAATTTCAACTAGCAGAAATTTTGAATTTCCATAATGGTTTGGAAGAACGTTCCTTGAGGTCTCATAAACTTTGCAAGTGCTTTTTAAATGGGAAATTATTGTTGAAAACTCCTTTTAAGGATCCTAGTCCACCTTGGGATCTAAATCTAATGTTACTGTAGTGTTGCAAACCATTGTACATTCCCCCTTCCAACCATCTGCAGACTGTGATCTAAAGTGTTTGTCACTGAAGACTTTATTTTTGGTAGCAAGAACCTCTGCCAGAAGAATTTAAGAAATTCAAGCCTTATCATGTAGACCACCTTACCATATTTTTCACAAAGACAGAGTTTCCTTAAGGACAAATCCCAAATCCCACTTTTCTACCCAAGGTAGTGTCAGAGTCTAATATCAGACTATTAATTTACCAGTATTCTTTCCCAATTTTATGAACAAAGGTGAATACTGTTTGCATTTTTAGATGTTCGCAGACAATTACATTTTTATCTTCACAGAACGAAAGACATAAGAAAATCTGACCAACTGTCTGTCTCCTTTCCAAGTGCAAGGTCTGGTCAACCAGTCAGCATGATGACCTTAGCCCGATGGCTCAAGAATTGTACATCCATCATCCATAACAAGAACAAAATTGATTTGCCTAGGTCTGTTAAGGCACATTCTGCAAGATCTGTAGCCACTTCAGCAGTTTTCTAATCCAGAGCTTCAATGGATGATATATGTGCAGCAGCAACTTGGGCTTATCCCCATACCTTTATTACTCATTACAAATTGGATTTGGTCTATAGGGGAAGAGCATCCTTTGGTTCAGTGGTGCTCAGGAATGCCCTTCCTTGAGTCCTCCCAAGGTCTAAGGTAGCTGGGGACTTTGCCCTATATGTCACGGATAAAATGAAAATTGACATCAGATAAAGAAGTTATGTACTTACCATAGCATTCCATCTGTATGTTGTCCATTTTCAGTTATCCTTGACTCCGCTCCCTCCATCCCCCGGTCTTTGAAAACCCATTGGTAGAACAGATAATGTATATATATATATATATATATATATATATATATATATATATATATATATATATATATATATATATATATATATATGTATATATATATATATATATATATATATATATATATATATATATATATAAACCTTTATTGTGATCATTAAGGCATAGCAGCTATAGTTTCCATGAAGGCTTCATTATCTGTGACTTTATGTACTGTATCTAATCTGCAAACTTGATCTGAGGTAACCGGGAAGGAAGGATTGTGGATAGAGGTGAAGCTCGAACGTTTTTGGCCTCCGAGAGCTGTAGTCACCATCGAGTTGGTTCTGATATAGGACCCGAATAAAGGATAAATGAAAATGGACAACACAGATGGAATGTTATGGTAAGCACGTGACATCTTTTTATTACCCAGTCTGTCTAATTCGAGCTAGAACTGTCAACTTAATTTGGACCAAATTTCAAAAAACAAATTACTCGGATACCCATTTCAAATATACAGCGGTGTAACTGGCATCCATTAAAATTGCTGCCACTAGATGCTTTTATATACTTTAATGAAACTTTCCTAAAATTCTAAACTCCCTAGCCCTACTACACAAGAAGAAAATAAAAACATCTTTTTCCCCATGGTTAACTACTGCCACCAAAAATCATGACAGAAAGTAACAAAACATGTAGCATATGGAGATCACAACATGCCCCAGTAGCTTCACAGAATTACAGAACACTCAGAAACAAAGTAAAGACTTTAATTTAGACACAAGAAAAACTGCTTCCACAACCTGCAGTCCTCTACATCTACAAACCCAAAATTCTCCTTGAACGTCAGTAAATGAATGAACCTATCATCTACAAACCCAAAATTCTCCTGGAATGTCAGTAAATTAATAAACCTATGAAAAAATCCCAGCAAAGCAATATCATGTTTGGCATCAGATGCTGGCTTGCAGTTTAACAAGTCTCAATGTCAAGTTATGTTTTTTTGTAACCATATCTTAAAGAAATCATTATTTCTTGGTGGGTCAGTTATGGCTGAAATTGAAGAATATAAACATTTAGGGATGACTGTTTCTCGAACCTTATTCTGTGATTTTTAATAAAAATAAATGCAAGGTCATGAGGCAGTTGGATATGGAATTAAGATAAAATGGTAATGCTATACAAGTCATACATTAGCTTGTTAATAGAATATAACAGTTTTTTGTATTCCAGCATCTGTCTTCTAAAACGTGAAAAATTTCAGCATAAATAAATTCCTTCAGTTTCATAGCTAAGTTATATGGCTGGATAATACTAGATTGAATCTTTATTCAGTATATTATAGGCATAGGCACTTCCATAGGAAGGCGATGGGTGGATACCTAGCCTTTAGGAATGAAATAATAGGCATAGCCTTAAATCTAGACTTGCATGATAATTCTCTTGGGCTAAAACATGATTGGAAATTTTGTTTTCCCCATGAACAAAACCGCAAGGAATAACAATTTAATTACTTGAGTTATTCATAGAATCCAGAACTAATAATCGTTATGCATAAAGAATTCAACTTCATTACCATTTTTTTAAATAAGTTTAAATATTTGGATAAGTAATAAACGTTTTAATCCAAGTTTCAAGGAGTCAGCATTTCTTGAATGCCTTACTGCCTAAATGCTGGTTATCAAACCCTATGTCTAATGAATCAATCTAGAGCATTACCTACAGAATAAGATCGCACCTTATTCAAGCTGCTTCATCACTAAAAAGCACTGAAAAAACAAACCTCAGAAGCCTTCAGTGTACAAGCAGTTCACAGCTGATACAAAAACCCCTACTAAAACTAAAACCTGTCATCGTTTCCATGGGTAATTTAAATATAGTGTACATTCTGTAGCCTACCCAGCATCAATTCTAGTAAATCAGTTTCTATCAAAATAGTGTCTTCCTCATATACAATCCTACATCATTCCAATCCAGAAAGATGGCACAGACGTCAGCCTGTCTTAATTTCATACCTATAGCTAGCATATTCCCTATCTCAAAAATATTAGAAAATGAAGCAATAAACAGCTCCTGACCTACCTAACTTAAAATAATTTATTCATCTCAACTCAGCATGACTTTAAACTAGGACATATGATTAATACAGCCCTACTGTCCTTTTTTAAACACAATACACTCTGTTTAATCTCAGAACCCTAACCACAACTATCTGCTGGGATCTCTCTAAACTTTGTGACACTATCCAGCACTTCTAAACAGGCTGACCCAACTTAACATCTACAAGTCATCTCTTAACTTGTTCAGAAGCTAGCTTGCTGGTAGGATCACAGTCAGTTTAATGGAAATATACCTACTCTGTCTTTATCCCCACCTCTGTCAGTATCCCTCAAGGATCCATCCTTATTCCCACCTCTGTCAGTATTCCTCAAGGATACATCCTTATCCCCACCTCTTGTCAGTATCCCTCAAGGATCCATCCTTGGACCCACGTTATTTAATATTCTGACTAATGATATGCACAAAGTCATGTTTTAAGGAGATATCTTTTAGTACACCATTGACTCTACTGTTATATGCTTTACAAAATCTTGTGACTAGCTATAATTACAGACTCAAATAGCCCTGAATAAACTACAGACTAATATTGAACCATAAAAAATGCTGCTCTTTGCTACTAAACATCACTAAATGCTCCACCTCAATTAAACATAAGCTCTACAAATAACACTGCTTTATTACAAGTCAATCACACAAAACTCTTAGGACCACCAACTCACATATCAACAGCACAGTATCTAAGAGCAACCAAAAACTTGCATGTTATATGTAGGGTCAAGCACTGTTTAACCTCTCAGGCACAAATGCAACTGACACCATCCTTACTAATACTAGGCCTTGCCCATCATAACTAATGTACAAAACTCCCTATTTTAAACAAACTTGGAGTCTGCCATAGTAAGACAGCAACATTTGCGACCAGTTTACCAAACAGAATATACCACTGCATTGCCACACAAGAAGTACATTGGCTAGAACGCCTTAATCTCTTGATATTCAGGCAATTAAATATTAGGTAATGTTCTCTACTCACAGGACAAATGCCCACGTGTAAACAATCTTATTTTAAATACACACCTCATTGAAAACTCATCACAAAATCTTTGGCAAGTTACCCCATCCAAGTTTATTAACCACTACAGGGACTCGCACTACTCAGTCACTGTAACTCAAATCTAGAATTCATTTTCCTGAGACTGAGAGCACAATCTAATTTTTAATTCTTCCAACAACTGAAAATTTTTCTAACCTCTAACTGGCACTGCTATTGCTCCATTACTGTCTGCCAGCAGTTATTTATCACTAAGCAAAAAATATAATCCCTGAATAAATTTACAAACTGATTAATAGCCTTCTGTGCTCTAGACTAACTTTTCTCTTTCTTCCACACACCATTACTTATCTGTTTTCTATCATCACTAGTACTATCCACTCTCCCTCCAGCACCTATACATATTCTTTGCTACCTACATTCCCTAATCTACTGCTGTTATATTTTCACTTAACCCTTTATTCTGTTTTCCGTGTCTGTACCTCCCGCCTGTTTTCCTTCTACTCTATATCAACTCTCTGATGTTCATCATATTGATCACTGCTGCAGAATAGCCAGCCAGCTTCCAAAACTTCAGGGCACCTTCCACATCCCCAAACTGTCAGGCACTTCAACTGAGCTGACTAAAAGATAAGTTTGGGCACCAATCCCTTCAGAACTTTGCCGCTACCAAAGAGTACTGTCCACCAAGGTCTTTAGGGATCAGCAGTCAGCTTGGTGCTGTTCCTTTGCTGAACAGAAAAGTTCCCTTTGGGGAAAAACCTTCCATTTTGTATACATTGTTTGTGTGTTATTATTTACTTCTTCGATAAAATTATTTTAAAGCTATGAATTGTACTTTTAAGTGGTAGTGCTCTTTTTACCTGTCAGTTTAAAAGTTGCATAATGTAACTGAAAATCATTTTTTTCTGTTGAGAAATTGTTTATTTTACTTTTTGGGGCTAGCAAAGTGTTTTCCTGTGAAAAAAATAGTCCT
Source organism: Protopterus annectens (assembly GCF_019279795.1). Lineage (NCBI taxonomy): Eukaryota > Metazoa > Chordata > Ceratodontiformes > Protopteridae > Protopterus > Protopterus annectens. The sequence goes on from NC_056745.1 coordinate 1,164,828,722, forward strand.
CAAATGTATGATCCTCATTCACTTGTTGGAACTTGAAAATTCATGTATGATACTCATTTACATGTTGTGACCTGTATGCTAATTTCCTCAACTAAGTGTTTAACTACTTTTTGTAAATACTTCTGATTGAAAATCCTCAATGTTTGTATTCATCTTTGCATGTATTGTGGAGCTTTTCTCCCAGGGCATCCACTGAGAATGGGCTCAGAATGGCCCAGTAAACTTTCCTGGTAAAAAAATTGCAAATAAATAAATATAAATAAAATTTCCATAGACAGAGGTACAGGCTATTGGTACTCCTTGTAAAGTAGTTCCTGGTAAAAGAAAGATGGTGGGAGGATGGCATAATGATTAAGGTGTTTACCTTGTAGACACAAGGTGCTGGGTTTGATTCTTACATGGGGTAATTGGCTAGGCTTAAAAAATGGCCCACAAAGGCAGTTAGCCTAGTACTAACCTATGAACCTATGGATACCTATTTTCCTGAAGAGATTCAAGGTTCTGAATCTGAACTGGAAAATAAATGGTACAGATGCAGGTTTTTTCCTAAGATTTCTGATTCAGACTCAGAGGAGAGTTCGTTTTCTGATTCTTCCTGTGGGAGGTTCTCTTTCTCTGCGACTATTGTTAAAATATACTGATTCCAGGCAAAACCACAGCTGGTAACAGGGAGAAAGGCAAGGCTCAACAGTTGTAAAATCCACAACTTGTGGATTTTACAAGTGTTGAGCCTTGCCTTTTCTGCCTGTTACCAGCTGTAGTTTTGCTTGGATTTCTGCTTGGGTTTGCTGCTCGAACACACTCACTCCTTTTGGGGTTTCTTGCTGTTTAAAATACGCTGATGTTTTCAGTGGGAGACCACTGAGGTTTCTTAGTTCCTCAGAAATTACTGAGAGATGTTACAGAAGGAACTTCCAGAACCTACACCCATTCCTCCTGCTGTTTCTGCTTTAGAGAATATGTGTGGTAATGTGTGTAATTTTCCTCATAGTCAGCCAACTGCCCCTAAAAAGTCAGATAGGATTTATAACGTTTCTCAGTCTTTTAAGTTTTTATACACTGTTCCACTGCTGCTAAACTACTAGTTAATTCTAATAAAGATGGGAAGATTGCTAAGTATGGGAGAAAAATGCATACTTCTGCAACTTTGCTTTTCCGAATTTTGAATTGTCAGGCTCATGTGTTTAAATTTGTTATGACTAAGTATAAGAAATGATCTGAAGTAGGCACTTAATTTGTCAGCAACCTTTGGATATGGATCCAATCTCGGATCCGAGCCGGCAACTTCTACCACAGCATAGATCCGAGCTCCTAGCTCCTCCCTTTACCCATAATCCCCTGCCAACCCTGACTGACCTCAGAACTAGTTTGCCGCGCTTCAAGCTACAAGCTAGGTTCCTGAGCTCCTGGTGGATCAAATTTTGTGTGAGAAAAATTGTTAAATTTCTTCCTTTTTTCTGTTGCTGTGAGTGAGAGTGAGTGATTAGGTACAATATAGCCCTTTTTAGCTAACTAAATTTTATTTTTTTTGTGATCCTTTTCTCCTCCCTTCCTCGCTGGTCGTAGTGTGTGTGTGTGTGTATATGTGTGTGTGTGGTGTGTTTTCCTTTTTAAAATGTCTGAGGCCCCTAAAGCCATTTTTTCTAAGTGCACCGAGTGTGGCCATAAGCTTTCACCGGCGGATGGCCACACTCGGTGCCTTGGGGTTGAACACCTCTCCTCTGGATGCACGATTTGCGCGGCATTCAACCCCAGGGCACTTAAGGACTGGAGGTCGAAGCTGATTCTGGCGGGCCTTTTGCCCCCAGATCAGGCTCCGGCCTCCGGTACTTCTGTGGCCACTATCCAGCCCTCGGTGGCGGCCACTCCTGCCCCCCTCCCTCCGGTCAGGACTCAACCTCCCGCTTCGGCTCCAGAGGAGAGGGAGGCCAAGAAAGACAAGCGAAGAGAGAAGCACCATAAGCAGCGGGCCGAAGACTCCTCCTCGGCCCTGCCTGCCAAACGGGCTTCTCCCTCCAGGGCTTCTGGATCACCTCCTCCTCGGATCCGATCCCCTTGCTTCTCTCCGGGACCCGAAAAGGGGGTGACCAGGTCCTCGTCGAGGTCATCGAGGCGACACTCCAGGCCTCCCTCGGTGGCCTCTTCGAGGTCCACTTTTAGCATGTCGGATGCAGACATGGACCGGATGATGAGGAGGTTCATCCAGGCCCAGCTGCAGATGGGAGTGCTCTTGCCCCCCCCCCTTCGGGGGGGAAGCTCAACCCCATTCTTTGCTCCAATCGCTCCTTCTCCGGCCCGTTTTCCAGGTTCGGAGCCGAGCCGCGTTGGATCCGGGGGTGGGTTGGAGCCGACAGTGCTGGGCACTTTGGCTCCGACTGTTCCCTCGAGTTTGTCGGATCCGACCTCTCGGAGCCATGGCCCGAGCTTCAGATCCGAGGGATTCGGTGTGCATTCAGCTCCGTCCCTGTCGGAGCACGTGGGTCCTTCGGATCCGATGGTCTCGGGCCCGGGTCTGGTCCCCGCTTCGGATCCGGGTGGGAGTCGGCTCTCGGATCCTACCAAGGGCGTCTCCCTCTCGGCTTTCGCTGCAGTGGAGAGGGCACTGTTGAGTGCATCCGGACCTCCGGTCCTGGCTTCGGCTCCCCCCTGCACTCCCTCTCAGCTGGTCCAGGCTCCCATCACCCGGCCTTTGGGGCAGCCTGCTTCAGCGCCTCGGGATGTTCCTTCGGAACATGACATTGCTGGTGAGACTTCCTCGGACAGCCCCCCCGAGGAGGTTCCTCACAAGTCTAAGTGTAAGAGGAGGCACGTGGACTCCCCCGAGTCCCTTACGGAAGATACGGACTTAGATGAAGGGGAAGGCTCCCCAAGGTCACCCCCCGAGGATGTCTCCTTTGGAGACATCATGGAAATGCTTAGGATCAGGGGGGGTTGGTCTGCCCCCAAGTCTTCCTCCGATGAGTCCGTATTCCTAGAGGCGTTCGAAGCAGGGCCATCTACCTCTTGGGTGTCCCCCCCGACCCCCTGGTGGACCTTATTGCCACCAGGGCTTGGAGGGAGCCGGACACTGTAGAGCCAGTCCCCAAGCATCCGGACAGGATCTTGAGTGCCCCCACAGAGAGAACCCATTGGAGCAGAGGTCCCCCTGTGGATGCCATGTTGGTGGCGGCGGCCACCACGAGAGAGTTGGCTCAGGAGAGCCCCACAGTCCACCCACCGAGAAAGGAGTCTCGTGCGATGGACCGCCTTGGGAAGCGGGCCTTCAGTTCAGCAACCTTCTCGATGAGGGCGCTGAACTATACGGCACACGTCATCCGGATGCAGCGGGATCTGATCAAAGAATACGCTGCCTCCCCCACAGAGTCCATGTCAGAAGGGGACAAACAATTGTACTCCTCCCGAATGTCCACACTACGGTCCATTTCTAACACCTCTATGCGGCTTTTGTCTCATGCTACTGAGGGAGCCGCTAGAGCTGACAGAGTCGGCCTGGTCATGAGGCGACAAACCTGGCTCCGACATTGTGACTTCTCGAAACTCTTTAAGGCGTCATTCGCGAATGCCCCCTTTGATGGTTCTGCTCTATTTGGCAAAACTGCTCGCGCACTTTAGTCCAGAGCGAGAAAGATGGGAAGACGTTGTCTGCCATTGGAGTCCGCTTCTCTGCTTCCCCAGAGGTCCTTTTCCAAGAACCAAAAGGGACAGAAGAAGATGTAGTTCCGGAAATCGCATCAATCCCAGTCTGCTCCGGATAACCAGTCCTCTCTTGGCAGAGGAGGACAGGGAGGACGCCGCCCTAGAGGCAGAGGGGGTCCCAGGAATTTTGGGTCCAGAGAACCCTTCTCTGAGAGGCCCACGCAGAACCCCTGAGGGGTTGCCCGGCTGCTCCACACTGGAGGCAGTCGGGGGGCGTTTTTCGAGACACCTAGCAATGTGGGAGTCCATAACAACAGATCGCTGGGTACTTCGCATCATATCCAGAGGTTACCAAATTCCCTTTATTGTAACCCCCAAAACCAGAAGCCTCCCCGATGTATCACCCAGTCAGAGGGAGGCGGCTGCTACAGAAATTCAGCAGCTTTTACAAAAAAGACCCATCCAACCCATCCCCCCAGATCAGCTCGGATCAGGGTTTTACTCCAGGTTCTTTCTGGTGCCAAAAAAGACGGGGGACTTGAGGCCCATCCTCGACCTCTCTCTCTTGAACCTGGCAGTACCCAAAGAAAAGTTCCGGATGGTCACACTGCAATCTATTCTCCCCCTGTTACAGGAGAATGACTGGATGTGCTCAGTAGACCTCAAGGATGCATACTATCACATTCTAGTGGACAGACGCTCCAGGAGGTTTCTCCGCTTCCGGCTGGGAGCCAGTCATTTTCAGTTCAGGGCCCTCCCCTTCTGTCTCACCTCAGCCCCCAGGGTGTTCACTAAAGTCTTAGCAGCAATAGCGGCCCACCTGAGACTCCAGGGAATTCAGGTCTTTCCGTACCTGGACGACTAGCTCCTTACCGCCCCTACAAGGCATCTGCTCTGTTCATGCAGGGATTACTTCCTCAATCTTGCTCCACGTCTAGGATTGACAGTCAACGTGGCCAAGTCCTTTCTGGCTCCTACACAGGTAATAGATTTCATAGGGGTGAGACTGGATTCCAAACTAATGCTTGCTTTTCTGACTCCAGATCGGCTTCAGAACCTGAGGTTGCATGTACAGGCCATCCTCCAACTTCAAGCTCCACCGGCGGAATTGGTCCTGAGGGCTCTAGGGTCCATGGCGGCAACAATTTCTCTGCTGACCTTGGCCCGTCTGAATATGAGGGTCCTGCAGTGGACCCTTCAGGTGCAATGGTCCCTGTCTCGCAACCCTCTGTACCATCCCATTCACCTAAACAGGACTTGCAGAAGGTCGCTCATGTGGTGGCTCCAGTCCCTTCTCCATTCTCGATGCCTCCTCCCATCGCCACAGTGACCACGGACGCTTCTCGCCTGGGGTGGGAGGGGCATTATTCAGGCAGAACGGTCCAAGGCACGTGGAACGACATAGAGACCTCCTTGCATATCAGTGTCCTAGAGATGAGGGCGGTGCTTTTGACATTGCAGGCACTTCACGACCTTTTTCCAATTGGGACGATTGCGGTACATACGGACAACATGTCAGTGGTCTGGTACATCAACAAACAGGGGGGAACCAGGTCTTATCCTGTTTGTCGTGAGGCCATGAGAGTGTGGGAATGGGTGATATCCACCAACCGCTTTCTCATTGCAACGCACATTCCGGGACGGTCCAACATCTTAGCAGACAGGCTCAGTCATACAATCCTGACTCCATATGAATGGTCTCTCAATCCTCTAGTAGTGGAGCGAATATTTGCCCAATGGGGACAACCCTGTTGCGATCTTTTTGCCTCTCTCTCAAATACCAAATGCACCAGTTACTTCGCCCTAATCCCCCCTGTGGGGGAGTCCCCGAGAGACTCTCTAGTACATGCTTGGCTTCCCGGTCTCCTTTACGCTTACCCGCCACTGCCCCTGATGCTAAAACTTTTACAGAAAGCCAGTCGGTTGGGGAGCAAGATGATCCTCATTGCCCCATTCTGGCCTCGTCAGACGTGGTTCCTGTACCTATGGTCTCACCTGATTCATCCGCCCTGGATTTTGGATCCTCTTCCGGATCTCATTACTCACCCCCTGGGTCTTCCGACCCCCAATGTGGTCAACCTCAAGCTGACGGCTTGGTTGCTCCATTTCCACTCTTGATTAGGACTCCCGAAATCTCCTCACCAGTCAAAGCCATTCTAGTAGCAGCACACAAGCCATCCACCAGAAAGGTCTATCGGAGTAAGTTGAAATGCTTTTCCATCTGGGCTGAGCACCATTATTTAAATCCTTTTACAGCGCCTTTAACATCGGTTTTGGATTTTCTATCTACCCTTTTTCATCAGGGGCCTAGCTGTTCTACAGTCAAGGTGCAACTAGCAGCGATTTCGCACTATCATGTAGGGCATGAGTCTGGCCCTCTTATTACCTCCAAGCTCTGTAAAGCTTTCCTTAAGGGTACCTTCCTCCTCAGACCTCCTGTCAGGGAGATAGCACCCCCATGGGATTTAGCTTTTGTTCTGCAGGCCTTGACTAGCCCCCCTTTCGAGCCGGCGGCCACAGTTGATCTCAAATACCTCTCTTGGAAAACGGCCTTTCTGGTGGCCATTACTTTGGCCAAAAGAGTCTCTGAACTTCAGGCTCTCTGTGTCAAACCACCGTATTTGACCTTCCATCAGGATAGAGTTTACCTCAGGATCAATCCGTCTTGTCTGCCTAAGGTATCTTCCGAAGCAAACATTAATCAATCTATTAATCTTCCCGTGTTCTTCCCCAACTATCAGAACAAAGGAGAGTATAAGTTGCATTCTTTGGACGTGCACAGACAACTGCGCTTTTATATTCATCGAACGGCTGGTCATAGACAATCCGATCAGTTGTTTGTCTCCTTTGCCAAAACCAACCTAGGCAAGTTGGTTTCTAAAGTTACACTGTCATGATGGATAGCGAGCTGTATTCTCTTAGCATATCAGAGTTCGGGACGGCCTGCACCTCAGAGAGTCCGCGCTCATTCTACTAGGGCCGTTGCTACATCGACCGCTTTTAGATCTAGGGTTCCCTTGGATGATATTTGTTCTGCAGCCACTTGGGCTTCATCCCATATTTTATCAGCCATTACAAATTGGATGTTGTCTCCAGAGGTAGGGCGTCCTTTGGCTCTGCAGTGCTCCGGAATATCCTTCCATGAAGGCCACCCAAGATTCAGGTAGCTGGGGACTCTGTCCATGAATGGCCTACTTCACATTAAGAAGTTATGTACTCACCATAACGTTCCATCTGAGTAGGTATCTTCATTTGTCTGCAACCATCCCACCCGCCTTCCCCCTGACCAATATGATTCTAAGTAGAAGTTGTCTTACATGAGTCCCTTCTGGGACACACTAGCAAGTTGTTATATGCGACAAACTTGATCTGAGGTCAGTCAGGGTTGGCAGGGGATTATGTGTAAAGGGAGGAGCTAGGAGCTCGGATCTATGCTGTGGTAGAAGCTGCCGGCTCGGATCCGAGATTCGATCCGTATCCAAAGGTTGCAGACAAATGAAGATACCTACTCAGATGGAACGTTATGGTGAGTACATAACTTCTTATTTTTCTGCACTTTCTTCTTGTGAGGAAAAATCTACTTTAAAAACTTGATCTTTTCTATTGCATTGTTCACTAATCATTGTTTGCAGTGGCCACTGATAATGTTTTGAGGAAGTTTGCATGGTTTTATTGTCAGAACCTCCCTGATGATGATAAAGTGAGATTTTAAATTACCCTTTCGATAGAGATTTAGTTTTTGGTGTCTGTTCTGCAGAGGTGATCAAAAAGTATGATGAAAGGTATTAACTAATCTAGGGAATCTCTAAGATTTTTTCAGCTCCCCTTTTCCAAATTTCCTAAGGGATTCTCTAACTTCTCATCCAATTTTGGCAATAAGTAGAATAAGCAATGCCAACAAAATACAGGTAAGCAGATATTTAAGAAGATATGGCCTGACTGACATTAGTATCAAAAGTGTATCAACATTCTTGGTGCATTGCCTAGCGTTTATCTACTCCCTGCTGCATCATCATCATCATTTCCAAATTTTTCCTAAATGTAGTATATTTATGCTTAACACATCAATTGCCCATTTTGCAGCGTCACTTGGAAGCTTCTGAAACCTCCCTTTACAACTGCAGCTGATTAAATGTTCTAACATCTTACTAACATCTTACTAACACCTTACTAACACCTTACTAACACTTAGTATTACTAGTCCTTCTACCCCTTGCTTACGTTGCACTTACAACTAGCTAGGTCTGAGTTTGCTTATTTTATTTATTTATTTATTTACTTATTTGCATTTGTTAACTGGGATAATCTGACTGGGCAAGAGCCCCTTTTCAACAAAGATGCAGCGAAAAGTTCCACATTAGATACAGGCACTTACAAATAGACAGATGCAATGCAATTCAGTTTAGAAGCATCAACAGGTGAACAACATACTCTGTACATAATATCTAAGTCAAGTATTTGTAGTACATATTCAAGAAGGTTATAGTCATTTGGAATGTTACAGCCATCATGGTACAAAGACAGATTATGAAATAAGAATAGATAAATCAGAAAATTTAAAAGATTCAGTTGTTTCCCAGTACTGTTAGACTATAATCCTTTCTATGGCTGGAGTACTCTGTATAAGTAGGAAAGAGAGCATAGGTACTTTAGCGGAATTAATGTAAGAGGTAGACAGATTCCAGGTAGGAAAGACAGTGATGGGAAGTTTGAGGGAATTAGGCTTAGAGGAGAGTAGGAGGTATAAAATACAATTGTGTAAGTTAACTTACCATAACAGTAGATGTTTATGATTACTGCTGCAGTAGCCTTAGCTAGTTGGGTTATATCCTGTCAAGTTTATAACAACCGGCCAGCTCCAAAGCTTTAGTGCATCTTCAGTGTACAAACTGTCAGGCAGCGTGAGCTGAACTGAATAAAAAGCAAGTCTGGGTGCCAAGCCCTTCAGAACATTCCTTCCAGCAGAAAGAGGGTGGCTGAGCCCTAAAACGGCAATGCTATGAACAACAAAACATAAATGTTCCCTCCCTGGCCTAAAAAACACATAAAAAACAGGGGGGGTAGAGGAAGGGAGTGGCTACTGCAGCAGTGATCAATGGAAGATATGCTGTTATGGTAAATTTACTTACACAACTGTGCTATGTTCATCATAATGACCACTGCTACCTCCCTTAGATCATTAAGATCACTTAGATCACTGCCTTAAAATCTAGGAGCCCCTGGAGAAAGGACACATCAAAGCCTGACCTGCAGAAGGAATCAAGCTTCTAGTGCTTTGTAAAAGTATGTACGGAGGACCAAGCTGCTGATTCTGGAATACTTCTAGACTCTAACCCTTTCCAAGAAGGAATAACTGAAGCCAATTACCTGGTCCAGTGGGCCTTGAACTTGTCTGGAATAGTTTTGTTATGATGAGTATAATAAAAGGTAAGTCAGACAATTTGGAAATAGTCTGTTTTGACACAGGGTGTCCCTTCTTCTCAGAAATGAATAATTGATCCAAAGATCTGAAAGATTTATTTCTATCAATATAGTACCAGAATTGTCTGTGGACTGTCTCTGTGGAAAATAAGATAGAGTTGACTCAGCATAAGAGCTTGCATCTCAGATACTCTTTTTGCAGAGGTCAGAGCAATCAGTAAAACTGTTTTTCATGTTAAAAACCTCAAGTCAGCTTGGTTAGCTGGTTCAAATGGAGGAAACGTTATCCTCTGTAACACAAAATTAAGATCCCAAGGAGTTTACATGGAGGTTTACTTGGAAGCCTCTTGTGAAAAACCCTTTTCAGAAACATTTTGACATGAGACTGCTTTGAAAGAGAAGGATCCATGGACAGTCTTGCTGAAATGGCTGATAAATGAACTTTGACAGAGGAATAAGAAAGGCCATAGCATAATAACATTTATACAAACATTGTAAAACCAGAGAACAACCAGCCCTGAATGGTACTGGTTATGTTGCTGGTACCAACTAGGAAAACCTTTTCCATTTGCTAATATATGATTTTCTAGTAGCAGGCTTCTTGCCCCTGTTAGTACCTGCTGCTTGTCCTCGGTAAGCAGGAATCTAAAAGGAATTAAAACCCTATCATTAAGGCAGGCAACTGAAGTTGACTGATGGCAGGGTGTATCAAGCATCCATGTTCTTGTGCGAGAATGTCCAAGTCTGTGAGGAAGCTTGTGGTAATTGCCCCTGGCCATTTCCTAAAGAAGAGAGAATCACGATTGCCTGTACCAGAAGGGAGTCACCATAATGATCTTCGGGGATTCTTTCTGAATTTTCAGAAGTGCTCTGGATATTAGTGGGAAGGGAGGGTGGAAAATTATACAAGAATATTCCTGTTCAAGGAAAAGAAAAGGCAACTATCTCCAGGTCTTCTTGCATAGAGTTCTGAAACAGAATCTTGCCAGTTGAGGTCTACTTGAGGAACTTCCACACAGATTGATAAAATTGTGCAAAACCCCTGATCTAGCTTCCATTCATGAGCATCTGCCCTGGTCTTTCTCAGCTTGTCTGCTGTGCAATTTTGCTATGATGGAATGTAGGATGCCTGTAGAGTGAAGATTGTGAAACTGTATCCGAAACAAATATGGCTAGACTGCCAAGTGGGTACATTCTGGTTCCCCCCTTGCTTGTTGATGTACCACATGACTTGTGGTACTGTCTGTAACAACTTGAAGAGATCCCAGGGACCAATGATGATTCAGAGAATCGATTGTGTTAATCAGGGCAAGCATCTCTTTGATAGTTATGTGCTTGCATCTGTCCTTGATGTCCCACATACCATGCACATGTATCCCTCCTGACACTGCTCTCCAAGCAAAGTTCAAGGCATCTGTGGTGACTGACCACTTTGGAACAGGGCGGGAAAAGGGTAAACCTGGATTTAATAATATTTGCCTCCATCAAATTCTTTCTCTTCTGACAGATGAGTGTTGGTGTTGAAACCAAAGACACTTTAGATACCACTGTATCTTCCTCAAGTGGAGTCTTGCCAGGGGTGGGAACCATAGAAGCAATGAAACCCAAAATCCCGAGGTATTCCCTCAGAGTGACCAAAACTGAGTAAAAAAAAAATTGGAAATAGATTTTTCTTGAGGAAGAAAAACTCTTGAACTGAGGTGTCTAGTTGACATCCCAGTAACACAGTTTTGTGTGAAGGAGTCAAGAAAGACTTTTGAATGTTCTTGTGGAATCCTAGCCTGAGTAAGAACTCTCTCACTCAAAAAAGAGATTCCTGACATGTTGAAAAAAAAAACTCTGCAAAGATAAGCAAGTCATCTAAATTATGGAAAAACGTGGATACCGTTTAGCCTGCAATGAGTTCATCGACACTTTGTGAACACTGTGCAGTGGATAGGCAAAAGGTAGGGTGAGAACTGATAACGTGATCCAGACTCACAAAACCTTAACAAATATCTGAAGACTTGAAGAATAGGGATGTGATGATAAGGATCTTTTATGTCTAGTGTTACCCGGAAATTTGAAAGAGGAAGAAGTAGTAACAGGTTGTGAAGTGGCATAATTTTGAGTTTTGGCACTATCACAAGCAAGTTTAGCAAAGAATGATCCAGGCATGGCCTCCAAGCATTTTCTTTCTCTGGCACTAAAAACGTCCTTGAATAAAAACATTTCACCACCTGGGCGGAGGAACTGGTTCTTTCATTCCTTGGGTAGCATGTGATGAAGAACTGGTGGAAACAAGAGAGTCAGATCAGGAGGATGAGGAAAGACCACTCCTGGAATTTCCTCCCACTGCCATTTGTAATCTTGATGAATGATGATCTGAACCTGCCAAAGAGAAAAGTGGAGATTCAAACATTATGGAAGACAAAAAGGGGCCAGGGTGAAAGGGAGTCACAAGGTCTCTTGAACAGTCATTCAGACGTGTTGGGCTGGCCTTGTTTTTGGGAGGTTCGAGTTTTCGTTTTGGTAGTTTCCCAGATCTCGTTTGCCGCTAAACAAGATCGGGTGCTGTCTACTGGCTCTGGCTAAGTGAAATAATTTCTTTATTCTATTTTAAGATATTTAGTCTTTATTTACTTCCTTGGTATTAAACTACTATTTCTTAGTTATTAGAGTGAACGTTTCCTGCTTTTTGTACTGTTGGCTGTCGTTTTTTTCTCAAGGACTTATCTCTCACCCTATCCCGGTTAAATTTTACCCTAAGCCCATTTTAGTTAAAGGGCTTCCCTTCTTCTTTAACTTTCAGGCTCATTTAAATTAGAAAGCCCATTAACCTTTGTTGTTGTTTAAAAAAAAAAAAAATATATATATATATATATATATATATCTATATGGGTTACCTTCATTTGACTGAAAGCTCATTTGACTGAGACCAAATGACTGAAGCTTCATTTCACTGACACTTCATTTGACTGACAATTAGTACTGGCAGTATCTAGAACACTGTAAGGCAAGTAAAAGGAATATGTCCTTTTCACCACTGTAGTGCGACCCAGGAGTTAGTATATATAGTTAGGGGATGTGGGGGGGGGGGCATAGCCTCCCACTTAGTTTCATGTTATATTCTCTGCTTTTGGTTTTATATTGTTTAGTAAAACCAAAGTAAGTGGGGGGCTGTGCCCCTATATGCCCCCTAACTATGTATACTAACTCCAGGGTCGCACTACAGTGGGGAAAAGGACATATTCCTTTTACTTGCCTTACAGTGCTCTTGTCAGTCAGATGAGTTTTCAGTCAAATGAAGGTATCTCTGACATTGAGGTCTCTATTACTACAGGCATCAAGATCCCCTTATCCCTCCTCTCAATCCTCCAGGAGCCTCTCAGATGACGATATGGATCTTTTGGTGTGGAGACTTTTGAGGACACCAGTGGTGGCTAAATTATTGTCGATACGATCCAGAGGGCTTCGGAACCGACTCAGTATACCCTTTCACTTTTGATTCCTCCTCCGAGCCGATCCAGGACCTCGGAGCTGGAAGGTCTGGAACTGATTGCAATGGAACCATCGGATCCTAGTGCTGTCCCTGGATCTTCGGGCCCGACTACTGCTCTAACGTCTTCGGTTCCATCTGAAATCGAGGAGTCTAGGAACTGACGCTTCCGGTCGGGTCCAGGGAGGGGAATCGGATAGGCTAGTTGTCGGATCCGAACTTGCCTTTCGGGCCTTGGTGTGGGTGAGCTCGGCTCCTACCTTTGCCTCAGAGCCGACCCCTTTGGTTCCAGGGATTCCCTTTGGTTTTTTGGAACTGGGAGTCTCCTTAGAACAGGGACGAGGGGCTTTTGAGGTAATGAAGAGAGTGCTGTCTCCACAGACAGGTCCACTCTCAGGTTCAGACATTCCTCTCCCAAAGGCACCTGTGTCTGTCTCAGCCCCACTGCATCCACAGAAACGCAGAGACCCTAGGCCTCAGGATGCTCCATTGGGTGAACCCCGCTCTTCCAAACTTCTCCAGAATACCCTTCTGAAGAGGTCCCTCCAAAGAAACTATGCAAGAGGAAGCATTTAGACTCCCCAGAAGAGTCCATCACTTCTGATACAGACCTCGATGAGTCAGAAGGGTCCCCATGGTCACCCGCTGAGGATGTCTCCTTTGTCGACATCCTAGAAATACTTAAGCAAAGAGGTAGCTGGAAACCCATCAACCCTTCTGAGGAGGAGTCTGTATACCTGAAGTCCTTTGGGTCTCATCCTTCTGCCACATGGGTGTCTCTGCCTTTCGACGAGCTCATGGAGTCTCCAGACTTAGTGGAACCTGTTCCTCGGACGCTGAATAAATTTATTACTGCACCTACAGACAGGGAGTTTCTAGCTAAGGGTGTTCCAATAGATGCTATGGTGGTGGCAGCAGTCGCCAAAAAGGAACTTTCAGAGACATCCTCGTCTGTCCATCCACGGAATAAAGAGTCTCTTACGATGGACAGATATGGAAAGTGCACATTCTCTTCAGCGACCTTTGCACTCAGATTGCTGAACTATCTGACTGACTTTACTAGGCTTCAGAGATATCTCCTGAAAGAGCTAGGAGATACCCTCCAAGGTTCAGCAGATGCAGGGGTGTCAGACCAAGGTATCCTTTCAGCTCTCCACCTTAAATTCAGTGGTCATCTCCCCATGAGGCTTATTTCTTATGCAGCAGATGGAGCGAGCAGAGCAGTGGGTTCAGGAATTTCCCTAAGGAGGCACTCCTGGATGCGCTTGTGGGACTTTGCGGAACCCTTTAAATCTTCCTTTATTAATACCCCTTTTGATGGCTCGTCCTTGTTCGGGCCCAAAGTGAAAGACACATTAACCAGGTGTGAACAAGAAGGAAAGACACTCTGCCGCTGGAGTCTGTTTCTCCCTACCTACTAGAACTTATCCAAAAGGCGGGGGGGGGGGGGTATGGTTTCTAAAATCCCAGAGTGCTTTCCAGGACACGTGTTGATTCTTCCCCTAGAGGCAGAGGGGGAAGTGCCAATGAAAGATGCCGACTATGCGGCAGAGATGGTCCGCAAAATTGGGGTGACAGGGAATCTTTCCATGGTAAGCCCTTTCAGCGATCCTGAAAGGAAGCCCATCTGTCCACCCCTGGAGACAGTCGAGGGTTGCTTATCTTTGTACCCTGAATCCTGGCTGAAAATAGAAAAAGCCAAATTGGTACAAAGCATCGTATCCAGAGGTTACTCTATACCCTTTCCTTTTCCCGTCCCAAACATAAAAAACATCCCAGATGTTCCACCCAGTCAGAGAGAACAGGGAACTCTAGAAATACAAAAGTTACTAGACAAAACAGTCATCCAAACAGTCCCTGCAGACCAAATAGGATCTGGAACTTGCTCAAGGTTCTTCTTAGTTCAAAAAAAAAACCTGGGGACTGGAGACCTGTCCTTGATTTCAGCAGATTAAACAAATCAATAAAAAAGTCAAAGTTCTGGATGGTAACTCTGCAGTCACTACTCCCTTTTCTGGGACAAGACGATTGGATGTGCTCTATAGACCTTCAGTATGCGTACTACCACATAAAGATGGACAGGCGATCCAAAAGTCATTTGGACTTTCAGCTGGGACCCAGTCACTACCAGTTTCTAGTTCTGCCATTTGGTCTCACTATAGCCCCCCAGAGTGTTTACCAAGTGTATGGCAGTAGTCATGGCTCACTTGAGACGTCTAGGATTCAGAGTGTTTCCGTACCAAGACAACTGGCTCCTAAGTGCCACCACCGAGCATCTACTAACAAAGGTGAGAGACAGCACCTTGCACCTCTGCTCTCACCTAGGAATCGCTATAAATTATGAAAAATCTGTTTGGTTGTCATCTCAGCATATCGTTTTTATAGAAGCAGATCTAGATACAACAAAAATGAAGGCAAAGCTTTCCCTCGAAAGAGTTCAAGTCCTACAACATCAATCCAAAAATGTACTTTCCAAGAAAAAAGTACAAGCAAGAACAGTCCTGAAAATCCTGGGGACCATGGCAGCAGCAATAAATTTGATTCCATTAGCTCATCTACGCCTCAGAATTCTACAGTAGCTACTGTTCACTCAGTGGTCCATGCAGGACCTACCCATGTCCCACCAAATTATGATAACTGAATCCTGCAAGAAAGACCTTCATTGGTGGCGTCACTTCAGTCATGTCACATTAGGTCACCCATTTGTTCTTCCACAACCGTTAGCCACAGTGACCACGGATGCTTCCCAGATTGGGGGGGGCATTATCTGAGAAGGACAGTCCAAGGCACTTGACAAGATCACGATGCCCATTTGTACATCAATTTTCTAGACATGAGAGCGGTGCTCTTAGCATTGCAAGCATTCCAAGACTCTCTTTCGCTAGGGACTATTGCAGTATAGACAGACAACATGTCAGTTGTGTGGTACATAAACAAACAAGGAGGAAACAGGTCTTACCCCTTTTGTCAGGAGGCTATGAGAGTATGGCAGTGGGCAGCCTTCTCCCAATGCTTTCTGATAGCAACACACATCCCAGGGAAATCCAAAATGATCGCAGACAAACTCAGCAGAGATATTCTGATGCCTCATGAGTGGTTGCTAAAACAAGAAGTAGCGGAGATGATTTTCCACAAATAGGGCCAGCCTTGCTGTGACTTTTTTGCTACATCCATGAATACCAAATGCAGCAGCTATCTTGCCCTAATCCCCCCCAGGGAGTCACCAAGGAATGCACTTGTACATGATTGCCCCTCGGGTCTCCTCTATGCATTTCCTCCATTTCCCTTGATTCTAAAGCTTCTTCAGGAAGGCAGTCACTTGGGAAGAAGTTTAATACTTTTCACCCCATACTGGCCTCATCAAATCTGATTCCCCTTTCTGTGGCCTCATCTCTAGGAGGAGCCGTGGATTCTAGACCCAGTTCTGGACCTCCTGACTCATGCATCAGGGACGCTCCACCACTCCCTTCAAACCTTCAAGTTGACAGCTTGGCTGCTCCAATTCCAACCATAGCCAGGCTCCCTAACCTTTCTACGTCAGTGAAGCATGTTTTGATCTCCTCCCATAAAGCTTCGACAAGGAGTTTATATAAAAGCAAATGGAAAAGATTCTCTATATGGGCCCTGAATAATCACATCGACCCCTTCTCTGCTCCAGTAGGTTCTGTTCTTGAGTTTCTGGCAAAACTATTTAATGAAGGAGCAGCTACAGCCACTATTTGAGTCCAACTGCCTGCCATATCTAATATTGATTTGGGAGAATCAGATCCAAATGTCATGTCCCACAGACTTTGCAAAGCCTTTCTAAAAGGTACTCTTTTGTTAAGACCACCTATTAAGGTCCCTGTACCGCCATGGGACTTGAGTTTTATTCTATCATGTTTGATCCTTCCCCCTTTCGAGACAGCATCTGCCCGCGATGTCAAGTATCTTACTTGGAAAACAATTCTCTTGATTGCTATCACCTCTGCAAGGAGAGTTTCAGAGCTACAAGCACTGTCTATAAAGCCCCCCTACACTCTTTTCCATAAAGATAGGATATCCCTACAAACGAACCCATCCTTTTTACCCAAAGTATGCTTAGAATTTAACCTGAATCAGTCCATGGAACTACCTGTGTTTTTCCCAGATTATAGCAACAAGGCAGAATGTATGCTGCACCAACTTGGATGTACATAGGCATTTATGTTTCTGCTTGCATAGAACAAGGGACATCAGTAAATCCGATCAGTTATTTGTATCCTTTTTGGACTCAATAAAAAAGGTGTTCCTCTTTTGGGTCCACTGTTCTCTGGAATGTACTCCCTTGAGCCACCCAAGAAAGATGGTGCTAGGGATGCTGTCCTAAGGATGAAGGTGAGATAGGACATCACATATGTTATGTACTCACCATAATTTTCCATGTGTGATGTCCATCTCGCCTTCATTCTTACATCCCACCTTCCTGCCTCCAGTCTTTTGCTCCTGGAAGACCGAGCTGGTTTAAATTGGCTATTAATGTCCTTGATCATCTTGTTTGCTCTGTCACTTATTCTGTGACCTTTATTTATCTTTATCTGCAAACAAGATCTGGGGAACTATCAAAGTGCATCATTGGATAGGGCTTAGCCACGAGCTAGTGATAGACCTCGAGCTTTTGTGTTAGGCTGAGTCAGAACCAAGGATCGGTTCCGAACCCAACCAGTAAGAATGAAGTTGAGATGGACAACACATATGGAACGTTATTGTGACTAGATAACTTCCTTATTTATTGCATTCCAGAACCCCATGTATACTCCATTTATGTTCATAGGTTCATAGTAGGCTATCTGCCCTAGGGCATTTATAAGCCTAGCCAGAATGTGTTTGGCTTTCGCCACCCATTTTAAATTTATTTTGTTATGCCCTTTTTCGAGGTTAGTATACTGTGCCTCTGTCTAACAGTGACACAGAAGTGATACCCGGGGTAAACCTACGATCTCCCATCCACTCATCAAGATTCCTCTTGAAGAGAGTCAATGAAGGACTCTGCCTAACCTGGACTGGGATTTTATTCCAGAGTGAAGGGAGCCTCTGGGTTATGAATCTGTCCCTCCAGCATGTCCTATTTATTTCAGTGCTGAGGTTCAAGTCTCTCGAGTGCGTAGCTCGATGGGATTTGGATTTTCTGAGGTGCAGCATGTCCATTAATTCCGGGTTGGACATGGCTTTATACTTCAGGCACAGATTGCCTCTGAACAGGCAGTATGCCACTGAGTAGAGCTGGAGTTTCTTTAACCGGGCAGCATATGGCATCTGTTTGAGGCCTTTGATCCTCTTGGTGAGGTACTTTTGGGGTCTTTCCAGTTGCTGCAGGTGTCTGGTAAGGTACATCCCAAAAGGGGCATTGTACTCAATTATGGGCTTGATGAGGGATGAGTAAAGAGGCACGATGACCTCCCCTGATCTAGATGTGAATCCCTTCATGATTAGGTGGGCTATATAAAATGTTTTTCTAACCACTTTGGCCACGTGGTTGTCAAATGAGAGATTGCTATCAACTTGGGTCCCCAGGTCCCTAATTACTTCTTCTGTACTTAATGGATTACCACCTATGTGGTAATTTGTGAGCACTTTGTTTTTGCCAAAGGGGATGACTATACACTTTTTGGCATTTAGCTTGAGGCCATGGCTCTGGCACTAGTTGTCTGTTTCTATGAGGCCCTTTTGGAGGAAGCTTGTGTCGGCTGGAGAGTCGATTATGGCGCCCAGTTTGCAGTCATCTGCGAACTTGGTCAGCCACAGTCCTTCCGTGTTGGCCTGTACCTCCGAGAAATATATACCGAACAGAGAGGTCCCAGGACTGAGCCTCGTGGGGCACCACTTGTAACTGGTTTGGAGTCTGACATTGCTCCAGCAATTCTAACCATGTGGGTTATGTCCTTGAGCCAATTTGCAATCCATCTAGTGACATAGGGGTTTATATTTAAGCTGGTGAACTTATCTATAATGCCCGAGTGGGGTATTGTATCGAAGGCTTTTGCGAGGTCCAGGTAGGCTGTGTGGACCACCTTCCCCTCGTCAATGGCCTTGGTGACTGTTTCAAAGAAATCAACCAGGTTTAAGAGGCAGGATCTGCCCTTAACAAAGCCAAACTGAGTAGGATCCAGTGTCTGTAGGTCCCCAATATCTTTATTTATGAGGTCCATGATGATCCTTTCTATAGCTTTGCAGACCAAGCTAGTCAGGCTTATGGGGTGATAGTTTCCTGGATCCGTTGAGGCACCACCTTTATGGAGAGGGACCACTGTTGCTGTACGTCACTCTTTAGGCACATATCCTGTAGTAAGGCTGAGATTGAACAGTAGTTTTATGTTTGGGTTTAGGTCTTCTTGGAGTTCATGTAGGGGCAGCCGGGACACCGTCTGGTCCCATTGATGCTGTGTTTTTTGCTTTGGAGAGGGCGGCTCTTACCTGAGCATCTGAGATGTCAGGGGGGCAGCACTCTGCTGGGATAGATATTTGCCCTTTTGGTGAGGAGGGGGGGGATAAGTTTGCTCTGAACCTGTCAGCTAGGATGTTGGCAGTGTCTGTGGGTTCAGTGTATTTTTTGTCATTTTGGATTAATTCTGAGCATATCTGGAAATTACCACCCAGGTTCCTAAAGAAAGCCTTGTGATTATCCTTAGTGTCCTGTGCAATTTTTCTCTCGAAGCTGGCCTTAGACAATTTTATGAGTGCCCGTAGTTTTTTGCTAATACTGATCAGTGATGCCTTCCCTTTTTGGGATTTTGCTCTATCATTTAGTAGCTTCTTCCTTCTATTGTATAGTTTGTTTATGGCTGGAGTCCACCAGACAGGACGTCTGCCTTTGGAGGATTGGGTCTTGGTTTTATTTGGGATCGCATGATCCATGCATTCCTGAAGGTGTTCATAGAATGCGTTTATAAAGGATTCTGCGGTCTGGGCCGTATTTTCCACAGGCCCGGGGGCTTTGAAGGATTCCACCTCGGTTTTGAGGAGTGTGAAATGTATTTTGAATGTGTGTGTGTGTTACTTTTTCTTATTCATTTCAGCAGGTTATGATTTTGTATATTTTTTGATATGTTAGGTTAAGTTGTTCTTTTGGGAGGATTTATTGTGTTTTTTCTCTAATTTTTGATTGGTTTAGGGAAATGCTTTTAGGATAGATTCTGTTTAGGTGTCATCCCTGTCATCAGTAAAGAGGTCTGAGATCAAGTTACCTCTTCTTCTACTGAGTTTTCTTAATATGTATAGGTGTTTTTTGTTTATAAGTGTGGTGGTATACTATTTTTCTGTGTGTATACTTTAATATTTTTATTGAATTAATTTGTTTTTGTAGTTTTCTGCTGATTTCCCTTTAGTTTGACTGACTGGTTTAGCTTGACTTTTAGGCAATATTTTAATAACATTTGTGGCATTTTACTGTATTTATAGTTTGTGTTAATTTAACAGGATTTTTCTGTATTATTGTGCATTTGGGGGTTGTCATAAGTTTTGTTAATTTCATTTTCCCTATTAAAGAGAGTGGAAAAATTGTCTGATTTTTTTAATTAGTATTTCTTTGTCTCTTGCATTTTTGTCAGATTTGTTAATATCATGCTTGATTTACATGGTGGCTGAGTGTGGGATTGATATTGGCTCATTTTTCTGGCGCTTGCATTTTTGAATATTTTAGTTTGTTCTTCCCTTATTGGGGTCTGTGGGAAAGAAGGTTTGTTTGTTTTGTGATGATGCCTTGTGATTTGATCGAGTTTTTGGGGGTTGTTATTTGGATTCTGATTTATTTGGTATGTTTTATGTAAGTTCATTGTTGTCAGTATTTTCCCATGGGTATAAGTGCAAGAAGCATGTCCACTTGATGTGTTCAAAGCAGAGATATTTTTTTGGAAATGTTACCCCTGCTACCCGCTTATCATTCTGACTAATTGACCCATTTATCCCCATCACCAAGGGAGGATTGAATGGAAGGAGCAACCTTTAAGGTTGCCATCATGAGAAAGGTTAAAATTTTATGCCTTTGAGCCCTATCCCCCTGCCCATGCCCAGCAACAGTCCTTGAGAAGTATATGCAGTGGACATCAGTACTACACTACTACTCATTTCTGGAAGCGCCTGTCATCAGAAGTATGCCCTGCATACCCACACCATAGCCTCCACCAGAGAACTCCAGCCAACCCACACATGCTATTGTGCATGCTCTCTCATTCCCCTGCATAGGTTCACCTACCCTCTCTTGCCTATGTCATGGAATATCTCCAGATTCTGGGTGTCATGGCCTCTGCAAGACTACTTTGGCCACATTTCACATTTGGAAAATTGAACGGTTCCCTAAATCAGTTTGACCAAACACGAGCACACCCTATCGTTTCAGATTCCAGTACCTAGATTTGTAAGAAGGAAGTTACTCTAGTGGGTGAATCAGTTCTCTCTCAACCCTGGTTTCCCATTTTTCCTTCCAGACCCTGCTCAGTCTATATCCACTGATGCCTCAGATTTTTCTTGGAGAGCTGTTTTCAACGGGTGAAAATTCAGGATCTGAACAAGCAGGACAGACTCACACACACAAATGTCAAACAAAAGATGTCGTTAATAAATACTATCAAATCATTGTTGGTTTGCAGTTCCATTACTAGTAATCACCAAAAACATCACAGCGATGTGGTACATAAACAGGTTGCAACCAGATCCTACCCCTTTTGCAGACTAGCTGTGGTAGCTTGGGAGCTAGCAACTCAGCAGAATCTATTCCTGCAGGCTACTTGCATTTTTCTGGAGCGGAACGTTGTTTCAGACAAGCTAAGCAGGACCAGGATAGAACACCACCTTAATGGAAGTTGAGCTTAGGGGTCTTCCAGGTATTAATCTAACTTGGTGAACTCCTCATATAGATCTGTTGTCTCCATCCAGGGTAGACAGTTAAAGAAATTCTACTCCTGGACTCCTTGCACAAAGGCCTGGAAGACAGATGCTTTTTCATTACCATGGATGTTTCTGTATACCTTTCCACTATTTCCTCTAATTGCCAGGACTCTTCTACAGATTCAGAAGGGCTCTCCCAGCATAAGTGTGATACTCCCTTTTGGCCTGGGCATCAGTGCATATTCCTTCTTTTGAAAATGCCAGAGGGCAATTACCACAAGCTTCCACACAGGCTGGACTTACTCATACAGGACAGAGGTTATTTAATAAACCCCAACCTTCAGTTTCTTTATCTCACTGCCAGGATAATAGAACATTAATTCCTTTTAGGCAACTGTTTTCTAAGAATGTGCAGGAGATGTTAAAGTAATCTAAGAAACTTGCTACTAGAAAATC
The DNA here is from genome assembly GCF_019279795.1 of Protopterus annectens. NCBI lineage: Eukaryota > Metazoa > Chordata > Ceratodontiformes > Protopteridae > Protopterus > Protopterus annectens. The sequence continues at coordinate 1,164,850,554 of NC_056745.1, forward strand.
ATATTTGGCTAAGTGGAAAAAGATTTTCAAGTTGATGATAAAGTGAGCAGCAGGATGCTTCTCATGTATAGGTTCTACATTATTTGTATGAGTTATCCTCTGGTCTTTCTTGCTCTTCTTTCAAGATTCACCCCTCACCCATCTCTGCTTGTATCCCCATAGATGCCTCCTATTTCTGTATTGCTTCATGTGAAACAGTTCTTGAAAGGGATTTTATGTATTCACCCACCTAGAATACGGGTAGTTCCTTTTATGATCTTACTTTTGTACTGGAGAAACTTACCCTTTTTCATTTTGAACCTGCTGGTAAGGCGGATTTCAAGTTTTTATCTTGGAAAATAGTGTTACTCATTGCTCTGACTTTGGCAAGAAGGGTATCCGAGATACAGTCTCTAATGGTGATTCAACCTTATCTAATCTTTCACAAGGATAGGGTAACTTTGAAAACAAACACTTCATTTATTCCTAGAGTGGTTTCAGAGTTTATATTGTGCCAGGCTAGAACTCTCTCTTTTTTTTTTTTTTGTTACAAAGGAACATATAGCTTGAAAGAACTGTACACACTAGGGATGTCCAGAGGCAGCTTTGATACTAAATTGACAGGAGAGAAACCTTTAGAAATACTGATCAACTGTTTATTTCCTATGAAGTTATGAAAAAGGACAATGAATGACAAAGAAGTTATTGTTGTTTGTCTTTCGGCTTTTTCCTGGTAAGGGGTCACCACAGCGGAACTCCGGTCCGCTAATGATTGACAGTAGATTTTTACGAAATGCCGAGGTGCCAGCTCGACGCCCAACCCTCAACGAAGGCATGCCCATTTACGCAAACATGTCTTTCAAACAACCGCGGGGAGGACATGCAGACTCCACACAGAAGGCATTCCCAAGCCGAGAATCTAATGGGAGAACCTCTTGCTGTGAGGTAACAACGCTACCGCCTTACCACCGCGGCAATGAATGACAAAGAAGATGGTTTCTAAATGGTTGTCCCTTGCTGTTTCTTTTTTGTTAAACTAACCTTAACAAGAGACTTCCAGTCAGGGTCAAAGCCCACTCTACTAGGGCTTTTACTACTACTGTGGCCTTTTGGAAAGGACTGAACTCTAGAAATTTATTGGAGACAGCAACTTGTTCATCACTCATCTGTGGACACTTCCATCATGCACTACAAGTAAGAGTCTTTCTCTAGGTGCAGAGCAAGCTTTGCTAGGACTGTTCTCCAGGGGTTTCTGTACTCTGATCGTTGCTCCTCCTCCTCCTTCCTTTCTAAGCTCAGGTGTTCTACCCATTTAGCTTAGGCTACAATGATCTAATGATACACATAGTACAATTATTTTACGTAAACTTACCATAACAGCAGATGTTCAGATAGTTCATTGTTGCAGTAGGCTCATCCTCCCTCCAATGCACTTCATTTGCTGTAGTTTCTGCCATGGTGTGGATATCTTTTCCTTTTCGATAGCAAATGTTATGCATCCAGGGCTCTTGCCTTCCTTACTGTGAGGCAAGAAAGCTATGAAGGTCTGGCGCCATAACCACAGACTTTATACTGCTCTCCTTGAACTGTTCATCAGTTAAGGTTCATGGAAGGTGTCCTTAAACATTACCAGCTAGTTGTTACACCTTGGGCAGCATATAGCTCATGTAGCTTAGGCTATTGCAACAGTGATCTAGTCGTAAATCTACTGTTGTGGGAAGTTTACTTATGCAATTGTACTTAGATTATTCTTGGCATCAATGTAATGACCTGAAGTGGCATCACCCTGACCTGCTGCTTCAGTTGGAGGCAAAAGTTTGTAAATTTTTTTGTCTTTTGCTATTTTAACTGTTATGTATATGTATACTTAAACAGTACATATACTATTTTCCAGTAGTAAAAGGGCAGCAACTGCACATGGTTTACTGCAACAGATGGTGTGAGGTCCTCTTCAGGCTTTGGAGTCCGTATGTGTTGTATTATAGTCCATTTCACATCTCCCCTGGTTTTATTCTCAAACACGTGTTTGATCTTTCCCCTTTTTTGTCAGCCTCTTATTGGTTCTACTTGTGAAAGAGGAGAGGGTTAGACTGCCTTGGTCTCTGGCCGCCATTACATCTTGCAGTGGGTCACTAATGCCCACAAGATCTGCTTTTTGTGGGTGAAAGCATCTTTGTTGGAAATGTCCTGGAGGAGTCACTGGTGCTGTCTATGTCTGCCTGCCTGGAGATGTTGTTAGGGTTGCATTCCTGAAGAGGGTCATGGAGTCTCCTTCTGTGAGGTACAGAGGCTGATCAATGCTGAGATGCATCAGTAGCCAGACACCTACATTGGTAACATTGAACTACTACTAGCATGGTTGGTAGAGTCTGACAACCAGCAGACCCCAGCCATTGAGCATCTGGAGGAGCAGCCAGAGCATATCATTGGCCACTTAGTAGATTGGTGAGTTTGTTGCAGTCTCGGGTGGCCTAACAGCCAACCATGCTAAAACCCCATCCTTGTTTGTCCCCTCCCTTTCATATCATATTCAATTCATTATTATTTGTTCAGTCCTGAGCATCACTGTCTGTCCACCTTATGTAATGTATCTTTCTACGCACTGTCCTCCCCATCTTTTGTGTGCACACCACTACTGTATGTCTGTATCTGGGTTTTGTGTTTTGTTTGCCTTACTACAGTCTGCCTCCCCCACCTACCCTTCTTTTGTAAAACTTTCAAAAGAAGCTGTCCCCTCTCAAAAAAAGTGCATTTCTTTCTCCCACCTGTCAGTCTTTATGGCTACCTCTCTGTGTTAACCTCTGATTCCTGTTCTTCCATTTCCTACTTTCCCATCTACTCCATCCCCCATGCCATTTTTATACTGAGCAGGGTTTCCACTGCGTTGTGCACACTCTTGGTAGTTTTTCTGTTGACCTAATTGTGTAAGCGCAGTGCTAGTTGCAGCTGCTCACGATATCGCATATTAATTAGGCCGCACTAGCTTGCCCAAACTGTGGTGTATGTCGTGTAGGCTATGTGCAGTATTCTAGCAGTGCTCCTACTGCACTGCAGGCTAGAACTTTCTTCTGTTGCTGCTGCACCTCTCTACTTTCTTTTTGTATGTCATTCTTCACTTGGTATGCAGATGCTGTCCGCTGCCTAATACATTCTGATTAGCTGTGTGGCACTTCACGCAGTCGCCTTGTAGAACTTTTTCTTTCGAAACTCAGTCTTTAATCCATACAAGAAATCCCAAGTATTATTTTTTGACATTCTTTTTAGTATTTCTACAAACACACCCACATACATGTGTATATATTTGTGTATGTATACAAGTGTGTGTGTGTGTGTGTGTGTGTGTGTGTGTGTGTGTGTGTGTGTGTGTGTGTGTGTGTGTGTGTGTGTATATATATATATATATATGTGTGTGTGTGTGTGTGTGTGTGTATATATATATATATATATATATATATATATGTGTGTGTGTGTATATATATATATATATATATATATATACACACACACACACATATATATGTGTGTGTGTGTATGAGTGTGTATGTGTGTGTGTATATAGATATATATATATATATATATCTACACATCTACACACACACACACACACACACACACTTATGGTTACAGTATTACTGGCAGAACAGTCTATTGGTAGAATCTCATTTGGTAGAAAAATTAGTCGCAGAAAGTACATTTGATAGAAGATTCATTGCATAGAGTCACATTTAGTTGCATATATGTAGGGGTTGTATTTTCAGGCTGAATTTTGAGGAGTGGTTTATTCCGCTGATTTTTGTAGAATGTGGGTTTCTGATGTTTTTTTACAGGGCTTTATAAAGTCATTGATGTTCTTGTTAATTTATAAAGGTTATAAACAGTAAAGAGTGGTGGTGTAAGGAAGTGTGAGCACTGTTTCTGTGGGAAATCACTGTTAGTTCGATGTCTGTTTGCCTATGGTGAAACCACAGTTTTAGGAGATTATTCCCTTCTGTGAGTTGGATCGGCTGTGGAGCTGGTATTTATAAGTTTGGGGATAAAAACACTTGCAGTTTTGTTTTTCTCCATTGTATGTTTTGGAAATTGGTACATTTAATTTGCAGTCAAAATAAAGTGTTTGGTATAGATTTACACAAACTGCAATTCTGCCAAGTCTGAATCTGCCATTTGTATCAGTGACTAAAAGTAGTATTTATGTCCGAGTATATGTAAATCTTCAGTAGTGTTAATGTTTGCATTCTGGCTTCTCTCACTTTCATATTAACCATGTTTTCTTTTTGTTATATTTTTAATTATTTCTTGGTTATTAGCAATTTTTAAGAATTTAAATCTCTTACAACTGTTTCTGTCATCATTACTTTAATTACTATGTTTATATCATTTTCTGTTCACGCTTTATTCTCCCTTCCATTTCTGTTTGTATATCAGGTGGAATGTGATCACTATTAGCTCTCACCTGTGTACTTGATTCATACTTTCCTGTCTTTTCATCTGTGACGTACCTCTTTTTTGTTATAATGTCAATGACAAATTTCTCTGTTCTTTTGAACCAGAAAGTTCAGTGGGATTTGAGGTGTGTGTGTTTTCTTCAGTGGTCATTTTTGTCAGAACTGCAGGCCCTGATTTGAAAGGAGCCTAATTTGGTCTTTTACACACACTAACCCTTGTTTCCTATTAAGTGCAGTTACAGAATTTCGGTCCATTTCAATCCTTTTCTACCTGGAGACAGAATCCACATAGATAAGGTTTTCATAGTTTTTGGCTTGCAATGCCAACTCTGGCTTGGTCCATAGGGTTCTTGAAGGAGTTCATGAAGATTGGTAAGCTGCAACATCCCCAATGTTCTAGATTATAATGGCCTTAGATTTGGCTAAACAGCCATATCCAAATGTATTACAGACTGCATTACCTTTTGTCATCAAGCAGGTTACATCCATTAGCCAGTGTGGTCTAAGTCCGCACCTTCCAAGGTGTGATTGCTTTCTATTCTTGCTTCAAGAATGCTTCAGTTGTGAATTTTTGTGCTGCAACTTCTTATCGTTGGTTCACACCTTTACCAAGCTCTGCTACTTAGACCATGATTCCAGGAGTTAAACCTGCTTTGGTGCTTGAAGATTCCATATTCTGAGTTTCTAGAGTTTGAGCAAGCATGTCTGACGACTTTTTGTTTTGGTACTGCATACGATTCATCCCAAACATTATCCATTACAGGAGGCACCGTTAAGTAAGGTATAAACAGGTGTGTGTGTGTGTGTGTGTGTGTGTGTGTGTGTGTGTGTGTGTGTGTGTGTGTGTGTGTGTGTGTGTGTGTGTGTACTCATATCTATTAATCTTTCAGAGGGTTGTATGCAGTAGATATTCACTACCCTTCCTCTGCAGCTTCCTGTCTTTTTCTGATGTCTGTCTCACCCCTCTTGCTGACTAATAGTCTTGTAATTATGGCAAGTTTGTAATGTTAATTTGTTCATGTTTTGCATGTGTGCTTATTCAGTTCTGGGGGTAGGGTGGAGGTGGACCTTGAAAAGTATGTTTCCAGCATGCCCCCTCTTAGTTTTGACATGTGAAGCTGTGGCAGGTGTCCGAATGTGGGATATAGAAACTGTGCTGAAATGGACATCACAGAGGAGATCCCAGCGGTTTACCAGTGCTAAGTGCCCTCTCAGTGATCAACTGACATGGTGAGCATTCACATGTCTGTTACATTGTGATGTTTTGCTAGGATTACAGTGAATATTATTTCAGCATATACTGTGATGTACAGCATATAATCTAGAAGCTCTGGCTTTTCCCCTTTATGTTATGATTTTAGCACATAAAACAAGAATAATAGTCTTTATTGAACTTCTGAATTCAAATGAGAGGCACTCCTGAATTTAGATTAGAGGCACTGTAGCATAACGTCTGTGAATACCAAGTGCAAAGCACTGTGAGTAATTCATTTCAGACTCGTTACATCTGAGTGACACTTACTACTCGTCATATTTTGCATAGTGATTTTTTAAATGAGTAGGTTGGTTGCTGCCTGTCATTACCGTGTAAAAGCCTTGTTGCTATCCAGTGCAAACAATGTGCTGTTTGGGGTTTCTTTGCTTAGTGACTGTGGTTTAAAATGTGACCACCAGTAGCTCTTTATGCAGAAATTACTCATGGTAGGGTGTCTCAAAGAAAATTTTACTGCTGCCTGTGGTTATGACCTTGTCTGTTATTGTAAAGAGAGCAGTAATAAGTGCTTGTCAAACTGCAGCACATATTACAGTTTTATTGTTCCCAAAATGTTTTCCAAAAAGCAGTCAGCTGGATTAAATGAAAATGATTTATTATAAATATGGTGTTTTTGACAGAATTCTGAGTGTCAGTCTTCTTAAAATGGTTGGAAGTGGCGTATTCAAATTCTCTGAAATAATGTGATTGCCTGACAGCAGGTATTACAAAGTTTCACGTTTAGATATCAATTATACCAGAATGTAATTTGAAATGAGAGACTTTATCTTGTAGTACACACAACCCTGTTATGGCTGTTTTTGACTACTGCATGCAAATGTGCAATTCAAATTAAACTGCAGCAGTATCATACTTTGAATAGAAAGCTTGGAAGATGTGCCTTGGCTTACATAAAATTTCAGACAGGAGCTTGATAGCTTATCTAGGAAGTACATCCATTATTAGCACTGAAACTGGTTCACACTGTGTCATACAGCAGATAGTTCCAGCTGCAGCCTTGTTAGAGGCTCCTGTTTTAAATAAAAAACAGTGTGGTACATGAACTCCTATTGTTTGGTGCTACAGATAATCACTGCAACCCCTGATGGTGTGATTTAGTAGTACATTTGTCTACAGTGCCAAGCTTAATTAAGTACTGTTAAACATGGAATCAAAATAGCATCCCATCAGCCAAATAAGTTTGTGTGAATTTCCCATCTGGTACTATAGCTTACAAGCAATGATAAAATAGAATCTTCTGCATACAAATGAAACATTAAAGTTGCATTATGAATGATGTATTTCACTCCCCAGCATGCCAACCAAATATTGTATAGCCTACTGCTTAAAATTTGCTTTAATAGCAGATTAAACTTAAGACACCACCCCTGGAATGCATTGAAATTCATTTTTTTCATCTTTCTATCTTTTACTGATAAAAATGACTGAAGACTTCTCATAATATTCCAACTTTTTTGAAATGTTATGGCTGTTTCTGAACCACACTGCATTTTTATTTGCAAAATAACACAAATAAAATCTACAAGTAGGAAAAGCCATCTGTGTGTTTATTTTTCTTTGAAATATACAGGGGAAAATGCAAAATCTTACTACATGGTGAACATGCAGCGTAGAACTTTTGTTATTGTAGAGAATGGTGCCAAAAATTGTGCAGTTTTGCAGAAGCTTTATGAGAAGACTAAAATAATATAAGAACTAATAAGGATACTGAATGTGCCAGAAACATTTAAAAAGCCTAGTGAAATCTATTAGATTTTCTAAATATGTCATAATTTTTGTTTGACCATTCCTGTAGTCTTCCTCCATTATTTTACTTTATTGTTTATGTCAAAAGATAAAAAAGTGGTTTAATGCAGATTGGCAAGGATCCTGGTTTTCCATTAAGCATGATAACACCATTAACATTTGCAGACATTTGCTTAGTAAACAACATTTACCTTGTATAAAAGCGTTGTACAGTATTTCCAAGATTTCATCATCTGACAGGATCGGGAAGGAAGGCTTTTTTTTTTGTTAGGTTGCAGCAAGCCAATAGCCCACTTGTATTTCCATGGACTCAACTCTTTTCTGTCTTGAAAATAAATGTTTTGATTATCATAAGTACATGATATAGATGCCCATGCTTAGGACTCAAGTGTCCCAATTTGTCTGAGACCTCCTGTTTATGGAGTGAAAAATCATTGCTCACCCTGCCTTCCCAAAACCTTTACTTTATGTTTTATAAACTGGGAAAATTGCATTGCATGCCACCTCTGTGCTGAGTGGCTCAGATCAGTGAAAAGAATGAGCACGTGGACCATTGATAGTCAGCCAGAAGCATTTTTCTTAGTCTTCTTTTGAGTGTCAGTTCCACTTTTATAAAGACTAGCAGATTGTAGTGCTAACCCCTATGTTGACATCATTCTCTCTCTCTAGCTTATAAAGCTGTTCCTTCTTAGGTCCACTGATGGTGTTGTTTCCCATCAAGTCCAGTAGCAATGTTGGATTACCTCCACCATGTCGATGTCATTCTTTTAATATTAGTTCATCTGCTTCCTGTCAGGTCCAGTGGCTGTAAATACTAAGCTGAGCCTCTTGTGTGTGTTTCTTTTAAGATCTCTCAGTAAAAAAATGCTGCCTCTGCTTGGCCCACAGTGCACTCTGAAAAGTGCACGTCTTGCTGTCTCTAGTGAGAAGAATCGCTGGGAATCTGGAATATATGATGCATGTGATTGTGTGAATGAATGAATGAATGACTGTGATCATCTTACTAGGACTTTGTGACACTACCTCTACTGTGTTGAAATACAATCATTATGATCAGTAATTACGATGAAGACTAATCTGTCAGCAGCTGGTAGCTGAGTATTTGAATTCTATGTCGGGTGCAGGTTACATGCCTGTGTGAGATTTGTGTGAGTAGTCCCACATTTCCCTAGGTTACTTTTGCCCTAACCCTTGCCAGCCATCAAACCTCTCCCTAATGAACTTGATTCCCTCATGGTGGGGGACCACCTAGAACCACACAGGAATGAGAGTCATTTGAAAGGGCTATCATTTAAGCAGCACTTAGTGTTGCTTTTACCCCGACTGGCATCCCAGCCAAGAGAGCATTTCTTATTACTGTAACTTCACCTCTTGGTGTAGGGAAAGAGCATGTGATTCATGCCACCATGGAGGATCAGAGCGCATGTCCCATGCAGGTGTACACTTTCAAGGCTACCACCAGGACCTGACTTGGTGAGCTGAACACCCAGGTCCCATCTATGATGGATTATGACATTCCACTGCCAGCTCCATTATCCACCTGGGCCACTTTTCAAACTTAGTTGGTTAGGCCATATTTAGGGTTTTATTCCTCTTTGCAGTTGGAGCTGGCTTGAGTGCTCCATTTCTTTCGTTTTTTTTTTAATATGCTGGTTTAACTGGCTAATATGAACTAATACTTGTGTAGTGTTCCTGTTAGCATTATTTTGTATCTGATGTCCTAGAGATTCATTGTAAATGTGAGAACCCCCAAGTCAGTGAATATGCAGTCTGTATGCTAATGAAGTGTGCCTGATTTTCAAGGGCTATACTCCCAAATTCTGTGCTCTCAGGTTGAGAGGTGTGGACTTGTATGCTACAGTAGTGAATAAACCCTAGTCACTTCTAAACCATGAGACTTAACACTAGGTACTTGCATGCAGCATTATAGAAAAGCAGATCTGTCACAGAAGTTTAGGTCAGAATAAAACAATTAACAGGCTAGGCATTTGCAACAACTTTGACGTTAAACACTGTGAAGTGTGCTTTTTTTACCCTTGGGCATGGATTATCTTGTAGTAGACTGTCACATTAATGATTGCAAATGTTGTCAGGTAACTAAGGAAGTGGTCAAGAATGTCATCTGATGTCATGTTATGGCTGTGTTATCTAAACAATTAGATATGTCCTAGGATGATGAGTTTAAATAACACAAAGACAATTTCTAGGAGAATTCATATGTTGTGTCATAAAAGCCTTTATTGGTCTTAGCTGCATTACCCACCTTTGCAACACCTTCAACTACCTGAACAAATAATCATAAAGAGATAAAGTATTCAGTAAAACATCACCTATTATCACAAAATTCAGCTACTTGTCTGGTACCAACTAGCAACTGTAATTGCATTAAGTAATTAAAAAATAAGGTGAGATATAGTGTACAAAGTACTAATGTAACTACTCCTGTTCTAATTGTGCTTTAAGTGAACAGAGGGCTTGTGTTATGTATGGCTAATCATCCCCTTATAACACCAATACAAAAAAATGCAGTTATTTTTAATATTGCAACAACTTTGTAGATTGCTACATACTCGTTATATTTTTAGATACCCATCAATTCAGTTTCTTTAACACAGAAGCATTGTCGTATTAAAAAGTCTTAAAGGGGCCTTTAGCCCACTTATTTCCCTGTATCTGTTCAGTTTTCTGAAGAAGCTCAGGATTTATTGATCTTTTTTAATTATGCAGTCTTTCTAATCGGAGAGCAGAAAATATGTCAAAACCTAAAAGATACACAAAAATGCTTATTTTTTGCTTCTCTTCTTTATTAATCCTGAAATGTGCAATATAACACACACACACACACACACACACACACACACACACACACACACACACACACACACACACACACACGCACACACACACGACTCTCCAGTGGGGCCAAAATGTGAGATATTTTAAAGTCTCTATCCCTCACAGATCCCATTACCATCAATCTGTAAGGTGTTTGTGAAAATAATTTTTTTTAACCATCAGAAAGCATCAACTTTCACTTCTGAACACTTTTTTGACATTTAAGGTTTGCTTTTGCCTAGTCACAGATCCCAACTACTCTGTCCTTTGTCTAACTGGAAGATCTGCTAGAATTTGTAAAGTAAACAACATAGTCTATTGTACAGTTCATTATTGGGATGTTGTAGATAGCCAGTGGTCATGATCAAAGGGGATAAATATTGCTCTTCTGAAAAACAGCATTTTGAAGACTACAGCTGATAGGCAGACTGAAAAGAAGCTTTTCTGCACTAAAATTCTTGTACATCATGGTTGCATCTTATCCAAAAATCTCTGCTAACGATTCCATTTTTCCATCCAAGTGTTGACATTGTAAACTATTTCTTGAACTAAATGTTGCAGCTTGTTCTTGCATGTATGTATATATTTTTTAGCATATCCTTGTATCTGTAAATGTTTTGTTCATTTCTTATGTGATTCTTTTCACTTGGGCTGTGTCTGCAGATGGTCCAATGGTATCAGTGCTGTACCCTAGCAAATAAAATGTGTGTGTTTGTGTATGCGCACGCGTACACACACACACACACACACATGTATATATAAGTAAAGCAAACAAAAATTACTGTTTTCCTATTAGGTTCTTTCACCATCTCCGTGTGCCCCATGCAGAAGGGTACACACTGTACCCTCACTCTAAGCATAATCAGTTCTGTTGTTTCAGCATCTCCAAAGGGATACAGCAAACTCAGAGAATCAGTGGTTCTCTCAGTCAGCCACAAGTAAGCATGAGTCATACAACTATCTCAGTATAGTCATGCTGCTCCCATTAAAGGATGTGGGGACAGGCAGTTTGATCTATTGTTGTTTTTTTCACTCAGACCCACTCTACTCCCCATTCTCGAATGTAACCTGAGTGAGTATTCAAAATACCTAAAGTTGCATATTCATCATTAGTAGCACCTCCTCACAGATGCCATCAGTAGCTGTGATGGAGCAGCATATGCAGTGATCTAAAGTAGTTTACTTCATTTGGCCTTCAACCTTAGGGGATCCGACACTGCCTCATAGCTAGCATCTTTGATCCAAGCTCTCAGCTCCTTCCCTTACCCTTAGTGCCCCCTACCTCCAAGCGTGGTCCAAGCTCTTGGCAGCGTGTTTGTCATTTTTTGGGCTTAAATTGTTGTGAGTGCTTATGTTTTCTCCACTTTTTCTCTACTTTCCTTTCTCTTGCCTTTCTCCTCTCTGTGACGGTCGGTGAAAAAACTTCCCTTTTGCTCTTTTCCCCCTCTCTCTCTCTCTATATATATATATATATATATATGTTTGTGTGTGTGTGTGTGTGTGTGTGGGCCTTATTTAGGAGACTGTCAGAAACCCCTAAATCTGCGTTTAAAAGGTGCTCAGCGTGTGGCCATAAGCTTTCCCCAGCTGATGACCACACACTGTGCATGGTGTGCCTGAGCATAGCGCACCTTGATTCCTCCTGTCCTATCTGCACTGGGTTTAACCCCACAGCACTTCAGGACAGGAGGAACAAACTCATAGTAAAGGGTCTTCTTCCCGTGTTGGGAACGGCTGTTCCCTCCCCGTCTACTGGTTCGACAGCAGCATCAGTGTCTTCCCCTTTCCAGGCCTCATGGACTCAAACTCCTGCCAAGAGGCCTGGGGACGCGGAGAAGGCCAAAAAAAGACGGGCCTCATAAGCGGTCTCCCGACCGCTCTGCTCCGACTGGTCCACCCCCTAAGGTAGTGGCTTCTAGACCTGGTTCTCCCAGGCTCCGCTCTCCGAGATTCTCTCCTGAGCTGGAGATTGTTAGAATGTGGTCCCCTGTCACCCTTCACTGCCTTTCTAAACCACTGTCAGTGGCCTCATCATCCCGCTCCACCCAGAGCCTTAGTGAAGCGGAGATGGACAAGATGATGTGGAAATTCATCCGCACCCAAATTCAGATGGGGGTCTTGCCTGCACCCTGTCATGGGGGTCTCTCGCAACCTTTTTTCATACCAATAACTACTTCTCTGATCTGACCTGTGGTTTTGGAGCCATTGGATCCGAGGACCCTCGAGGTCGAGGGGTTGGCGCCGATGGTTCCTTGTACCTCAGTGCTGGCCATTGCCTTGAGTACGTCGGATCCAACCACATTGGATGTTAGCTGTCAGAGCCTGTAGTTTCTAGGTTGGATCTGTGGGGGTGCTATCGGCTCTGAGTGGGGCAGAGCGCAGTATCTCGGCATCTCGGCTCCTAGAGTCTCTGCTCCGACTCCCCGTCGGATCAGAGGGGAATGGCTCCGATGGTATTTGCTAAGGAGATCTGTTCTCCATCTGCCTTCGATTTGGTAGAGAGGGTTCTTTCGATGCCTTCGAGACCCTTGACCATCTCGTCCTCGGACTTCGCCCTGACCCCCTCTGGATTGGGTACGGTTCCGACCATCTTGCCTCCTCAGGGACAGCCTGTGCCTGCTTTGACTCAAGAAGCTCCAGTTAGAGAGCATCAGGATGTTTGCAGGTCCTCCCCAGAGAGTCACACTGAGGAGGTCCCTCGCAAAGTACATGTAAAAGGAAACACTTGGATTCCTCTTTGGAGTCCCTCACCTCATAAAGTGATGTGGAGGAAGGGGAAGGTTCCCCCAACCCCCCTCAAGGATGTCTCAGAGACATCATGGAACTCCTTCGCCAAAAGGGGGGGGGGTGGTCTACCCAAAAACTGACCCTTGACGAAGCAGTGCTTCTTGAGGCATTTGACACACGCCCATCTACTTCCTGGGAGTCCCCTCCTGCAGATCCCTTAATGGATTTAAAAACATCAATGGCATGGAAGGTACCGGACATAGTGGAGCCTATCCCAAAGCATTCCGTCAAGGTCCTCAGCCCCCCTTCTGACAGGATGCATTGCTATAAGGGGTCCCCTGTGGATGTTATGTTCGTGGCAGCGGCCACAAAGAAAAAGCTCACTCAGGAGAGCTCTACGGTATACCCTCCTGACTGAGTCACGGATGCTGGACTGTTTTGGGAAGTGGGTGTACGCTTCAGCGACCTTTGCCATCAGGGTGTTGAACTACATGGCACACCTGACTCGATTGCAACGAGACTTAGTCAAGGAAGTCGCTGAGTCGACCCCGTAGTCCATGTTGGCAGAGGGCAAGAAGACGTTCTCAACCTGAATGGCCACTCTTAAGGTGATTTCCAATACGTCTATGCGTCTTCTCTCCCATGCCATGGAGGGAGCCGCTAGGGCAGCTGGCTCAGGAATCACCATTAGGTATCATTCCTGGCTCTGGCTGTGTCACTTAACTGACCCCTTCAATGTGTCATTTACCAGTGCCCCGTATGATGGTTCTTCCCTCTTTGGGAAATCTGTCAGACAGACCCTTGTCCAGAGTGAGAAGGACGACAAGACACTGTCTGTCGGGATCCACTTCTCCCCCCCTCAAAGATCCTTTTCCAGGAATCAGCAAGGGACAAAAATGATGTGGTTCCGAAAGTCTCAGGCGTTTTCCTTGGTCACTCAGGACACTCCATCCCCCAGAGACAGAGGGGGATTACGATAGACGCTGGCCCAGAAGCAGAGGGGGTCTGAAAAATTCTGGGTCTCGAGAACCCTTTTCGGACAGACAAAGGCAGCAGCCCTGAAGGACTGCCCGATTGCTCCTCTCTGGTGGCAGTCTGAGGACGTCTTTTGCTACACCCTGCGGCATGGGAGTCGGTTACAGATGACTGTTGGGTGTTGCAGATCATATCCAGAGGCTATTCCATCTCTTTCACCCAGCCATCTCTTTCTCCCAGACACCTCCCAGATGTTCCACCCACACAAAGGGATGCAGCAGCCTTGTAAATAAAAAAGCTGCTAAGAAAACGAGTCATCCATCCGGTCCCCCTCGACCACTCCACATTGGGTGTTTATTCCAGGTTCTTTTTAGTGCCAAAGAAGACAGGGGACCTAAGACCCATTTTGGATCTTTCTTCCCTGAACCTGTCAATAGCCAAGACAAAATTTCAGATGGTCACTCTTCTTTCTGTCCTGCCCTATCTGCAGGCGAATGATTGGATTTGTTCGATCAACCTCCAAGATGCTTACTACCATATCAAGATGGACAGACAATCTCAGTGGTTTCTCAGCTTCTGGTTAGGAGCCAATCACCATCAGTTCAGAGCCCTTCCCTTTGGTCTCACTACCACCCCCAGGATGTTCACCAAAGTGATGGCAGTAGTAGCGGCTCACCTGAGGCTTCAGGGTATTCAGGTCTTCCTGTACCTGGATGATTGGCTCTTTGCTGCCCCGACCAAGCATATACTGTACCAAGCCAGGGACTCATTTCTTTTGTTGGCTCGAAATCTGGGCATCACCATCAGTCTTACCAAATCAGCCCTGACTCCAATGCTGGTTCTAGACTTCATCGGGGCTCAGTTGGATACGGTTCAAATGAAGGTCTTTCTGACTCCAGAGAGAATACACAACCTGAAGCTGCATGTTTTGTATGTTCTGCAAACAGATGTCCCAGCGGCCTAATCATTTCTAAGCGTCTTGGGGTCCATGGCAGCTATGATGCACTTGTTACCCTTAGCACGCCTTAACATGCGGATTCTACAATGGACTCTGTCAGTCCAGTGGTCTCTTCTGGATCAACCGTTGTCTTATCCGGTACGAATATCCCAGGTTTGCAGTGACTCCCTTCTGTGGTGTATTCAGTCTCTGGATCTGGTGAAGGGTCATCCTTTTCTTCCACCCTTGCCCAATGCCACAGTGACCACGGATGCCTCCCAGCTAGGGTGGGGGAGATTTGCTCGGGAAGGACGGTCCAAGGTATGTGGTCCATACCCGAGACCAACTTGCATAGCAATGTTCTAGAGATGAGGGGGGGGGTGCTCCTAGTGTTGCAAGCTCTCCATGCCCATCTTCTTCTGGGAACGATTACCATCCAGACAGACAACATGTCAGTAGTCTGGTACATCAACAATCAAGGGCGAACCAGATCCTCCCCCCTTTGTCATGAAGCCATAAGAGTGTGGGAATGGGCGAAGCCATAAGAATGTGGGAATTGGCAATCTCCACCGGCTGTTTTCTGGTAGCAATGCACATTCTGGGTCGGTACAACATTCTAGAGGACAGGCTCAGCAGATCTGTTCTGATGCCTTACGAGTGGTCTCTGAATGCTTCAGTGGTAGAGCGGATCTTCTTCAGGTGGGGTCATCCTTGCTGCAATCTCTTCACATTTCCTTCCAATGCTAAATGCAGCATGTTCTTCACTCTGAACCCCCCTCAGGGGGAAGCCCCCAGAGATGCTTTGGTTCATGCTTGTCCACCCAGTCTGCTTTATGCTTATCCTTCTCTGCCTTTTATTTCCAAGTTCCTTCAGAAAGCTTGCAGGCTGGGGAGCACAGTTTTCCTCATTGCCCCATTGTGGCCTCGCCAAGTCTGGTTTCCATCCCTATGGTCTCACGCAGTAGTTCCACTCTGGATCCAGTCCCGGATCTTATTTCACATCCCTCTGGGATGCCTCATCCAGACCTGGTCAGTCTGAAGCTCACTGTGCTTGGCTGCTCCAGTTCCCATGGTCATTAGGACTCCCGGTTTATCTTCCCTGGTTAAGAATATTCTGGTTGCGAATCAGAAGTCCTCAATCAGAAAAGTCTATCATAGTAAATGGAAACATTTCTTGGTTTGGGCTTCTCAACATGCCTTGGATCCCTTTACTGCTCCAGTGTCTGCAATTTTGGATTTCTTAGCAAGCCTTTTACATCAGGGCACTAGTTCGCCTACTGTAAAAGTACAGCTGGCTGCTATTTCCAACTTTCATGTGGGGGAGAATACAAATTCCTTGGCTTCGTCCAAACTGTGCAAAGCCTTTCTTAAGGGTACTTTTCTACTCCGTCATTCACTGATGGATCATGTGCCACTGTGGGACCTTACTTTGGTGCTCATTGAATTACAGTTCCTGTCCTGGAAGACTGCATTTTTAGTAGCCATTACCTCCAGGCCCTGTCTATGAAAGTTCCTTACCTGATTTTCCACAAGGATAGAATATCCTTGTGTACTAATCCCTCCTATCCCTAAATGTAACATTGGAAGCTAACATAAACCAAACCATCAATCTTCCAGTTTTCTTCCTGAACTTTCAAAATAATAGGGAATGCAAGTTACACTTACTGGATGTGCATAGGCAACTACTTACACAGGACAAAATCCTTTAGGAAAATCCGATCAGTTGTTTGTCTCTTACGCCAAGCCCTTTTTAGGCAAACTAAATTTGAAAGTTACAATTGCTCGGTGGATCTCCCAGTGCATTATCTAAGTTTATTTAGCCAAAGGGCTTTCTCCGCCAAGTCAGGTAAAAGCGCATTCTACCAGTTCTGTGGCTACCTTAGTGGCTTTCTGGTTCATGGTCTCTCTGGATGATATTTATTCTGCCGCCACGTGCTCCTCATCTCATACCTTCATTTCCCACTACAAATTGGGCATTATTTCCAGAGGAAGGGCTTCTTTTGGCTCCACTGTGCTTCAGAATATCCTTCCATGAGGGCCTCCCAGGTGCAAAGTAGCTGGGGACTCTGTTCCTAAGGTTGAAGACCAAATGAAATAAACTACTTCAGGTAAAAAAGTTATGTACTCATTATAACGTTCCGTCTGAGTAGTTGTACTTCTTTTGTCTTCAACCATCCCCCACTCTCCTTCCCTCTGCCTTGTCATTATCCTCCTGTCCATGTATAAAGAGGATGAACATCACACAAGCGTTCCTTATGTTACTTGACTCAGGAATCTAGGGCAGTAGATAGTGGTAAGGCTTTATTGGGTCGGGTATATGTTTTGTGATGAGCAGCAAACTCGATCTGAAGGGAGGAAGGAGACAGGGCATTATGGGTAAGGGGAGGAGCTGAGAGCTTGGATCAAAGATGCTATCTATGCTGCCGTGTCGGATCCATTATGGATCCGGAGCCCTAAGGTTGAAGACAAATGAAGTGCAACTACTCAGATGGAACATTATGGGGAGTACATAACTTCTTTTTTCACCTTAGTTTCACTTTCTGATATCCTGGGCTTGGATGAGAATTTGTCATCAGTAAGTTTAATCAGCTGCACTTTTTTTTTTTTTTTTACAGCTGGTGCGTTTCAAGTCAGAAGCATAACTAGGGCAACTGCCCCTGGCAGAAAGTGTTGGAGGGTGATCCAGACAGCCATCATCCCGATTACTCTTTTGTGCAGCAATACCAACTTTTAAAACCTGGTATTGCATTTGTGGTCAAACCTGAGCATGACAGCACTCCATGTGTCATCTAAACTGGAGCATCTGCTTGCTGCAGTTTAAAAGTAAAAAAAAAAAAAAAAAAAAAACTAAAATCTGAGCACCATAGTGCTCCATGCTGACAGTTATAAGCTGTAGCAGCTGTTTGCCACAGTTTAAAAAAAAAAAAAAAGAGGAAATTATTTATTTATTTTTTACTAAAGTGTGAGGAAGGAGGGTTGGGGCAGGGCATAAAAACTGGACCTGAATGGCTGGGGCAGGATGAAGGATATGCCATGCATCTGGTGGTACATGTGGACTGGGTACTGTGGCAAGAATTATTCTGCAAGTGTTGCAGAAGTCTTTTTTTTTATTTTACTTGTCCAGGATCAGCACAGGACACTGGTTGAGTCAGCCACTCTTAAAAAACATTTGTTAATGCCAGATGTACTGCAGTAATGGTAATTAAGGTGATTAGAATGCGGAAGAATATACAAGAGAAGTGCAAATGAAGAAAAAATGTAATGTGTTTCAGATTTTGCAGAATAAGGTATTCGCAGGGTGAGACAGACACGTGTAAGTATACAGATCCGGTGGTTTGCAAGCCTCTGTAAATTAAGGCTTGTTACCATGCTTGACACTGATTTATGGTTCACAGAAAATGAAATTTAGGTTTTATGAGATGAAATCCCAAAATTATACCCCATGATTTTTAGTGTAATTTCCAGTTGTTGCCATGATTTTGTTATAATTTCTAGTTTAATACAACATATTCTAGGTATTGGCATTATTATAACTAGGGAATATGAGAAGAAATACAAGATGTTCTTCATGTTTTACTGTTGCAGTCATCACACTTGGGTTATCTGCCTGCAGATAGCCCTCAGTCGCCCCGAATACCAGAGTCTTGAGATTTCTGCATCGGATGCTGTCGCCTCTTCCATGATGTCAGGTTGTCAAGGGTATAAAACATGCAGCCGACGCTATTACATCAGCTTTTCTTGTCGAGCGGAGCCCGAAGCAGAAGCAGTTCGCAAGTGCCGGTCGGCCACTACCTGAAATTTTCGTTATTCGAGTTGCAGACCTGAAGTCTTCAAAAGCTAACTACCCCGTTGGGAATCCTTTTTTCTTGCTTTAATCGATATCAGAAAAAGTTAACAATGGTCTTGCCTGTGGAAAGCAAATACCTCACAGAGATTTTCATTCTTACTGCGTCACCTGTTTAGGGCCAGACCACGACGTTCCTTGCTGTCGGTTTTGTGCCCTGTTCAACTCCCGAACTATTCATCGTCGGGCTATCTTTATCGCTAAATTCTTTCGCTCTTGTTCTCGATATTCTGAAATGGCTTCGATAAGCCATCCAACTTCCGAAAAAAACGTAAGGATAAAGACAGAGGCGCAGACCCCATAGGTCCAAAACTGCCGACAATGCTTCCGTTAAGCTACTCGCCAGTCCACCGGTATTCAGTGAGGCGCTTTCGCAGCCCCTGATACACGCTTCTACAGATTCGCAGGCCACTACTGAGACCCATTCGGAGTCCGGTATGCTGCAAGATGCTTCTTTGACTATGGAACCTGCGGATGTATCTACCTTGGATGGGTCCGGAGCAGCTGTGCAGGCACCGGCTTCTGAGGGTTTATTCAGACCTTCCATTGTTCTTATTAAACCGACTACTTCGTTTCAGAGTAAAACTACCGAATTTCTCAGGCCCAAAGTTCACACTACGCCTAGGAAACCGACAAACAAAGCGCATTCTCAAACTTCCATGCCACAGAAACAAATGCTTAGAATGGCTGAAGACCTTATTACTTTCATTAGGGGAAGCCAGCCTTCCCCGTCTAAAAGACAAAGAATTGATTTTCCTTCTGATTCTTCAGACTCTGACCCCTCAGATTACCAGGACATACCCTTATCTCCCTATGACGATTCAGATGCAGAGGATTCTATCCCTTCTGCCTCCCCCCAGAGGATTTTTCTGTCTGTGAAACCCTGCATACCCTCAGAGAGCATTTCTGCTGGGAGTGCCAGGACTACCCACAGTCCAAAAAGAGACTCGGGGGAATTTTTAAACTTGTCTCAGCACAGGCCTCTAGCTATCCTCCCTATTCTGGAAATTGTAGATGATGTCTTCATGGAATCCAGTCTTACCCCTGATACTTTGTCACCAGCTCCTAGAAAGCCTGACAAGTATTACAGAGTACATGACACTCACAAATTTCTATTTAAAAATCCCATTGCAGATCCAGAGACCATTTCCCAGGGACCTAAAGGTATTAAAGGTATTAAGGCTACTGCAGCCAAAAACCTTACCCCTTCCGACAGGGATTCTAGGGCCTTAGACAGATGGGGGAAGAAGGTATATACCTACGCAACTCTTGCCATCAGGGCTTCAAATTGCCAGTTTCACATGTTGAAGTACCAGCAGCATATTATGGAACTAATTAAACAAAAAATGATGTTGATTCCTGATTGTGCAAAACATAGAGATTTATAAGAGTTAATGCATTCTGCAAACAAAGTTGGAAAACATACTTTGCAGTGTGGTTTTGATGCTTTAGAAGCATCTTGCAGGGTTGCTGTCACTGGGTGTGTTCTTAGAAGGCATGCTTGGCTGAAGGAACAAACCTTACCAGACCATGTCAAAGTAAAATTACTAGATGCTCCATTAAACCAAGAACATTTGTTTGGCACTAAAGCAGAATACGTTCTTAAAAAGATGGAGGAAAAAGCAAAATCTATGCAAAGTGTTAAAGAATTCCTACAGGTACAGCCACCTAGATTCAGTAGGCATTGGCCTTCAAAAAACTGGTCCTTTCCAGTCCCTCCCAGACCTTCTCAGTCCAAACCCAGGGGCTGCAGACCACCAAGACTACAGTCTCAGGGTATGCACAGATCTAAACAATGGAGTGCTCCCACCTCAAAAACAGGGAGTGATAAGCCACCCTCTTATGGAAAAGGTTCACAATGACTTGTCCGTAATCTTTCCCAGCCATGCCCAAGTACTTGCACCACTAGGAGAAAAACTCGCCCTGTATGTAAAAAACTGGGAGTACATTATCCAGGACAGAGGAGTCTTAAACACTGTATCCCAGGGATACAGATTCTACTTCCACTCACTGCCAACGCCAAGCGGATTGCTAGACCTCCCCTCAAACCAGTGGGCTGAGGCCCAAAAGCAAGTACTTTCTCTTCTCAGTATCCGGGCTATTCAGCCTGTTCCAACAGAGCAAAGGGGACATGGATTCTACTCCAGACTGTTTCTGGTGCCCAGAAAAGAAAACTCTCGGTGCCCTATCCTGGATCTGTCAGTTCTTAACACCTTCCTGGTGGTTCCAAAATTCAAAATGCTTACTCTCCAACAGCTGCTTCCTGTGCTAGCCAAGGACTCCTGGCTGGTCACCCTAGACTTAAAAGAAGTTTATCTGCACATCTCCATAAGGGAATCTTGCAGGAAATGTCTATGTTTCAGGGCAGGCTCTATGCACTATCAGTTTTCTGCACTTCCATTTGGCTTATCTACTGCGCCCAGGTTATTCACAAAATGCTTGGCTCCAGCCATTACATACTGCAGGCAGAGAAAATTTCAAATTTACCCATACTTGGACGATTGCCTGATTCAGGCAGACAGTCAGGAATTTCTACTTCAGCACCTGACATTTGTAAAGAGACTTCTAACTTCTTTGGGGTATACCATCAACGAAAAGAAATCACCCAGCCAAAAAATTGTATTCCTGGGAGCAAGCTTGAACACAACTTCCCAGATGGCATTCCTCACTCCAGAAAAACAGGTTTATGTGACAAACTACTTCAAACTTATGGCCACTCAAACCCAGCTATCTGGAAGAGAAATACTGCAAGCCCTATGGTTCATGGCCTCTTGCATTCTCCTAATTCCATATGCAAGACTGCATATGAGGAAACTTCAGTGGTACTTAAAAAGTCTCTGGTGTCAGCATTCACAGAACCTGGAAACAATGATTCCTAGCATTCCTTGCCTAAGGACAGAGTTCCTTTGGTGGGCAGAGGCCTGCTACCACAACAAGGGACTTCCTTTCACTCAACCCCCCACTGCCCAAACCCTGACAACAGACACATCAGACTATGCATGGGAGGCCCACATGGCAGGGAAATGCATTCAATGCGAATGGAGCCCAAGACAAATGCACCTGCATATCAATCAAAAAGAAATGTTAGTTGTACAGAATGCACGGACAGCCTTCAAATACCTTATCCTGCCAGGACAACTCTTGATAAAGACAAGACAGCACCACAGTTATGTGGTACATAAACAAGCAGGGGGGAACTCATTCCTACCCACTCTGCAGGCTAGCCATGGCTCTGTGGGACACAGCCTTGAGCAATCAAGTGCACCTGCAAGCTCAATTCCTGCCAGGCAAACTAAATTCACTGGCAGACGACATAAGCAGAAATCTAATGGACCCACACGAGTGGAAACTGGAACCAAACTCATTCAAACTTCTAATCCACAGGTGGGGGACACCAGAGGTGGACCTCTTTGCCTCCCCACAGAACCATCAATTGAGCAAATTTTGCACCAGAACTCCCCACAGCCAAGCATGGAAAATGGATGCCCTATCCTTTACATAGGGAAACCTCTCAATCTATGCCTTTCCCCCTCTGCCCCTCCTCTTGAAAGTACTACTCAAGATCAAACAGGACAGGCCAAGGACAATAATGATTGCACCAGACTGGCCATGCCAGCACTGGTACCCACTTTTACGCAGTCTGACAGTAGTGCCACCTACATCAGACCTCTTCCCTGCTGTCCCAGCAGGAGGGCCAGATTTTGCATCCTTAACTGCAAACCCTGAACCTAGCATCCTGACTCATTCCCTGAACAACCCTCAGCAAACAGGTACTAGATGTCATCCTTGAGTCCAGGAGGCCTAGTACTAGGAAATCCTATTCAGAAAAGTGGAAAAGATACTGCTCTTGGAGCCAGTCTCAAGGAAAGGACACATCTGTGCCCACCTTACCTCAAATCCTAGATTATCTAGCAGAGCTGCTCCACAAAGGCCTATCCTTCTCATCAATTAAGACTCATGCATCTGCCATCTCAGCTCATTACACTACTGAGCCACCCCTCTTCTCTGACCCTCTGATCAAACAGTTCCTGAGAGGAGCTAACAATTTAAGACCCCTGAGGAGAGCTCCCACTCCTGCCTGGGACCTTAACTTTGTACTAGAGAAGCTCATGCTTCCCCCTTTTGAGCCTGCTGCTACAGCAGAGTTAAAATTCCTCTCTTAGAAAACCGCCTTACTTCTAGCCATCACTTCAGCAAGAAGAGCGTCTGAGTTACAGGCCGTTATGGCTGTGGAACCCTTCATTATCTTCCATGCGGACAGGGTTTCCCTGAGGACTAACCCATCATTTATGCCCAAGGTGGTATCCAGTGTGGCTTTAAACCAATCCATCCATTTACCAACCTTTTTTTCTAATCCTCAGAATAAAAGGGAAGGGATCCTGCATTCCTTGGACATGCACAGGCAGCTCAGTTTCTACCTTGACAGGACTAAGCTTTTCAGAAAAACTGACCAGCTGCTAGTCAGCTTTGCTACAGGGGGCAGAATGCAAAACCATTTCCAAATGGATAGAACACGACATCCATTTCTGCTACAAACTCCATGGAAATCCTATCCCACAGGGGATCAAAACTCATTCCACTAGGGCTACCTCAACTTCTACAGCATTTCTCGGGGGATTCCCTACCAGGGACATCCTGGAAGCTGCAACCTGGAGTTCTGTACACACCTTCAGCAAGCATTATCACTTACCTGTCTTTCCTAAATCCAGAGCTGGATTTGCCACAGCCGTCTTACAAGGCCTGCTAGCCAGCCCTAACACTTCTTGACTGCCTCCACCCTTCCTCAGCTGTGGGAATCAACCCAAGTGTAATGACTGCAACAGTGAAACACGAAGAACATAGTTCAGTTGTGTACACTTACCATAGATGTAGATGTCCGAGTGTATTCACTGTTGCAGTCCTTGCTACCCTCTCTCCAGCCCCCTGACTTCTCTATGCTTTCCACCTTTACTCTTTTTGGCCATATCTTATGGCTATGGTATTTACTTTTTTACTGGAGGTGTTCCACACCATGTAATTGCTTCCTATTTTGGGGGCTCTTGACATCTGGGGCAAGAAAAACTGATGTAATGGCATCAGCTGCATGTTTTATACCCCTGACGACCTGACGTCATGGAAGAGGCGACAGCATCCAACGCAGAAATCCCAAGACTCTGGTATTCAGGCTGACTGAGGGCTATCTCCAGGCAGATAACCCAAGCGTGATGACTGCAACAGTGAATACACTCGAACATCTACATTTATGGTAAGTGTACATAACTGTACTTTGCATTAAATGAGTTATCTGTTCTAAAACATTAAATTCCTTAAAAAAATGTTTTTTTTTCAATGCTCTGGTATTAGAAATTTGGGATTTTACTGGTAGTTTTCCTATGAAAAAATGGAAAATCATCGTCTCTGATAATGTACTTCATGGGAACAGATAAAATGGCCAGTTGAATTCTGTGCTGTGAAATAGCTCTTTTAAGACTGTGTTGTCAAACTGAAATGTGTACTCTCAGCTGTGACATATTTTTGTTGGCTCTATGTAATCTGTAGGCATGCATGTTTTATGGTGCTAACTTCACAGCATAGATGACAGAGGCTTGATTTTGGTCCTGAAGATCTTGGTTCAAGTAATAACACCAAGCAATCCTGTTGGGGGTAAGGAATGAGCAGCTTAAATGTCAGCACAGCAATCCCAGAAGGGAGGGTGGCTTTCTTACCTCGCTACTGCCCCCAGTGGATATTGTACCTCAGGCATACAAAAGTGAGTGGAAGGAGTTTCAGATCATCTGTAGCAGAATGTGCATGCGTGATACAACATGCACACAAACTGCTCTGACATTGTGGCACACCATGCCGGGGGGTTGGAAACAGTGAAGTTAAGGGTAGGCCAAAGGGTACCTGTAGTATCCTCTACATGGTACCATATTCTGACACCCTAATCTCTGTCTCTTGCTGTGAAGGGTACCAGGATATTGCAGTGGATGGTCAGTAAGGAGCACCAAAAACAAGTGTGATAAAATATTATGGTAACCCCTGAGAAAATGTAACATAAATACTTCTGCTAAAAATGGAATTTGATTCTCTATAGATTGTGCAAGCTCTTTTTTTGAGTGTAGACTTTCACACAGTTTGTTGTGGACTTTCTAATGGCAGCAGTCACATTAATGGCATACTCTGTAGAGCTTACTTTTAGTACAATTAGGGTGCAAATATTGAAAATTGCCAGCATTATGCTACTGTCTTCACCAGGTTAAATGCTGAGTTCTGTGACATAATATCCAATGTTGTCTGTATTCATCTGATTCAACATTTGGGTTGTCAGATCAGATTGGATCCAACCTCAGCACCTTCTACCAGAGCTTTGACTCCTCCCTTACTCACAATTCCCTCCCCCTGTCAGATTTACCTCAGATCTCATTTGCCGCATGTTCATACAGACTTGTTTTCTGAAAGCTTTTCTTGCAGTCACGATAAGTGAAAGCCACATTTTTCCATCTTTTTCTCCTTCCTTTAGCTTATAGTATTAAGCTTAGTGTAGTTAGTATCTAGGTAGTAAGACTTTTCTGAGTGCCCTTTACTTGTAGATCTTTCTAGTAGTGGTAGTGCTGGTTTAAGGTTTAGAGTGTTAGTGTGTTCACTGCTGTTTTTTTCTTCTGTTTATATAGATACTTTTCTTGTATATCTGCAGATATATATATATATATATCATATACAACTAAGATTAGTTTTATGTTTATATAGTGATATTTTCTGTGTGTGAATTCCATTTCTAATGTCCAAAAAACCGTCCAGGTTTAAAAAGTGTTTAGCACAGGGGTTTGCAACCTGCGGCTCTGGAGCCGCATGCGGCTCTTCCACCCCTCTGCAATGGCTTCCAGTAGCTTTGAAAAATAATGGCCACTCTACCGCACAACACACACATACACACACTGAGAACAATTGCGTGATGGACTTTAAATATTGCTCTTATAAACTTAGAAACTTGCTAGAATAACATAATTTCTGTTGCCATGCATTCCACACACAAAGCGCGATCGAGCAATCCCCTGGCGGCAGCAGTATCTCCTGAAAGGTTCCCCTAGCTTTCAAAGTCTTAGCACAAGAAATCTGGACAGAGCCACAAATAAAGGGGAATGCAGAAGCTAAAATAGGGATGGACTTTAAATATTGCACTGATAAACTTAGAAACTTGCTAGAATAACATGGTTTCTGTTAACATGCATTTTCCTTTCCATACACACGCGCGCGCACACAGACACACACACTCACACACACACACACACACACACACACACACACACACACACACACACACACACACACACACACACACACACACAGTTACTTCTCAACTGTGTAGATTTTCGCAGAATGTCCTGACTTTTGCATCAAATTTTTGGTCTGTTTTTCATAAACTTATGGTTTTCTGGCAAATCATTGAGGGCTGAAGTCAGAAAAAATAGACATTTGAGTTTCAGACTTCATATGCTTCATGCTAATGCAAAATATGTTATTCTATCTACTTTCCAAGTTTGTAAGAGCAATATTTAAAACGTGTCCCTATTTTTGGGCCGTTTTGTCCCACTATTTATGGCTTTGTCCAGATTTTTTGTTCTAAGAGGTGAGAGATCTCGCGCGCGCGCACACACACACACACACACACACACACACACACACACACACACACACACACACACACAAAGAATGATTGAGCAATCCCAAGAAAGGACAAAAACAGGGACATATTTTTAGTATTGCTCTTATAAATTTAGTTTTTATATTTCGGATAATAACTGTGAATAAAACTGTATACGCTGTGTTGTCTTCATTTTAGGAGTCAAATAGGTTTTGTGGCTCCCAATGAATTTTATTTGGTAGGAGAGGGGCCAAAATGGCTCTTTTGATAGTGAAGGTTGCAGACCCCTGGTTTAGCATGTGGACACATCCTTTCTCGAGACCCCTCCACTCCCTTTGTGTCTATTGTTTAGGTGTTTCTCACCTTCAGGCTAATTGTAATATATGTGCTGTCTTTGGATTCGGTGTCATCCAAGGCAGGAGAGTAAAACTAATACTGAAAGGCTTGCTTTCTTCTCAGACAGGGTCTACCACTGTTTCATATGAAGCTAAACAGTCTTCTGCTTCTCATAATTCTGAGGAGAAAGAGAAGGACAGAACTGAAGAATAACATAAAGTGAACTCAGTAAAGAAAAGTGCTGATGAAAAGAGCAGAGAAATCCAGGAAAAGGTCTCTGGATCTGACCAGTGTGTTAGGCCCATCACCTAAGACTTCGAGGCACTTGGATCAGTCTACATCTTGAATATGCGCTCCCTCCTCTAGAGCTACTTTTTCTTTGGGACCAGTGAGTCCTCAGTTACATTTGCCAGTGCTGCAAAATAAGCTTCCTTTGCAACCTGTGTCTGTAGCTTTATTGTCCAGGTCTGGACATTCCACCAGAAGTATTATCCAAAATGGATGTCAACCAGATGATGGAAAAATTCTTGAGGGCACAGATTCAGCTGGGGGCCCTCCCAGCACCCTCCCCCAGAAGAGGGTCAGGAGCAGGCACATCA
Organism: Protopterus annectens; assembly: GCF_019279795.1. NCBI lineage: Eukaryota > Metazoa > Chordata > Ceratodontiformes > Protopteridae > Protopterus > Protopterus annectens. The sequence continues at coordinate 1,164,877,874 of NC_056745.1, forward strand.
GCACAGTCACCCTTTGCTCCAATAATGGCTCCCTACTTGGATCCAGTTTCTGTGGGTTTAACCCCTTCCACCTCTGTCTGATCTGATAGCCTAGAGACTTTGGTTTCGACTTCATCCCTTACTCTGATGCTATCACATGGAGAAGAGTCCCGGAGCTGAAGTGTTGGGGTCAGAGCACTGTTGATGGAGTTGACACCAAAGTTTTCGAAGCTGTTCCTTCCCCTCACTGCTTTGGTGCTGTACATCTCATCTGTGAGGTTCATTTCAGAACAGATCTCAATTAGATCTAGCAGACTCAACAGGTGAGCTGACAGAGAAAATATTTCCTTGGTTCCAGTGGCATAGTCTGCTTTTGAGGCTGTGAAAAGGGCCTTAGCAGGTGCATGCACCAAGTTCAGAAACATCCCAGCGCCCAATGGCTCCTGCGCCTCATTCTTCTCATTTGAGTTAACAAAGACAGATAGAACCTATAGGCTTCAATACAACTTAACTTTATAAGCTCCACGTCTGATTCCAGCATGTCTCCATCAGAGCCCCAGACTTGTTTTGCAAAACCAGATGTGCAAATAAAAGCACATAAACTCTTCACCTAAATATGTCACAAAGGACACAGTTTTAGATGAAGAAGGATCCCTCAAGTCACCCTGAAAATCATGACATTTGGGAACATCCTAGAACTGAGGCAGTGGGAAGGGGCATGATCCACTGAAACTCCCTCTTTGGATGAGTCTTTGTTCCTTGTAGCCTATAAGACTGGCCCACCTGTGTCCTGGTTGGTCCCCCATCCTGATGCCTTGATAGACCTCATTGCATAGAGGGCTGGAAAGGATCCTGACATTACAGAGCCCATTCCCAAGAAGCCGGACAGAATCCTCGTTTCTTGCAACGAAAGGAAACATTGGTCTTAGAGCTCTCCAATAGCTGCTGTTGTGGTAGCAGCAGCAGCCACAAAGAAAGAACTATCTGAAAGAAAGTTCATTTGTCCACAATGCTAACAGAGAATTGTGGGTGTTGAACAGACTAGTGAAATAGACTTGCCCTTCAGTGACCTTTGCACTTTGGGTGCTGAATTATGATGCTTATTTAACTTGTTTCCAAAGGGACTTGATCAAGAAGGTATTCAAGTCTCTTACAGGTAACTTACCACTGTGCATTCAAAAAATAGTAGATACCCCCTGCATTCTACTTCTAGTGTTGTCATGTAACTGTTATCGAATGCAGCAGCTCGTACAGGTGTTGTTACAAACATCTCCATGCCTGTATGCAGTCATAATTTCACAGAAAACTTCAAGGTGTCCTTTATTAATGTCCCTTTCAATAGTTCCATGTTGTTTGGACCCAAGGTAAAAGAGACACTTACTAAGAGAGAACAAGACAAGTAAGATCCTGTCTGCTGTAGGAATCCATTTCTCCACTCCACAGAGATCCTATTCCAGGAATCAAAGGAGAGGTGAGAGAATGTGGTTCCAAAAAAATCAGAGTTTTCACCCCAACACTCCTAGAGCTAGATCTCTCTGAGGCAGATGTGGAGGCAGTTCAAATGGACGTCACCCAAGAGGCAGAAGCAGACCACAGAACCAGGGTTTCTGTGGCCTTTTCACTGAGAAACCCTACTAGAGTCCCTGAAAAGTTGCCTGGCTGCTGCACTCTGGAAGCAGTCAGAAGAAGCTTAACTTCACACCTTATAGCCTGGCAAACCATAACTTGTTATTCATGATTAACGATAATCTCCAGAGACTATACCATACCCTTTTTGTAGTACCCAGAGAAATAATTGAAGACTTGATACTCTACCCAATCAGTTGGAGTCCGCAACAACAGAAGTGTTAAAATTGCTAAACAAGAGTCATCCAGCCAGTCCCCCCAACCAGTTAGAATCTGAAGTCTGTTCCAGGTTATTTTTAGTTCCAAAGAAGACAGGGGACCTCAGACCAATATTGGATCTCGTCAACCTCAATTTGTCAAGCAGACAAAATTCAAGATGGTCACAATACAATCCATTATGCCTTTCTTAAGGAAGGACAATTGGATGTGTTCTATAGATCTGCAGGGCACCTACTACCACATCAAGATTTGAATGCAATCCAGGAGATTCCCCCACTTCTGGCTGGTAACCACTCATTACCAAGTCAGAGCACTGCCGTTTAGTCTCACTACAGCCCCCTGCGAGTTCACCAAGATTATGGTAGGGGTGGTAACTCGCCTACAACTGCAGGAGATCCAAATCTTCCCATATCTAGATGATTGGGTCCTAACTGCTACCTCCAGGAATCTGCTATTACAGCACCAAGATTTTCTACTCAGTCTTGCAGACCAATTACGGATAACAATCAACCATATGAAGAACAAATTACCACCAACATAACACACAGAATTCACTGGATGTGAAATAGATACAGTTTGACAAATTGACAAACTTCCAATCATGTGATTCCAGTTGTTAAGACTGGTAGCTTTTCAAGTAGTTCAGCATCCTCTCCCACAGACAAGATTGATTATCCATCTCTTGGCTCTTGTGGCTTCTGCCAATACATTGGTAGCATTAGCAAGATACTGCATGAGAGTGCTGCAGTGGACACTATCCTTCCAATGGGTCATAACATGTTTAACTACTACATACCAGGATCTATCTCACCAAAGTATGCAAAAACCATATAAGATAGTGGATAACTTCTCCATCAGTAGTGGAAGGGAGACCTTTCTGCCCACCTGTTCCCCAGGCCATAGTAACCATGGACATTTCCCTTCTAATGTTGGGGGGAGTATGGCATTTCAAAAGCAATACAGTTCAAGGGTCTTGGTAACCCGCAAAGGCCGAACTTCACATCACTGTCTTGGAGATGAGGGCAGTTCTGCTAGCATTGCAGGTGTTTACAGGACTCCCTACCCAAGGGTGTGATATTTATTCATGCAGACAATACGTCAGTTGTATGGTACATCAACAAGCAAGGCAGAACATGTTCATGTCCTCTGCCTGTAGGCCATGTGAGCCTGGCAATAGGCAATGTCTTCCCATTGCTCTGTAAAAGCAATACACATTCCTGGGACATCAAATTTAGTAGTGGACAGACTAAGCAGGTGAATCCTATTACCTCATGTGTGGTCTCAAGCAGATGGCAACAGAGATATTCAACCTCTGGGGCCAACCATGTTGTGACGTCTGTGCCTCCTACCTGAACAACAGATTTAGTGGTTACTTTGCCCTCATCCCTCCACAGGGACGGTCACTGAGAGATGCTGTAGTCGACATTTGGCTCCCAGGTCAATTCAGTACTTTTCCACTGATTCCTTTTCTAACAAAATTCATACAGAAAGCCATGTGGTCCAAAACAAAGGTGATCCTCATTGCCTCATTAGGTTTGGTTCCCCTTCCTTTGGCTTCACTTGCTACACCCACCTTGGGTGCTGGATCCCATTTTGGATCTTCTGAGTAACCCATCCGGGATGCCTCTACTGAGTCTTCAGACTCTGAAATTAGCCATCTTACTTTTCCAATTTTAACAGTAGCCACAGAAGCCAGGCTCTCTTCTCTGGTAGTCCATGTAATATCAGAAGGAATCGACGAAAAAGAAAAGAGCAAGTGGAAAAGATTTTGCTTTTTGGCGTCTGCAAATAGATTAGATCCTTTTTCAGCCCCTTCCATCGACACTGGAATTTCTTTCATTTTTGACAGGGTTCCTGTTACTTTACTGTAAAGGTTTATATGGCTGCCATTTCTAATTTTCACATATGGCATAATGATTCATCTATTGCTTCACTTAAGATGTCTAAAGCCTTCCTTAAAGGAACCTTTTTGCTTAGACATCCCATTTGAGATCCAGTCCCCCCACAGGATATTACATTGCTTCTTCAGTTATTGACTTAAAAAAATCCTTTGAGCCTGCAGCTTCAGCTGACTTAGCTTCTTTCTTGAATTTTTATGCTTGCCATTACTTCTGCTAGACGAGGTTTGGAGTTAGTCACTCTCATGCAAGCCACACTTTCTCATCTTCCACAAAGACAGTGTGTCATTGAGCACAAGCCCTCCTTTTCTCCCAAAGGTGTCATCTGAAACAAATTTGAATCAATGCATTGACTTAACCTGTGTTTTTTCTGAACTGTGCAACCAAAGTTGAACACATGCTTTACACTTTTGCTGCCCACAGACAGCTCAGAGTTTACTTACATTGTACCAACAATATTAGAAAGTCAGACCAGCCATTTGTCTCTTTTCCAAAACAAAAATAGTGCAACATGTATCGAAAGTTACACTTTCTAAGTGGCTGACAGATTGTATTTCCTTTGTTTATAAAACTCAAGGATTGCCTTTACATTCAAAACCTAAGGTTCACTCCACTAGAGCAATGGCTACTGCTACAGCATTTGCAAAAAGAGTTTGTATTAGTGACATCTGCGCTGTGGCAACCTGGTCATCAGTTCACATCTTTGTATCTCATTTATAAGCTGGATGTGCAGTCTAGAACTCTCACATCTTTGGCTCTGCCTTTTTCAGGAATGTCCTTCCTTGAGGCCACCCAGGTCTTTTGTGCAGCTTAAGAATCTGTCCCAAATGTTGAATCAAATGAAAATAGACATGATCGGATACAGTAGTCATGTACTTACCATAACGTTGGATCCATGTTTTCTCATTTTATTTTGGTTCAACAACCCTTCCTCCTTCCCCCTTCCAAATTGCCATTTACGTTTTCTGAGGCTTGGACAGACCCTTGACTAAGGCCCTGTCTGTTTGTTCCACTTAACCTTCCTTAAGTGTGGAATGCTTTCAGATTTTTACTCTATTCCATAAATTTTGGTCTATGTGATTAGAATAGACAGCAAACTCATTCTGAGGTAAATCAGACAGAAAGGAATTGTGGTAAGGGAGGGGTCAGACCTCTTGTACACAAGCTCTGGTAGAAGGTGCCAAGGTTGGATCTGTTCGAATCCAATAACCCAAACATTGAAATGGGCGAAAATGAGACAACACAACACTAACGTTATAGTTAGTATATAACTATCATTTATGCTCAAAACATAAAAATTGTATTTTGTTGTGGAGCATTAGAAATGCAGTAGTGGAAATTTTCAAGTCTGACAAGGAAGCTGTTTTTGCAAGGATACAGTGAAATTTCAGTTTGTGATTAAGTATTTTTTGTCTGCTGTGTTATGAGTGTCAGGTCTAAAAGATGAGTGAAATTAAAAAAAAGCTCAAAGAAATGCAAGTCTGCTTAGCACAGCTACTTTTAAATATTCTCATCCCTGATGTTTTCTGCAGTATTTTCATGATGCTACCACATGCATGCATATATTGCATAGTATTCATATTAAGTGCAGAAAGCACTTTTACAAAACGGAGACAGGAAAAAATACATGTTGGCCTGGATCTGAAAAAAATGTTGACTGCTATTTTCATGAAGAGTACTAAGGAAATAATTATACTGTTAAGTCTTGCAACATACTGGCTAGGATTCATATACATGCTCTGCTTGCTAGGTTTGCATCACATAGTGATGGAGAATATATATGAGTGGCCAGATGGCAGCAATGTACATGTCTTTGTAACTAGCTGTGCTTTGAAATGGAAATCTGAGCAATGATTTAAAAAAAAAAAAAAAAAAAAAAAAAAAAAAAAAAAAAAAAAAAAAAACTGCAAGCAAGCCACTGAAGAGCAATGGAGTGGCCACACTCCAGTTAATGTGAACCTTATGAAACTGCACGGCAGCAGGAAGAATGAGTCAGCATGTGATAAGTTGCGCTTTTGGCAAGTGCTTCTTAGTAATTACTTGAAACACAATATAAACACCTGCTGTTTGGTGTCCAGTTACCTGGACATGTATTGCTCCCACAAAAGGGGAATATAGGGTAGTAGGAAATGAGGGAACACAGCAGACAAAGGTACCTATTTAAGGGAAGCAAAAGGAAAAAGCAGGTGAAAGAGACAAGGTCCGTACCCATACATCCATGGGGAAGGGTGGCAAACTAACACAAAAACAGTAGAAATAGTGGTGGATGTGCACAAACTAGGAGTGGGAGAAGCAGACTGGGCAGAGGGTGAACAAGTGATGGAGAGGAATGGACAGTACATGATGTTTGGTAGAATAGGGGTACATATGGTCGGGGGATATGTTGGGGTACAGGTCATATGCAGGCCCATCTGTTGGCTGGGATGGTTCAGTGTGTCTGGAACCCTCCTGTGGTGGCATTAGCACTTGGAGACCTCTCCATGATTGTCATTTAAAACAAAATGGTCTCTCACTCTCTTTCCCGTTTACACACCATGTGGTATAGTGGGCAATGAGCACATGTCAGCACTCGTTACTGAAGCAGTTATGGCTTTCACAGGCTCAGGTTGCTAGCCCAAGGCCCAACCCTCCTCGGAGGGTGCACCACACACACTCGCACCTAGGGCCAATTTAGTGTGTCCAATCCAATTACTGCATGTCTTTGAATGTGGCAGGAAACTGGAGCACCCGGTGGAAACCCAAGTGAATGCAGGGAGGACATGCAGACTCTGCACAGGAGGCACCCAGCCAAGAATTGAACCAGAGAACCTTTTGCTGTGAGGTGACAATGCTAACCACTACACCACTGTGCTGCCCAAAACAAAATGGTGGTCTGTGTTTCAGTGTGATGGGCCTATATAGACACCCAGCATGCATGAGGCCTCAGCTGTGGCATATTGGAGGCATGCAGTGAAACCTAGCTGCATGTAAAACTGCCTCTGTACTTCAACAAAATATAACAATTCACAGACATACATGGGACCTACCACATCCGAATACATAACAATTAGACTGCTGTACACATACAGCTTAAGTGGTTATGCCAATATTTTAAGCACCAAGTCATGCACCAAAAATGATCAGCAGTACAAATATAGTGGTTTTAAACAAGTTTCTGGAACCATAGTCTGAAGGCACAAATCGAGGGCATTGTACAGTGTTCTACAGTACGCTGGTAAGCTGTATTTCTCAATTGCATGATATTTGTGAACTCTTCCTTTGGAGAAGAATATAGGTATGTAAACTAATCTGTGTTATGGTTACCTTCATGCAACATTTTTGTAATATGTGTTGCTTTTTATCTACACTGTAGCTGTGGGAAGGCAGTCTACTATCCAGACTGCCTATTCACAAACTGTCCTGCATATCCTACACAGTGGTGCCGAATAAAGTATGCTGTGGGGATAGGTGTAGTGGGCCTCCCCATTTGTAATCCGACATCATAGTCTAGTATCCTTCTGATGCTTTTGATACTTCAGATACCCCATTACTTATGCTGTCTGTAAAGGAACTGGCATGTCCCTGGGGTCCTCTGTATGGCAGCAACCATAGCTGTGTATATGTGCATGCATGTCCCTGCTTCTGGTCTGCTGTATCATTGGAGTACCCACTGTTAATTGTGTGGAAGAGTAGGGGAAAGGCAACTTATCTCAAGAAAAAAATTCAAAGGAATATATTCCAGGGTGATTGTGTCACCACTGCTGTTTCATCTTGCCCTTAACCCATTAAGGAGTTTTGTTTAACTTCCAGAAACCAGCCTTATTTAAGGACATCTCCTCTATTCTTCATGGATGATATAAAATTGTACAGTTCTTCAGATGAGGATCTGAAAGAACAACTGCAAATGGTTGAAACTTTCTCAGATGATATAAGAATGACATTTGGTGTTGATAAATGTGGAAAAACAACATTTATAAAAGTTAAGCTACAACCAGGGACATGGATGTATGATATAAAGGAGCTTGAGCAGTAAGGATATTTGGGAATAGATGAAAGGTCAGCAATATATTGAACACATGAGAACAAAGTTAAATAAGGAATGCTTCAGAAGACTAAAGCTGATATTGAAACCAGTCTTGACATCTAAGAATAATGACCAAGCTGTAAATCAGTTTGCTCTACCTGTTCTAATTTAAAGATTTGTTGTGATTGACTGGCCCCCAAAAAAAGGTGCTGCATCAGCAGGACAAGAAAGTTAAGAACAATGCTTACTTATCAAATCTTATATAAAAACATTGCATACCAAAGTTTTTTATCCCTCAGTCTGATGGAGTTAAGGGCCTCCTCAAAGTTAACTAGATGTATAGATCTGCAGTTGTGGGACTGTATACATATTTGCTGACCTCATCAAATCCAAACATGGTGAAAGTTCTAGAGCATGAGGAGAAGAAGTCTAAGATGGCATCTTTGCTTAGACTGCTTAGTTTTGCAGAAGTAATTTGTAGCAAAGTAGGAATGCAAAGACGGCAGCTGAAAGTTCCCAAAAAAATACATAAAGGAAAGAAAATTGTAAAGTCCAATGGAAAACAGTGAAATTCAGTTCTGGTTTAACCAAACAATCCAAAAGAAAGAAAATAAAACCAGTGAAGAGAAATCCACTTTAATAGTAGCAGAACTTCAGTAAGCACTTTCGTCCTAAAAAGACTTCTTCAGACTGAAGTGAATACTATTACAAAACATTTAAATAATCAATAAGTCGCATAACAGGCTTGCTCGGTGTTTTAACCCTTGCGTTTCAAAAACATAATGATCTCTTCCCTATTATTCAAGCCTGGAAAATGGCATGCATTTCATTTTACCTGCCACTTATATTCAAGCCAATCCTAATTCATCTTCAGGGTTAAAGCATAATTCCACATCTTTTAAAGCTTCTAAAACTAAGAACTTAAAGTCAACCGTACAGTTTCCAGTTTAAAAATGCTTAGCTAATGCATTCTTTTCATCCCGTATAGAAATGGCGTACTTATATTCATACATTCTCTTGTTTAAGTCATGCGTTCTTCCAGTGTAATAACATTTACATGTTGTGCAGAATACTAAATAAACCGCAAGTTTAGACTTGCAAGAGAACGTCTCATTGATGTAAATTTCCATGTTGTTAATAATTGTCTCTCTTCGGTGTACAGAAAATTGCACATGTTGCAGTTGTAACATTTGATCATGAAAAGATGTGGAATTATGCTTTAACCCTGAAGACGAATTAGGACGGCTTGAATATAAGTGACAGGTACAATTAAATGCATGCCATTTTCCAGGAGGAGTGAAAAATGTACACCAGTCAAAACAAATAAACAGCAACAAAACAATAAATTATTAAAACAGCAGGAGTCTGAAGCACAGTTAAAGTCTGATTAGTTCCTGGGTAATTTTTTGCAACCACCACCAATTCTTACTTATAAACTCACTACACAGATCTTGTAAGAGAGTCAGTCTTAAAAGACAGATTAACCATTTCTTAAACATGCATAACAAGGAAAAGAACACAAAACATTACCAATTTTCAGTGCTTAATGAAGGTGCTAAGATGCAATGGAGCTAAAAAAATACTTCCTGGCACTTGAAAGATTTTACTGTGTCTCTCTTGTATATTCATAGATTGGACCACGGCTGTGGTGACACCTGTATAGTCTAAGTTAGGACAGCAGGCTGATGTTATCACTTAATGCAGGGGCTGATGATGATGCCAAGGTACTGAAGCCCAACCAGAAGAACACTCCTGTCTTCCATAAGCAGTCATCATCCCTGTTAAGGGGGAGATCCCTCTGACACTGTGTGGCAGAGGCACTCACTGCATCTGATGTGGTTATACCCACTATACAGCAGTCTTGCAGGGCTTCTTCTTCTGTCACTGTCACATCAGCCCCTGATATGAATGATGAACTAGGCACACTAACTAGGATATTAGAGTATTTAAGGCTGTTCTGGGTGCTATCCATGCTGAGATGGAGATGATTGGTGAGGATTCAAGGCTTCTTTAAGGCGCTGACATGACTGCTTACTGCCATAATGAAGCCATAATCTAGATAATGAAAATGGTGCCATGCTAGGTCTAATCAGATATGACTGCACACATCACACACTTTGCACACTTTTGCAGAGGATGTGAAGTGCCACATTATTATTATTATCCATCATGTTGTCAGGTGTCAGGGATAGGTACATACACTGGGTGGTCCTATGGGATGCCATCACAGGGTACACAGTCTGTTGTTTCACCAATTTTTTAGATACCATCATTTTTTTATCTCATCTTCTCGTGCAGCTCTTTTTGAGTGTGCTAACGTTATTTGTTTTGACTGGTGTACATTTTTCACTCCTCTTCATTCAGTTTCATTTAAGTATAGCTGTCTGCTTAGCCTAGACTTTTGGTAGCACTAATGGTTGGAAAAGTAAGCTAGATTAATTTCAGGAAGTCTTGTTGCTGCAGTGTGTATGGCTAAACTCCCTGTCAAGTTCACCTAGGTAGCAGTTTCATGACAGTACTGCTGCTTCTCGTTGGGTGTCAATAAAGATTTTGTCTGCACTGTTAGCATGCCTTAGGTCTAGCAGCATTATAACCTTGCATGTTATGTAGTCTTATCTCACCATAATTCTTGCTGGATGGGTTCGGAGCCGATATTCGGCTCCGACTCAGCCGATACTAAAGCTCAAAAGCTTTTACTGGCTCGAGGCTAGCCCCTATCCCATGGTGCCTCGCAGCAATTCCCCAGATCTCGTTTGCCGTGAAAGCTTCAAGGTTGTGTCTTACTGGCTCGTTGGTTAGGTAACAGTTTTATTTATTAAATCTAGTCCTTTTCTCAACCTTTCTTATTATATCACAGTCTTTATTACTGTTAATCTCTCTGTGTGACTGTTTAGAGAGTTTCTGACCCCTATTTTTCCCCTTAGGATTGTACGTCCCATTTAAGTTAGAGGGCCCCCCCCCCGAGTGTGTGTCTTATTAAAAAAAAAAGTTTGTATAACTCTTTTCTATCTTTCACTATCTTATTTTTACGTTAGTAATTAGTTATTGTTGTTGCCTTCTCTAGCTAGATTATAGTTTTCATTCAGAATGTCTAAAGAAAAGGATAGAGAGCATAAGGACCATTACCCTTCAGGGTTTAAAAAGTGTGATAGATGCTCACACAAAATGTCTTTGACAGACAGACACATCAGTTGCGTGTACTGTTTAGGTGAAGCTCATTAGCAAGAGCCCTGTACCTTTTGCCATGCGTTTAGTACTAGGGTCTTAAATGCGAGGAAACGAAAACTTATTGATAGGGTCTTATGACCAGTTCCTTCCAGAAACAGCTGGAATTCGGTCAGGCAGCCCCTAAGTCTTCAAAATGAAAATCTTCAGCCCCAGCTTCGGAGCCATTGAAAAAGACCAAAGCGCCGGAACCAAGGACTTCTGGCTCCGGTTTAGCTTCTTCCACATCTGTACTGTCGGTCTCCTCGGTGCCAAGGCAACCTTCGGTACTGAGACATTTACCGGATATTGATACTGTAACACCTACCTTGAGATCTCCTATTTTGGAGAGGAGGAGATCTCCTTCTGTCTCTGCCAGATCCTCCAGGACACACTCAGATGAGGACATCGAGAGGGTGAAGAGGTTGCTTTCAGATCCAGCTCTGGCAAAAAAAATTGGCCCCGCTGGACCCAAAGGTCTTGGAGCCGACACCTTTACAAACCACTGCTCTTCCTCTGACTGCTTCGCTTTCGGAGCCCATCACTTCAGGTTCTTCAGTCTTGGATCCGTTGGTTCTGGGGATCCTCCCTGCTTCCTCGGAACCGATTACTCTGTCCTCGGTGGCTCAGTCTGGAGCCGGGGGATCTGGGAGCCGACACTTTTGAGTCAACTCTGAGAGGGACAGTCACCCTGGGTTTTCTTCGGAACGGACCCTCCATCTCGGTGCCTCAGCTCAACTCAGCTCGACTCCCACATCTGCTTCGGAGCCATTCCCCCCTTGCTTGGAGCCGACCATCTGTCTCCTCAGAGTGGGGGGGGGGGCTTTCGAAGCTATAGAGAAGGCTTTATCTTCTGCAAAAGCTATATCTTTGGAACCTGTGTCCCACCAGCAGCAGGCAGCAACCTCTTCCCCCCTGCCACCCCCACAGCATAGGGAACCAGAGACTCAAGCAGCCCCCATTGGAGGTGCCCCCTCTTCCAAGACCTCCCCAGATTATCCCACTGGAGAGCTCCCCCGGAAGAGACTGTGTAAGAGGAAGCATGTTGACTCACCTGAGTCTGTCACTTCTAACACTGATTTGGAGGAATCAGAAGGGTCCCCTAGATCCCTCTCTGAGAATGTCTCCTTTTCTGACATCCTAGAAATCCTTAGACAGACTGGAAGACCTCTAAACCTACTGGGGATGAATCAGTGTATCTTGAGCCCTTTGGTTCCCAACCTTCCACCTCCTGGGTGAACACCGCCTTATGACCAACTCATAGGGGTCATATTGCGGAAAGCCTGGACCTCCCCTGACTCAGTGGAGCTCGTCCCGAGGAGGCCAAATAAATTCATGACAGCACCTGAAGATAAGACTTTTCTTACCAAAGGACTGGCTTCCAAGAAGGAATTATCCGAAACATCTTCTAATATCCATCCTCCTAACAAGGAGCCAAGGACAATGGATATGTACGGGAAGCATACCTTCTCTTCAGTGGCATTTTACTCTAAGATCGCTGAATTATCTTACCCATTTTACTCATCTTCATAGGGATCGCCTGAAGGAGTTGGAAGATACCCTCCAAGGTTCAGTAGCTCTGGGATCCATGGATAAGATTTCTGCACAGCTCTCCACCCTTACGTCGATAGCTAACTCCTCCAAGAGGCTGATATCGTATGCGGCAGACAGAGCGAGTAGGGCAGCTGCAGCAGGAATATCCCTCAGGAGACATTCCTGGATGCGTCTTTGTAATTTCACAGAATCCCTTAACTCTTTCTTCACTAACGTCCCCTTTGATGGTTCATCTCTTTTTGGACCCCAGGTGAAAGAGACTTTGACCAGGTGCGAGCAGGAAGGGAAAACCTTATCTGCCATTGGAGTCCGTTTCTCTCTCTTGTCTAGTCCCTATCCCAAGGGTAATACAGGAGGGAAAATGTGGTTCCGTAAATACCAAAAAGGTTTCCCACCACCACAAGGTCAACCTCCCTAGAGGCAGAAGGGGATGATATAATGGAAGACGTCGCCCTCATGGCAGAGGAGGTCCGCAACATCAGGGAGATGGAGAAAACTTTTCACCACAAACCAGAACAAATGAATAAACTACGACCAGCCAAAGAATCCACAGTAGATTTTCTGCTCAATACAAGAAGCAGATAGAGAAACCTTCTCTGATCATCCCTTCCATCGCCCCTGAGGGGTTGCCCGACTATCCATCTCTGGAGGCAGTCAGGGGTCGTCTATCGCTCCACCCAAGCGCCTGGCTAAACATCTCGCAAGATCGTTGGGTACACACCATAATATCCAGTGATTATCTGATTCCCTTTGTTTCCAAAGCCCCAACAAACCGGTCTCTACCAGACGTACCACCCATTCAATTAGACTGTGCAACATCAGAGGTCATCTCGTTGCTGCAGAAAAGTGTCATCCAAGAAGTCCCCACAGAGCAAATAGGATCCGAAACATACTCTCAGTTCTTTTTAGTTCCAAAAAAGACGGGACTGGAGATCAATTCTAGATCTCAGCAGACTCAACAAGTTCGTAAAGAAATCAAAGTTCCGAATGATCACTCTGCAGTCGATATTCCCTTTTACCAGTAAAGACAATTGGATGTGCTCAATAGATCTTCAGGACGTGTACTACCACATCAAAATGGACAGGCGCTCCAGGAGACACTTACGCTTCCAGCTGGGAGCCAGTCATTTTCAGTTCCCAGCACTGCCCTTTGGTCTCACTACAGCCCTCAGAGTGTTCACCAAATGCATGGCAGTGGTAACGGCTCACCTGAGATGTCAAGGATTCCAGGTGTTTTCATACCTAGACGACTGGCTCCTGACTGCTACCACCAAGCATCAACTCATTAGAATCAGGGACGAGACTCCATCCTTGTGCACCAGTTTAGGCATCACAGTCAGCCTAAAAAAATCAGCCTTATCTCCTTCGCAGCACATTGTATTCTTAGGATCAGAAATAGACACAACCACCATGTCAGCACGACTAACACCGGAAAGAGTAGGGTCTCTACGCAGTCAAGTCAGATCCTTGCTAAACAGTCAAAATGTTCAGGCCAGGGTAGTCCTTCAAGTCCTAGGGACTATGGCTTCCTCCATCCTATTAGTTCCTCTGACCCATTTACACATGAGAATACTTCAGTGGGTGCTTTTTGCCCAATAGTCGATGCAAGACCTTCCATTATCTCATCAGATTTTGATAACAAACACCTGCAAGAAAGATCTGACATGGTTTTCGCACACAGAACAACTTCTCCTAGGTCATCCACTTGTTCCTCCCCAAGAGAAAGCAGTTTTGACCACGGACACTTCCCAGATAGGGTGGGGGGGCATTATCTGAGAATGACAGTCCAAGGTACTTGGCAGAACCACAAGAACCACTTGCACATCAATGTTCTGGAGATCAGAGCGGTGCTATATGCATTGCAAGCACTTCACAGCTCTCTTCCCACCGGGACAGTTGCGATCCAGTCAGACAACATGTCTGTCGTGTGGTACATAAGCAAGGGGGGACCAAATCTTACCCGCTTTACCGAGAGGCCTTAAGAGTTTGGAAATGGGCAATGGACACACAACTTTTTCTGGTAGCAATGCACATCCCGGGGAAATCCAATGTGATAGCAGACATACTCAGCCGAGCAATTCTGATGCCTCACGAGTGGTCCCTGAATGCAAAAGTTGTGAAAGAGCTCTTTCACAGATGGAGCCAGCTTTGCTGCTACCTATTTGCCACTCACCTGAACACCCAATGCAGCAGCTACTTTGCCCTAATTCCCCATCCAGGGATGTCACCCAGGGATGCTCTAGTCCTCGATTGGCCCCCCGGGACTTCTTTATGCCTTCCCACCTTTTCCTCCCATCCCAAAGGTAATACAGAAAGCAAAGCAGTTGAGGAGTACCTTGATCCTCATTGCTCCTTCCTAGCCTTGACAAGTATGGTTTCCCTTCCTGTGGCCCTACCTTTTGGAGGAACCGTGGATTCTGGAACCATCTCCAGACCTCCTGATTCATCAGTAGGGGCAGTTCCATCCCACCATCCACACCCTCAAATTGACAGCATGGCTGCTCCAGTTCCACGAATAGCCAGGTGCATCCCCCTCTCCCCTTCTGTCGAACACATTCTGATCTCATCCCACAAGCCTTCCACTCAGAAGTTATACTCCAGCAAATGGAAAAGGTTTTCTATTTGGGCTGCAAACCAAGGCTTAGATCCCTATATAACTCCTACAGAATCTATTTTATCCTTCCTAGTGTCTATTTTTCATGAAGGAGCTGCAGCGCTACAGTCAGAGTTCAGTTAGCTGCCATTTCTAATTTCCATTTTGGCTTCATGGGAAATCCGATCATGTCACACTCCTTGTGCAAAACCTTTTTGAAGGGAGTTCTCCTTCTCAGGCCTCCGATCAAACAACCATCAGAACCCTGGGACTTAAACGTAGTTCTCACATCATTAATGTCTGCACCCTTTGAGCCCTCTTCTTCATCAGATCTGAAATTATCTTGGAAAACACTATTCTTAGTAGCCATAACATCTGCTAGGAGAGTCTCAAAACTGCAAGCCCTTACTATTCAATCTCCTTACATTATTTTCCACAAGGATAGAGTCTCACTCAGGACAGACCCTTCCTTTCTTCCCAAGGTATGCTCAGAGCATAATCTGAACACTACTATTGAGCTACCAGTGTTTTTTTCCAAACCACTCTAATAAATCTGAGTACAGACTACACCAATTAGACGTTCACATAATTCTCAGATTTTACTTACACAGGACCAAAGAATTCAGAAAATCAGATCAATAATTTTTTTTCCTTTTCTGACAAAAATAAGGGATGTTATGTAGTCCAATCTTGCCTACATTCTTACCCATGGGTTCAGAGCTGAACCTCTGCTCTGACTCGGCCATACTCTAGCTCAAAGTCTTTTAATTGGCTGGGCTAAGAAGGTATCCCATGCTGCATTGCTCCCTTTCCCCAGATCTCGTTTGCCGCTCGTATAGCTCGGACGTGGTCTCACTCTTGGCTGTGGCTAAGTTTCACTTTTGTCTTTATTGACAGTTTTTTGCTTCAAAAAAAAGCTATTTTCATAGCTGTAAGTTGTGTGTGTGTATTGGTCTAATATTTGGTGTAATTTTTTTCTGGTAATATTGTCTTTTGTGGTGTCCCGCTAACTGTTTCCCCTTCTTCTGTGTTGCTTGTTAGTGTTAGTAGGTACCTATCCCTCGGGCTAGGACCGTTTAAGTTAGAGGACCTAGTCCTTTCCTTGTGTTCCTGTTGAGACCGATTAAGTTAGAGGTCTTTTGTAATTGTCTGTTGGTTTCTTAGTTCCCGTGCTTTATATATTAATGGTTGATTGTTATTAACGCTTGGTGGTTTCTCTCATTATGTCTAAGGATACGAAAGAGCATAAGCCCTCAGGCTTTAAGAAATGTACTAAATGTGGTTATAAGATGTCTATCACTGATGGACACTGTGTTTGTGTTTATTGTCTGAGGGCTATTCACCTCCAGGAATCTTGTACTTTTTGCCATGCATTTAGCCCACGTGTTCTTCAGGAGAGGAAGAACAAACTAATTTTGAAAGGACTTTTGAAACCCTCTTTTGAGGAGGATTTGGGAAGGGCTTCTAGCTTCAAGTCCTCTCCCTCTAAAAGTAAAACTTCTAAGGCTAAAAAGCGTTCTCCGGCTCCATCTGTATCCTCAGAGCCTCCGGAGAAAGTAGTGAAATCTACTGTGGCATCCTCGGCTCCACTGTCCTTGGAGCTGCAGGAAGTTAGTCTATTGACTGAATCTGCTCCGGCTCCAAGTCCCTCGGAGCCGATTGCGGAGGTGCTAGTTCAGAGCCGGTCTCCAAATTTTAGGCCGGTCTCTCCTCCTCGTAAGTCTCCTTCGGAGAGGAGGTCTAGATCCCCTTCCTTATCTTCTAGGTCCTCCAGGACTCTTTCAGATGTGGATGTAGATAGAGTGGTACAGAGACTGCTCCAGTCACCGGTACTGACAAAATTGTTTTCGGCTCCAGCCCAGTTGGCTCCGGAGCCAGTCACCCAGCCAGCATTGATACTTCCTCCTCCGATCAAATCTCAGCTTTCGGAGCCGGAGTGATGGGCGCCGTCTGATGTCCCTAGGTCGGCTCCAATGGCCCATCCTGGCTTATCGGCTCCGGCTTCAGCTCCGACCCCGTCGGCTCCGTCCACGGGGTCCAGGACTCATGGTTCGTTGGTCAGACCCAAGGGGAGACCTCGGGTCACTTTTCGGCTCCTAGCCTCCCTCTCGTTGCTTTTGCGCAGGGGAGCCTGACCCCTGCTTCGGACCTTGTCCCTTCTGCTCTGAGGTCTTCCATGGCTGGTCAATCTTCGGAGCCGGGGGAACCAGCTTTCGAGACTATGCGGAGTGCATTGGCCAGGTCCTCAGTGACATCATTCGTTACTGACACACTGTCCCCTCCAGCTCCGGTGCGGGTCTCTGATCACCCTCTATCTTTCGACAGCGGCGACCCAAGGCCTAAGGATACCCCCAAGAGTGGTCCCCATATTTCTGAGGCCCCCTCAGTGTTTTTGTCTGAGGAGACACCCAGAAAAAGTACGTGCAAGAGGAAGCACATTGACTCCCAAGATGAGTCCCTCATGTCAGACACCAACCTTGAGGAATTGGAGGGATCCCCCAAGTCATCCTCTGAGGATGTCTCTTTCTCTGACATCCTAGAAACTTTGAAGCAGAGGGGTGACTGGCCCTCCAAAGCTCCCTCCGAGGAGGAATCGGTGTTCTTGAAGGCCTTTGGGGCTCAGCCCTCTGCCTCCTGGGTGTCTCCACCCTTCAAGCTTTTGGATTTGGTTTGTCGAAGGGTGTGGGAAACCCCTGACTCTGTGGAACCAGTCCCCAGGAGACGCAACAAATTCTTGTCCACCCCTTCTGACAAAGAGTTTCTATCCAAGGGAGTTCCTGTAGATGCCATGGTGGTGGCAGCGGCCACCCAGAAGGAACTGGCTGAGACTTTGTCTACCGTCCATCCTCCTAACAAGGAGTCTAGGACCATAGACCAGTACAGGAAGCGTATGTTTTCTTCAGCGGCCTTTACTCTGCGGTCACTGAATTACTTATCTCATTTTACACGGTTCCAAAGAGATCTCCTGAAATAGCTTGGAGATGCTCTACAGGGTAACGTTTCTGATGCGGTGGCTCAGAAGGTCAACGCTCAGATGTCTACCCTCAACTCTATTGCTAACTTCTCCATGTGGCTGATCTCTTACGCAGCCGAAGGAGCGGGTAGGCAGCAAGTTCGGGAGGTGCTCTTAGGAGACATTTCTGGATGAGCCTCTGTAATTTTGCTTAGGCCTTCAAGTCTACATTCACCAATGCCCAATTTGATGGTTCCTTCTTATTCGGAACCAAGCCGAAGGACACTCTCACTAGGTGCGAGCAAGAGGGAAAAACCCTGTCTGCTGTGAGTCTGTTTTTGCCTACCCTCTAGGCCTTATCCCAAGACCCAGAGGGGTGGGAAGATGTGGTTCAAAAAATCGCAGAGGTTTTTTTCATGATGCACAAGGTGAGTCCCCCTCCAGAAGCAGGGGAGGGGGTGGTAATTCTGGTAGACGCCGGCCTAGGGGCAGAGGAGGCCTGCGTAACTAGGGAGACCGCAATTCCTTTTGTGGTTCTCCCTACCAGCGCTCCTGATGGGAGCCCCGACTGTGCATTTCCGTAGCTAGTCGGGGGTCACATTTCAGTATACCCAACGGCCTGACAAAGTATCACTCAGGACCAATGGGTATTAAAAATAGTTTCCGGAGGATATCGCATTCCCTTCTCTTCAGCTCCCCCTCTGATCAAAAAAATCCCAGATGTTCCGCCCAGTCAAAGAGATTCCGCAGCTTCAGAGGTTTTAAAGCTGCTAGAAAAAGGAGCCATCCAGCATATCCCCTCAGACCAGATCGGATTAGGGACTTCCAGATTCTTTTTGGTGCCGAAAAGGACAGGGGACCCGAAACCCATTTTGGATCTCTGCAGATTGAACACCCATGTGAAGAAGTTCAAGTTCCAAATGGTCATGTTGCAATCTATTCTCCCGTTGTTGGGAAAAGAAGTGTGGATGTGCTCCATCGACCTCAAGGATGCTTACTACCATATAAAGATGGACAGGGCATCCAAAAGTCATTTACACTTCCGGCTGGGAGCCAGTCATTTTCAATTTTGTGCCCTGTCCTTTGGTCTCACCACAGCCCCCAGGGTGTTCACCAAATGCATGACAGTGGTAATGGCTCACTTGAGACGTCAGAGATTCCAAGTGTTTCCGTATCTGGATGACTGGCTCCTTTCTACCACCACCAGGTATCTACTCCTACAAACCAGAGATGCTACGATCAAACTGTGTCAACAATTAGGCATCACTCTAAATTGGGAAAGGTCTGCCTTGTTGCCCTTACAGCGTGTCACCTTTATAGGCGCCGAGTTAGACACTGTGCTCATGAGGGCGTTTTTACCACTAGAAAGGATTCAAAGTTTACAACAGCAGGTGTACGCGTTTCTCCCTTTGAGAAGAGTGAAGGCAAGATTGATTCTCAAATTGTTGGGGACGGTGGCTGCTACAATTATGCTGGTTCCTTTGGCGAGGCTACACATGAGGCTCCTTCAATGGCTACTCTTTGCCCAGTGGTCTCTGCAACATCTTCCACTTTCTCATCTCCTAATAATCACAGACAGGTGCAAGCAGGATCTGCACTGGTGGCTTCATATCAGCAGCCTGGACGCGGGAAAACCCTTCGTTCTGTCCCCTCCGGTTGCCACAGTGACCACGGATGCCTCCCAGATGGGGTGGGGGGACATTATCTAGGCAGGACAGTCCAAGGCACGTGGCAGGAACATGAGATGCATCTGCATATCAGTGTCCTGGAGATGAGAGCAGTGCTACTAGCGTTGCAAGCACTTCAGAGCTTTCTTCCTCTCTGGACAATTGCGATCCACACAGACAATATGTCAGTGGTATGGTATCTAAACAAACAGGGAGGAACCAAGTCGTACCCCCTTTGCAGAGAGGCCATGCGAGTGTGGCTGTGGGCAGTGGCTTCCCAACGTTTTCTTGTAACAACGCACATTCCGGGGAAATCCAGTGTGATTGCCGACAGGTTGAGCAGAGCTATTCTGATGCCTCACGAGTGGTCCGTGAACAATCAGGTTGCGGAGCAGATTTTCTACAGGTGGGGTCAGCCTTGCTGTGAACTATTTGCCAGCCCCCTCAATACCAAATGCAGCAGTTACTTCACCCTTATCCCCCCTCAGGGGGAGTCACCCAGGGTTCGCTCTAGTTCACGATTGGCCCTCCGGTCTACTGTATGCCTTCCCTCCTGTTCCTCTGTTGACAAAGGTTATTCAGAAAGTGCAATGTTTGGGAAGCAAAATGATTCTGATTGCTCCACACTGGCCTTGTCAAGTTTGGTTCCCCTTTCTCCATCCTTACCTAGTGGACGCCCCCTGGATTTTGGACCTTCAACCAGATCTGCTGACTCATATATCAGTGTAGCTCCATCCCTCTCTTCAGACCCTCCGGTTGACAGCCTGGCTCCTCCACTTCCATCATTAGTCAGGCTTCAGCATTTTTCACCGGAAGTGGTTCATATTCTGTATTCCTCCCATAAGCCTTTCACCAGAAAAATGTATTCCAGCAAATGGAAGAGATTTTCCATATGGCCGCATGCAAGACAAATTGATCCTTATACAGCTCCAATTTAGTCAGTCCTGGAGTTCCTCTCCATGCTTTTCAACCAAGGATCAGCGGCCGCAACTATTAAGGTCCAGTTGGTGGCTATTTCCACTTTTCACGTCGCTGATGAGCCTAGTCTCATGGCACATAGACTTTGTAAGGCATTCCTGAAGGGCACTATGCTGCTTCGTCCTCCAGTCTTTGACCCAGTTATGCCCTGGGACTTAAATTTTGTTCTACAATGTCTCACTTCGCCTCCCTTTGAGCCTGCAGCCACTTGTGATTTAAAATACTTGACTTGGAAGACAATCTTTTTAGTAGCCATCACTTCAGCCAGACATGTCTCGGAGCTTCAAGCCTTATCAGTTAGACCACCTTACTTGATTTTTCATAAGGACAGGGTTTCTCTCAGACCAAACCCTTCCTTTCTACCGAAAGTAGCTTCCGTTGGTAATCTAAACCAATCCATTGAACTACTTGTATTCTTTCCAGAGTTCTCGAACAAGGCAGAATTTAGATTTCATCAGCTGGATGTGCACAGACAATTATGATTCTATTTACATAGAATGAAGGATCTCAGAAAATCGGATCAGTTGTTTGTCTCATTTTCAGAAAACAGGATTGGGTCTCCTGTTTCCAAAGTCACCTTGTCTAGATGGATTTCCAGTTGTATTTCGATCATTTATGCTTCTGGTGGCAGGGATTTACCATTTCGAGTGAAGGCTCATTCTACCCGATCTGTGTCTACATCTACAGCCTTTCAGGCCAGGTTGTCTATGGGTGATATTTGTGCTGTGGCTACATGGGCATCTCCTCACACCTTTGCTACTCACTACAAGTTGGATTTGGTGTCCAAAGGCAGGTCTCCCTTTGGTTCCACAGTGCTCAGGAGTATTTTTCACTGAGCCTCCCAGGATTCAGGTGCTGGGGACGCTGTCCCACGGGTAAGAATGTAGGCGAGATTGGACTACATAACATCAAGAAGTTATGTACTCACCATAACGTTCGATGTATGTAGTCTATCTCGCCTCACATTCTTACTTAGCCCCCCTCCTTCCCTCATCCTGGAGGACCTAGGGGTTAGGTATGGTTTCACATTCCTTTCTGGTTAGTATGTTCTTCCTTTTCTATATGTTGTTGTATGTGGAGGAGTGAATGATTAGCTCACAGCAAACAAGATCTGGGGAAAGGGAGCAGTGCAGCATGGGATACCTTCTTAGCCCAGCCAATTGAAAGACTTCGAGCTAGAGTTTGGCCGAGTCGGAGCCGAGGTTTGGCTCTGAACCCCACGGGAAACAATGTGAGGCGAGATGGACTACATACATCGAATGTTATGGTGAGTACATAACTTCTTGTTTGCCTGTTTCCAAGGTTACTCTTTCAAAATGGCTTTCAGATTGCATTTCCTTTGCTTTATCAAACTGCTGGCAAACAGTTACTTAACAAAATAAAAGGCCATTCTACTAGGCAGTATCTACTTCATGTGCCTTTAGATCTAGGCTCCCAATTGATACTATTTGCGCAGCAGCTACTTGGGCAAGACCACATACTTTTGTTACTCATTACAAATTGGATTTGGCCTCCCGGGACAGGTCATCCTTTGGGTCCACTGTGCTGAAGAGTCTCTTCGCTTGAGCCATCCGAGATAAAGGTGCTAGGGACGCTGTCCCATCCAGCAAGAATTATGGCGCGATAGGACTACATAACATAAAGAGGTTATGTACTTACCATAACGTTCCATGTTTGTACTCCATCTCGCCTACATTCTTGCGTCCCTCCCTCCTACCCCCTTCCTGTTTTTGGAGGATCTGGTGGACTATACTGGTGCTGTCTGACCTGGTTATAGATGTCCGCCTGGCATGAATAATTTTACATAATTTATTTGTCTGTATGTATACAGTTTCTGATAATTCATACCTGTTAGGTACTTATTGCTTTCTTGCAAACAAGATCTGGTGAATTGCCATGAGGCACCATGGGATGGGGTGAGCCTTGAGCCAGTAAAAGCTCTCGAGCTTTAGTATCGGCCGAGTCAGAGCTCCAAACCCATCCAGCAAGAATGTAGGCGAGATGGACTACAAACATGGAACGTTATGGTAAGTACATAACTTCTTTTTATAATGCTGCAGGTTGCAGAAACCAGAACATGGTGCAGACAAGGCTAGGGCCCACCCCTGCCAATATCAGTGAAGATGTAGCTGAAGAAACATACTACTGGCATTCTGCCACATGCAGCCTGGCTGTGCCTGCAGCTTGAATTCCCCACCAGAAAAACATAAAACATTTTTCTTCCATGAGGAGGCTGTGGTTAAACACCCTGCCACTCCTATGTCATTGTGGAGCAGCTGCATGTTTCAGCCTTGCAAGTGTTCTGCACCTCAGCTGCTGGTGTTCCCACAACACCACACTGTTTCTGGAGTCCTCAGATGTTCGGCTTTTCAGCTACTGTCAGCCAGTTAGATGAAGTAGAAGCTTCTAAAAATAGTCCTTGTAGCAGTCTTCTTGGAAGATTGCCTCAAAAGGCAAAGTGGAGGGTATTGCTGCAAGACCCATTTAATTGTATTCCTTTAGGAACAGTAGAATGCTAAGGTCAAGGGCAGAGATGATACATACATGGTGCTTTGTATTCTGTGTATCAAATTGCTTGCATCATTTGGGGATCCTCAGCAAACCAGTCCAGACTGAGCTTTGGGTGGGTTGTACTTTACATACAGAAGGGGACTGATGGAGTCCATTGTAGTTTGCATTTTATAACTACATGGGCTACAAAACCAGTTCTTGACAACAGATAAAAATAGCCAGGGAGCTTCTGATGTTGTGGATGTATGCTGCAAGCCATAAACACTGCAGACAGAAAATATACTTGCTGCAAAAGAGCAATGTCCCAGTCGGGATGCACAGCAACCACATTTTCTTAAAAATTCTCTCTGGAAACGCACTCCACTGTAGTGAAAGGATAAAGTTCAGAAGGTAATAAACACTCTTATGTTACCCTTTGAGTTTTGTTTTTACCACCTGAGTAACATTACAGCTATAGAGAGTTCCATGCCTGCAAATTAGACTCTGAAATGCTGCAGCAGTTCATGAATTGCCTCAAGGTGCACTCTTGGGCATCTTAACTGATACAGTCTACAACCAAATCATGAAGCAGCCGCCCTCTTACATTAGAGGTAATGTTCAGGTAATGCACCGTCTGCTAGGCTGTCATTGGCAACAGGGTATTTTTTTTTTAATGACTGATACTGGAACTGTGTATACTTCTTTGAGTGCAAGATGGGGTTGTAAGCTAATTTGCATTTTTGAGGTAGTTTTGGTTCTGTTTTAGTAATGGTAGACTTTATAATTTTTTTTTTCTTATCTTTTTCTTTTTTTCTTTTGTTTTAATGGGAAAATGTTCTCGCAGAAGGAAATGACTGCTATGGTGCCAGACTTGCACTGAGTTACACTAAGCTTTTCACAGGTTTGTAGCATATCTGTGTGGATAGTTATTTTCAAGAGCATGTTAAAATGTGTCATAGGTACAGAGATGACCTGCTTCTTAGCTGAGGTAATACATTGGCTGAATTTGAGAAATTTTCAGGCAGTGAAACAACAGCTTTGGCATTTTTCTTATGTTAGAAATAAGAACTGTATTAGTTGTTTGAACATCAGGCTGTATATAGAGAACAGTGTAGTCACGATCACCGTTTATAGAAAGCCTAATGACACCAGTACATTTTTCATGCCAGGCAATGCTCAGCTGTCTCACCAGAGTTAGTCTGTGCCTTATGGTGAGTTTCTGTGAGCCCAAGAAAACTGCTAAGATAATACAAATTACTATAAAATGGCTCCTGAGATAACTGGGAGATTAGAAGCCAGAGATGGTCCGCTGAATCTGTTGCAAGAGGCATGTCATAAAGCAGAGCTGAAGCCATAGTGGAAAGACACTGCCATTGTCAATGGAGTGTGATGAAAAACTGTATTTTGTTACAAGATATGCCCCATTTCTGGAGATGGTCTCCATGATACAGAGTTAACTTACTAAAAGGATAGAACACCTAGAACAACATGTCCTACATGAGCCAATTCAAAGTCCTATCATTATACTCTGTATCCTACAGACTGCTAAGAGGTGACCTGTGTCTGGCATAGAAAGCATTGTCCAACCCATTACTAATGTATTTACTACATATCAGTAAGTCTAAAGGCATTAAAAATGCTCAGTCTAGGGATCTAAACCTTTTCAGCAACATTAACAGAATGGTTTAGAGGGATAGGTCTATTCCGCAGAGGATACCATATGAAACAAAGTTTATCCCTGTACACTTTCAAGTACAACTTAGGTCTATAGGTGATAAATAGAAAATTTACCCCAGGACTGTTCCCTGTACTACTGACAGAGGCAGTTCCTTAATGTTTTATCTTATGTATATGCCCCCTCAAATTATCTGTGGTACGATCCCATTTACTTTTATTAGGGGTAATATACAATTGTGACCATGGGATAGGTAAAGCCAATCTATAACCAAATGGGATAGGTTATTTTGAATACAAAAAGGAAAACTGGCTGGTCTTAAAATGGCCCGCAAAGGAAGTAAGCCTAGAACCTACCTATGACAGGAACCACTGGTACATTCCTATAGGACCATAGGAGCAGGCAACAGTGGCAGTACTGATGCAGGCAATGTTTTTGAGTGATGGGACAATGTGGTTCAATATAAAGGGGCAACAGATGATGCAGGGTGCAGCTAAAGATGATATGTCCCAGGATGCCATTCTGGAACTTTCTGTAGAATGCCAGCAGGAGACAGAGAGCAAATAATTTGCCCACCGTTTAGAAGAAAATGATTTAATAGAGATGGATAGACATATTAAGATCAATGAAAGAAATGGATTACAGAAAGTAAATAAGACCCACGTTAGAAGTCTGATAAAACAGATGAATACAGTAATCAAGACTGTTAACAGAAATTCATGTGCTATAACAGAAGTAAGTAGGATATATGACTGTGCAGCTAAATTAGTAACAAATAAAGTCTTACACAAAAACGCAGGCAATAAAGGAAAGGAATAAATAAAATGCCATCATGGAAGCACTGAACAGAGAAAACTGTAAAGTAATTAAGACAAGAAGTGTCATTCTTAGAAGAATACAGAAGATGAAATAGATAAACAAAAATGCTTATAAAGGAAGACGTATTAAAAGCAGTGTATCAGAACAGACCAGGAGCTGTCATACACTATTCTAAATAATAAACTAAAGGCATCAGCACAGGCAGAAAAAACTAAAATATATGAAGATCAGTTTATAAAGAAAAGTAAAAAATAAACACTTAATTGATGACCCCAAACGTTTTTTTTATAGAGAGCTGAGAAACAAAGCAAAAGGAATAGAAGTACCACCAAAAAAAGAAGATATTGACACATTTTGCAGAAATATTCATGAAGACCTTGTGGAACATATCAAAGATGCGGAGTGGGTCAGAAAAATCAAAGAAACAGTAGGTAGTTCAAATGTACAGGATATGAAATGGAATGAAGTAATGGCCAGGAAATTGAATCAAAATTAAGAAAAGCTGCTAAATGGAAAACCCCAGGCCCGGATGCAGTACTTAACTTCTGGCTAAAAGTATTAACTCCTTTATGCCATGAGTATGAACTACTATGCACATTCTGAACACTCGTCAACCTGAATAACAACAAGAAAAATGATACTATTCCTTAAGAGTGAACCTGTAAGATAACTTGCCTTCCAACAATGTACAAAACCATACACTGGAACTGATGCAGAGTTTATAGCCATTTAGAAGAAATCTCAATCATGACAATAGAACAAAATGATAAAAGAATTTCATTTGGAACAAAGGTTTATTTGTTGCTAAATAAAGCCATAAGGAAGAATTGTAAAAAGGTGAAGAATGTAAGTATGGCATGATAGGGGACAAAAAAAAATGTTGACAACATCCCACATTCATGGATAAAAGGAATTCTTATAGATGTAGAAGATGCATCCTACATTGATCAATTATATTATAGTGACCATGAAACAGTGGCAAGCCACTTTGCAGTTAAGCCATGACAAAGAGCAAATTTTTATCTCAGGGATAAAAAATCAAATTGCCCTTAACCCATTAAGCTCTTTACTTAAGTCTTTTTTACAATTTAGCTCCCAGAATACAAACTGGATTAAAGATATCCCGTCTACCTTTTGTGAATGACTTAAAAGTATATAGTTCATTAGATGAGTAGTAGAAAATGGTTAAAACTTTCTCAGATAATAAAAAATTTAATTTGGTCTTGATAAATGTGCAAAAGCAATGTTTAAAGCAAGAAAGTTGCAGTGCCAAGAAAATATCGTTCTGGGACAGGCATGTGTGATAAAGAAACTCGAGCAGGAAGGAGTGTATAAATATTTAGGAACTGATGAAGGATCAGCAATGGTTATGGATTGTAAGGAATACTTCAGAAGACTAAAACTGATACTGAAGACAGTCTTGACTTCTAGGAATAAAGTCCAAGCTATAAACCAGTTTTCTGTTCTTTTTTAACTTACAGTTTTGGTGTGATTGACTGGCCCAAAAAGTTATTGGATCATTTGGACAGAAAACCAAGAAAAATGATTCACACTTATCAAATGACATATAGAAATCAGTGTATACCAAGATTATATATTCCATGCTCAGAAGGAGGTAGAGGCGTCCTCAAAATTGATTGCATGTATAGATCTGCAGTCATGGGACTTTATACATATCTACTGGCCTCATCAGATCCAAACATTGTGAAAGTTTTAAAATATGAGGAGAGGAAATCTAAGATGACCTCTCTGCTTAGTTTGAAGAAGCATTCAGGTGGCATTTAGGAATGGAAATCAAACCAGAAGTAGGCAAAAATCAGTCAGTAACAATGTGCCAAAAAAAAAAAAAAACGAAAGAATATAAGGAGAAGGAGAGAAATATGGAAAATCCATAAAAATAGTCGCAAGAATAGACATTGCTTGGAAAAACCTCATGTTGATCAGGATTTGATGCAGGAATAGTTAAGGACAGGTGAATTGAAGCCAAAGGAAGAAAGGTTAATAATGGCAGCCCAGGATAGTGGACTACATACATGTTGGTTTACAAATGTCCATTGAACATGTGAGAGAAAAACAGCACAGTTGTAGGTTCTTTAAATAGAATAACAGAAGTGGTCATACACCTTATTGCTGGGTGTTATGCACTTATGGTAGATGGTCTGTATAGTGAAAGGCAGAATACTGTGGCAAGCCTGTTGCACTGGGGATTGTGCAAACACTACAGTAGAGAAGTTGCTGGGAAGCATTAGAAACCTGAACCACAAAGCATTATAGAGAATGATGAAGAGTACATCACATGGGATCACCCATTACCAGCGATTCAAAAAAATAGATACAAGAAAACCAGATGTAGTCCATGAAAAAAATGACAAAAGTAGCATTGATCATTAAAATTGCTGCACCTAGCAATTACAGTGTCCCATGGACAGAGAGACATAAAGTCATAAAAAATTTGGATTTGCTGCCAGAAACGAGAGCAATGTAGAAGAAAGATAACCGGGTAGTTCCGATAGTAGTCTGAGCAATGCGTCTAATGAATCTACAGTCATATTTAGATATGCTACCAATACATGTAACTCTGAATGAATTGCCAGAGTCAGTTCTGGGCACATTGCAGGTGCTGGGAAGAGCACGTTTGGCTAACATCAAAGATTGAAATAATACTAATTTCATGAACTTTAATCATACCCTGAGCTAGGAATGGAGTCCTTTCCCATCACGGTATTAGAAACCCAAAAGATTTGGAGAAGTAAAATTGCGAGAGACCATATGATAATAGGAATTACAAGGCACTCAGGTCATGAGACCATTTATGCCTTGCTGACACCTACCCACCTGATGTACCGCCGGCTTCAAATAAGGCAAAGCAGATCAGGCTGAAAATCCTTTGTGAATGCCTGTCCAATCGTTAAAGTTTTTTAGAAAGATGATAGGGCATCACACAGTTGGAGTTTGTTCTAGAGGAGAGGTAAACATTGGGGTAATTAATCTATCCCTCCATTGAGTTTTGTTTATATGTTAATGGAAGATGAAGTCATTTAATTTAATGTTTGTGGAAATTTTTATCTTACAGAAATGCAAGGATTCTGGGAGAGTAGGGTCCTTAAGAATGCAAGACACAGATCACCATGTAAAAACCTATAGGAGACAGAGTACAGAGGTAGGACTTTTAAACATGTCTTGTTGCCTTGAGGTCTTTAAACCAAAAAGCTTTTTAGTCAGTATCCATTATGGTCATTCAAGCTGAGCTATATTTTTGGGCAGGTACATGTCAAGGAGGGGAATAAGTAACTGATGCTTAGTATAGCAGGATAATAACATCTTTTGACCTAGATGAGGCGTATTTGGTCATCAGTTCTGCTTAACAGAAGGGTTCCCTGAATATTGGTGGTGGTTGAAAGAGAGAGAGAGCTTTTGACCAGTGTCAAAATCTCTGATTGTATTATCAGTTTGTAGTGGAGTGCTAGAGGTTGAGGACAGAGGCAATTTTTTTTTATAATTTACCAAAAGCAACAATGCTATGTTGTTTGTAGTTTTTTCCCTTATGTACACCATTGATATATGTAAGGTTTATTTCTTCTTGCAGAGCTTGCTGTATAAAAGGGTGATTTGAAATTACACCAAACATGCAGTCATCAACAAAAGAGAAAGCACCAAATGACTGCATATTTGACAGATCCATGATCGGCTGTCACCTGGGGTGGTTGAGGGACTGGCCCCATCAATGGCAGTGCTTGATGATTAACAGGCAGTAAGAAGAAAAATAAATAAATTATTTTGATATACTGATAGTTTTATGATCATTTTATTCTTAGGGGTGTGTTTACATTCTACCATGTATGTTTTTGTTTAAAAATATTAAAAAAAAAGAGAGAATTTAAATTTCAAGTATGTGATTTATACATAGCCTGTATTTTAAGCTATGTATGTTAAAATCTAGCTTGCTTGACTGGGGAATGTATACACAACAAGATTTTCAGGATGTATGAATGCAGACAATGTTTGCATCCCTGCAGATACGATCAGACCGAGTGTTCAGTGCAGAATGATAAATTTGCATATGTAGGTCTTAGGTGATTGTTTTAGTTTCCACTACATTGCTTTCTCTAGTATGAAGAAATATTTCATGTGTTATGTACGTATTGTCCACACATTAAAAAATATAATTTCATTCTGATAGCCATCAAATCTCCAAAGAACGTAACAAGTTTGCTTGTCTGTTCTGCCACAGTATGAAGTATGGTAAATGTCGCTTTATAATCTTCTTTTTTATGTGATATTGTACTGCATAATTAATACTTGTTATATTAGACAGTGTTAGGTAAAGCCAAAGCTTAAAAATTTACTTTGCTGTCCTACCTCTGTACACTTCTTTTTTCGCCTACAGGGTAATGTAATTTAATTTAACTCCATAAGATCTATGAGCTAGTGTTCAGCTCAAAACTGCCAATATATGCTGTAGAAATGTAATGTATTCTTTTATAAAATACATTTACAATTTCGGGGCAAGCATATAAAGTAGAAAAAAATTAATTTGGAGTAACATTTGCAAGAGACCAGGTGTGATATCTAAAGTTATTAAGTAAGTGATATCCCTCATTGTTTTATTTATAGCATGATAAACTGCATTATGTAGTAATGTTTCAAGGTTGTCGACTGTATGTAGTGATACCTCTATATCACTGCCATATGCCAGACTCCTTCAACACTCTGCCTTTAGTGATTATCTGAGCCATTTTACTTTCATCAATCCCTGCTGCTAAGACTCGTGTCTCTGCCTCTGTCAGGCATAATCTGATCAGTGAACTGTGCCTGTTATGGGGAAATGAAACATCTGAAGGTCTCCTCTGCAAAGCTATTTAAAAAAAATCTTGTTCCACAGAGCTAAATTAAAAGCTGCTGGAGACACACTCTTGGCATCTATTTATGAATAAGGATTGGATTATGGGTATTTGCATCCTAAATTATGCATTTTTCTATAGGATTTGCTTGGTGAAACCTAATTGAAGTGTACATGGGTGTAATGAATACAGAAAGTGTGTACTTCTCTGTCTGTTAACTTTGCAAATTGCATATTTTCAGAGCAGTATTCTGTTTTTCCACACTGCAGCACTGTGCTTTACTTAGATGAATAATGTGCATTATTTAAGCACTAACTCACAACAGAGTGCACATTTAATGGTGAACATAATGCACAGAATTGTCTTAACCTGCAGCATTTTACATGTAGTTAACCTATGGAATGCTACCTTCAGAACAACATTCAACATTAGTTGGTATGAAAAGTTATCTTATACATTGCTATCCTTGACTCAGAATAACAGCTGGCTAGTGATTTTTAACAAAGTAATGTTTATAAACCAAAGTTATTAAGGTGATCATTTTCCATCCATCCCATGCTGTCAGGTTGCATCTGACTGTAGTAATGAATAGACACTACCGTCTAGGAAATTGAAGTAGATTGCCAGGCCTTTATAATGTGTTTTACACACACACACACACACACACACACACACACACACACACACACACACACACTCCAGATATTCTTCGTGTTTCACTGTTGCAGTCATTACATTTGGGTTATCTGCTTCCAGTAGCCCTCAGTCGGCCTGATTAACAAAGTCTTGGGTCCTACGTCGGTTGCTGTCTCTTCTTCCGTGATGTTAGGTCGTCAGGGGTATAAAACATGCAGCCGACATCATTACACCAGTCTTTCTTGCCGTGCGGTGCCCGAAGCAGAAGCAGTTCGCAAGTGCCAGTCGGCCGACTCCTGAAATTTTCGTTTTTGAGTTTCAGAACTGACGTCTTCAACTAAAAGCTTAGTACCCCATTGGGGAGACTTTTTCTTGCTCTAATCCGATGTCAGTAAAATAATTGCATTTCTTGTGGAAAGCAAATACCTCATAAAGATTTTCATTCTTACTATATTCCTTGCCTAGGCCCTGAACACGACGTACCTTGCTGTTGGTTTTATGCCTTATTTAATCCACAAACTATCCGTCATCTGTATATTTGTGCTCCTAAATATTTTGGTGCTCAGTTCAGTTATCCTGATAAGTCTTCGGTAAGCCATCTGACCACCGACATTCCGAAAAAACGCAAAGATAAAGACAGAGACAGGCCACCCAGTTCGCCAGTACTCAGTGAGGCGCTTTCGCAGCCACTGATACCCGCTACTTCAGATTCGCAGGCCTCTACTGAGACCCATTTGGAGTCCGGTATGCCACGAGATGCTTCAACTGTGAAACCTGTGGATGTCTCTACCTTGGATGGGTCCTGAGCCACTGTGCAGGCACCTGCTTCTGAGGGTGTATTCAGGCCTACTGACTTGCATATTAAACTGGTGCCATCTTCTTCTTCAAGGCCTAAAACTCAAACCATGCCTAGAAAACTGACGCCCAGACTGCATGGTCAAGCCTCTATGACTAAAAAAACAAATGCCAAGAATGGCTGAAGACCTTATTACTTTAATCAGGGGAAGCCAACCTTCCCCCTCTAAGAGACCTAGGACGGAGTTTGCTTATGATATTTCTGATTTGGATTCTGAAATTTCTGTTTACTGTGATGACCGGGATTTACCCTTATCTCCCTGTGAGGATCCTGATGCTGAGGACTCTATTCCCTCTGCTTCCCCCCCAGAGGAGCTCTCTTTTGGTGAAACCTTGCATACTCTCAGGGAGCATTTTCGTTGGGAAAGTCAGGATTTCTCTGATTCTAAAGAGAGACTTAGGGATTTCTTACTCCTACCCCAGCACAGGCCTTTAGCTATACCTCCTGTACTGGACATTGTTGATGCCTTTTCAGAATCTAGCATGGCCCGTGACTCTTTACCCCCTGCTTCCAGAAAACCTGATAGATATTACAAGGTTCCTGACTCTTTCAAGTTCCTTTTCAAAAGTCCTACTGTGGATCCAGAAACCGTTTCACAGGGACCCAAGAGCATTAAAGCTACTACTGCCAAAAATCTTACCCCCTTTGGTAGAGACTCCAGGGCACTGAATAGATGGGGTAAGAAGGTATACACTTCTGTAACTTTGGCCATTAGGGCCTTGAATTGCCAGTTTCATATGTTAAAGTATCAGCAGCATATTATTGGATTGCTTAAACAGAAAATTATGTTGATTCCTGATTGTGTTGAAAATAAGGATTTACAGTATTTATGCATTCTGCTGAACAAGTTGGTAAACATACATTGCAGTGTGGTTTTGATTCACTAGAGGCATCTTGCAGGGCTGCGGTAACTGGGTCCAAGTATTAGTAGGCATTGGCCTTCTAAGAATTGGTCCTTTCCTGCCTCATCCAGATCTTCTCAGTCCTAACCCAGATCCAGCAGAGCACCCAGGCTTCAGTCCCAGGGGACGCACAGGACTAAGCAATGGAGGGTCTCCACTTCCAAATCTGGGAGTAATAAAACTCCCCCCTGTGGTAAACTGTCTCGATGACTTCTTTTTTTAAACTTCCAAGCACTTCTCAACTGACTGCCCCTTTGGGGGGAAAGATTGCACTTCATGCAAAGAACTTGTGGACTCATTACCCAGGACAAATGGGTTTTAAATATAGTGTCCCAAGGATACAGATTTCACTTCCACACACTACCAACTCCAAGCGGTTGGCCGGATCTGCCTCCAAATCAATGGGCAGAGGCACAAAAGCAAGTACTCTCTCTTAAGCATAGGGGCTGTTCAATTGGTACCAGAAGAGGAAAAGGAACAAGGTTTCTACTCAAGATTTTTCCTGGTACCCAGAAAAGGCAATTCATAGCTTTATATCATGGACCTGTCTACTCTAAACACCTTTTTGGTGATTCCAAAAATCAAGATGCTGACTCTTCACCAGCTGCTTCCTATGCTATGCAAAGATGCCTGGTTGGCAACATTAGATTCAAAGGAAGCATACCTGCACATCCCATTCAGGGAATCTTGCAGAAGATACCTATGCTTCAAAGCAGGCTACACACACTATCAGTTCTTTGCACTGCCCTTTGGCTATTCTACTGCGCCCAGGGTATTCACAAAGTGCCTAGCTCCAGTCATTGCATTCAGCAAGCAAAGAAATATTCAGATATACCCATACCTGGACAATTGTCTAATTCAGGCAGAAAACCAGGACATACTTTTGAATCATCTGGCTTTTGTACAAAGAATGCTAACTTGTCTGGGGTACACCACAAACAAAAATAAATCACACCTGGTACCCTGTCAACAAATTATATTCCTGGGATCAAGCTTGAATACAACTTCCCAGATAGCTTGCCTCACGCCAGAGAATCAAATTCACTTTTCACAACCTACTTCAAACAAGTGGCCACAAAAAACCTGCTATATGCAAGGCAAATACTACAAGCCCTGGAGTTCATGGCCTCCTGCATTTTTCTAACTCTTATGCAAGACTGCATATGAGGAAACTACAATGGTATACAAAAAGCCTATGGTGTCAACATTCTCAGGATCTAGAAGCAATGATTCCTGTCATTCCTTGCCTACGCCTAGAGTTCCTCTGGTGGGAAGAGGCCTGCCACCAGAACAAGGGACTACCATTCACACTACCTCCTGCCGCCCAAACCCTAACAACAGATGCATCAGACTATGCATGGGGGGCACACCTGGCAGGAAAGTGCATTCAGGGCAAATGGAACCCAATTCAAATGCACCTTCACATCAATCATAAAAGAAATGTTAGCTGTACAGAATGCTTGGACAGCCTTCAAGGACCACATTCTTCCAGGACAATTAATGGTAAAGACGGACAACACCACTGTTATGTGGTACATAAACAAGCAGGGGGTACACATTCTTACCCCTTCTGCAGACTAGCCATAGCATTGTGGAACACAGCCTTGAGCTACCAAGTGCATCTACAAGCTCAATTCCTGCCAGGAAAACTAAATACACTGGCAGACGGAATAAGCAAAAACCTCATGGACCCACACGAGTGGAAACTGGAACCAAAGATTTTCAACATGTTGACAAGCAAATGGGGGAGCCCAGATATAGAACTGTTTGCCTCCCCTCAGAACTATCAATTGGAAAAATTTTGTGCAAGGACTCCCCACAGAGAAGCTTGGAAAGTGGATGCTCTGTCCTTCAGCTGGAAAAAAGCCTGTCAGTTTATGCCTTTCCTCCTCTGCCTCTGCTCTACAAAGTACTACTAAAGATCAAACAAGACAAACCAAGGATAATTTTGATTGCACCAGACTGACCTCGCCAACACTGGTACCCCCTCCTGCGCAGTGTGTCACTGTTGGCCCCATGGCACCTTCCTCAGACTCCTACCCTGCTGTCTCAGCAGGAGAACCAGATTCTGCACCCTCAGCTTCAAACACTGAACCTAGCAGCCTGGCTAATTACCTAAGCTCTACTTTACCATCCCTTAGTAAACCAGTGATGGATGTCATTCTAGAGGCAAGGAGGCCTAGTGCTAGAAAATCTTATGCTGAAAAATGGAAAAGATTCTGTACCTGTAACCAATCTCAAGGGATGAGCACAGCAGTGTCCATTTTACCTCAGATTTTACAATACTTAACTGAGATGCTTCACAAGGGCCTGTCTTTTTCCTCAATAAAAATTTACGCCTCAGCCATTGCAGCTCATTATAACACAGAACCTCCCCTCTTCTCTCATCCACTGCTCAGGCAGTTCCTCAGAGGGGCCAAAAATTTAAGACCACCCAGGAAAGCTCCAACTCCAGCCTGGGACCTTAACTTTGTATTGGAAGAAACTCACCTTCCTCCTTTTGAGCCAGCTGTTACTGCAGATTTAAAATTATTTTCTTGAAAAACAGCTTTTCTTTTAGCCATCACTTCAGCAAGAATGGTATCTGAATTACAGGCCCTTATGGCAGTGGAGCCTTTCATCATCTTTCATGCAGGCAGGGTGTCCCTCATGACCAGTCCCACTTTCATGCCAAAGGTGGTATCCAGTGTGGCCTTTAATCAGTCCATTCTTTTGCCAACCTTCTTTCCTAATTCACAGAACAAAGGGGAACGGATACTGCACTCCTTAGATGTGCACAGACAACTTAGATTCTACTTGGACAAGACTAAACCTCAAAGGAAATCTGAACAACTGCCGGTGGCATTTGCTGCAGGGACAGATGGGAGGGCTATTTCAAAGCAAACCATCTCCAAATGGATTATTTCTGCTATAAGCACCATGGAAACCCTATCCCACAGGGAATCAGACCCCACTCAACCGGGGCTGCATCTACCTCTACAGCCTTTCTCAGAGGCGTACCTACCAGGGACATCCTAGAAGCTGCTACCTGGAATTCTATACATACTTTCACCAAGCATTACCATTTGCCAGTTTTCTCTAAATCCAGTGCTGGCTTTGCCACTGCAGTCTTGCAGGGCCTTATAGCTGGTCCTAATGCTATCTATATTCCTCCTCCCATTCTTAGCTTTGGAAATCTACCCAAATGTAATGACTGCAACAGTGAAACACGAAGATCATAGTACAGTTGTGTACACTTACCATAAATGTAGATGTTCAAGTGTATTCACTGTTGGAGTCCTGGTTACCCTCCCTCCAGTCCCCTGACTTCTTTTGGCTATACCTCTTCTCTCCTTTTCAATGCTAAAATGCTTTTTGGTGTATTATAACCTTGTATGACATATGCAGCTAGACTAAAGAAACTCCAGCTGTACTCGGTTGCATTTCGCCTGCTCAGAGGTGATCTCTGCCTGACATACAAGGTCATGTCAAACCCAGAGTTGATGGGCATGCTCCACCTAAAGAAAACTAAATCTCTTAGAGCCACACGCTCTGGGGATCTAAACCTTTCCCCAACAATAATTAGGACATGGTGGAGGGACAGGTTCCTGTCTCTGAGACTTCCCTTGCTCTGGAACAAGATTCCAATCTACATTAGGCAGAGCAATTCACTGACCCTCTTCAAGAGAAATCTTGACTAGTGAATGGGAAACTGAAAATGTATCCCAGGGATCAATTCAGTGGCCCTGCTGGACAGAGGCACAGGAAAGTAATCTAAAAGGGTGGCGAAAGCCAACACATTCTGGCTAGGCATATAAATGCCCTCAGGCAGATAGCCTAGTACCAACCTATGAACCTATTTATAGATTTAATTGCTTCCCATTAGGGGGGCACTTGACATCTGGGGCAAGAAAAACTGATGTAATGACGTCGGCTGCATGTTTTTATACCCCTGACGTCATGGAAGAAGAGACAGCAACTGACGTAGGACCCAGGACTTTGTTAATCAGGCCGATTGAGGGCTACTGCAAGCAGGTAACCCAAAGACAATGACTGCAACAGTGAATACACTCGAATATCTACATTTATGGTAAGTGTACACAACTGTACTTTATCATTTCACCTTCTACATGTCTTTGGAATTTGGGAGGAAACTTAACAACATAGAGAAAACCTACATAAACAATGGAAAAACCTACTGTCTCCATGGAGAAGTCACCCCAGCTCAGAACCATACAAGAGAACCCCTTGCTGTGAGGTGACAGTGCTACTACTGCACCCCCATGCCACCTGTGAGAGATTTACTTTTTGTTATATTACAGTTGCATTTGTGGCATTAGTAGGTTTTAGCATGTGCAGAGTTAGGAAGAGTCTGTATGCTATTTTAACTGGCATGTTGTTTGGAGGGGGGACAGCTCAGACCTCTTAACCGTACCAAATTCCTCATATTTTACCGGTTTTAAGGTCAAAATAATGGGTTGCCACGAATTCCCAAGTGGCCCCTTTAATTTCCGAATTTCCCAGGTTTTTTCAGCCATTTTTTTGTCTAATTTTAGTTGATGTCGTCATGCACAGGGGCCGCATTCGATGACATCAGCTACATGAGCAGACTGCCAGCCTGTCAGAATTTGGCTGAGGGCTTGAAGGGGTGTGAACTAACTAATTCTGACTGTTTATTTCTGTATAGCAATATGCATCTCCTCTCTGCTCTGTCTGCAAGGAGAGTTTGTAGTCCGTAGTCCGGTCTGTGTGTGCTCCTGTCCACAATAAGTGCAAGGAAAAGTTTAGAGGTGCCATTTGCAAGGTTCTTATGTTTCTAGTTCTGCTGATCTTGTTAATTTACTGTCTCTAGTCCAGAAGCTGAGGTGTGTGTGTTTGTGTTGTGTGTGTGTAAGTTAGCTGGTTGTGTGTGAGTAAGTTTACTGTGTTTTTACTAGTACTGCTGCAAGGAGAATTCCAGAGTTCCATGTGTCTGTTCTGAGGTGCCGTTTTATGTTTGCTAGTTCAGCTGATCTTGTTAATTTGTTGTCTGTAGTCAAGAAGCTGAGGTGTTTGTGTATATTTCCGTACGGCAACATGCATCTCCTCTCCGTTCTGCCTGCAAGGAGAGTTTGTAGTCCAGTCTTCCAGAAGCTGACGGTGGGTGTGTGTGTATGTGTATGTCTGTGTATAAAATGCCCCAGTTAGGTATAACTGGTGGTTAGAGTTACGCAGACTCAAACCCTGTACTTTATGTACAAGGAGCAAGAGCCTAAATTTTCTAGTCATACCACCACCACTTGTTATTGAAAGAGTTAAGTCCAAAGTTTTACAGAATGGTTGGTACGTATTTGTGGTGTGTTCCTCTTACAATTTGTGGTTTTCTGGCAAATCAGTGATAACTGAATTCACTAAGTAATGATAGCCATTTAAATTTCAGTCTTCCTCATTTCCAGGAAATGCATTGGTAACATAAAACATTTTATTCTAGCAACTTTTCTAAGATATACAAGCAATGTTTAAAATGAGTCCCTAGTTTTGGGCTTTTGTCCCCTCCCCAAATAAATGTGGCTTTTTCCAGATTACTTATGCTGCATAGTTCTTCAGGAGGAGAGAAGTTTAGTGTTCCTTATGCCAAGTTTGTTTCTGTTTGTAGTAGCACAACTGGTAGAATACTTGCTTTTGATGGATAAGGCTGTGGGTTCTACTCCCACAGTATGTAGATGGATTGCTGATATTCTACTGTGTTGTACTTTTAAAGGGGGTGGATGCTGCAGTCCTGAGAATGTCCTCTTTGGCAGAGATACCTCTATGAACCTGTTATTAGTTTGCAATCCATTCCCTATTGCAATATTACTAGCTTAGCATTTTTTTAATGTAATATAGGCAATTTATTCCTCAAGGGTAGCAGGCACTTTATTTGTAGGTGAAACAATGAAATATAAAGTTGTTTGCTAGCAGCAACGTGTTCATTAGTTACAGATCTCTTTAATGTGGAATTATTTAGATGACTTTTAGTTCTGTAGAGATTGTGCATATTTACTGATACTGGTGGATTGTAGAAGTTTGAGTCGACTTTTATGATGGAAATGTTCATAATTGGGCAGTTTTGACATTATTGGTTCATGCATTTTGTTTCATTGCTTACTGGAAAAATGTTCAAAACAATAAATTTAAAACTCGCTCTAACAAGTGTGCTGTATTATATAAGGAATATAATTTAATACAATCAGGAAGTTGTATCACAGAACACATGTATGTTTCGTATGCAAGGGGCCTATGATTTGAAAACAGCCCAAAGGTAATCTTTATCCACCACTGGCCAGATGCATTTTCTTTGAATGTGGGTTTCAGTGCTGTTTCAATGAATGCGAGTTTCAAGGGCAGGGAAGTTTTAATGCTAAGTCTGTTTTCATTGTGAGACTGTTGTTTAGCAAATGTCTGTTAGTGTTTGTGGTATAAAATGTAAAACAAATGTTTTAAATGAAATCCAAATAATCATTGTAGAAGTGCAATGCACATTACAGTGTTTATGGTAAATGAGACTAATAGCCAAGTAATGGAACATTGGAATGGCTGCAAGGGGGGGCTATATATGTATATTCAACCATGATTTTGTGAGGGGGAGGGGCGGCAAACTCAGACAGCCCCAGGCAGCACAAACTCTAACTACGCCACTAATCAGTAGGCCATGGAGAATGACTTTTTGGAGGTCCTAGAAAACTATAATAATCTTTTGCTAAAATTAGAATATTGCCTACCAGTAAATGCCCTACTTTTACCACAAAACCCACATACTGCAAGTCATCAAAAAAAATCCTAAGGTTCATCATCTTCTCCCTTCCCAGTGAACATCATTGCTACGCATTTAAAGAAAATGGTTACCATTTAATACAATGTCTAGGGGATCATATTTTGGTTGTTTGTTCTTCAACTTGCATTTGAAAGTTGGTATCCCACAATTCCATTGGAGTGAGTGGGGTTACATAATTATGTATGCAAATTTTGTTAATCGGCATACAGATTTGTACCTATTTTTCATGGGCCTTTGTCCACATTTCTGATGCTTCCAGATTGAGAGATATGGGACAGCTTTTCTGAAGGAAATGATTATAGCACCTTAATGCATGTGTGGACTAATTTTACTGTTTTTAAGTATATAAGTTTAATTGGATTATAACAAAGGACATTGTTCCAATTTGTTAATGTTAGCAATGTAATTTGTATGACTGTTTACAGGAGGACTTCCTGTACTGTTTGATACAACCGAATGTATATAAAAGAAATACAATACAGTAGAGAGTCGATTATCTGAACTAATTGGGACCTAGGTTCGGACAAGAATTCCAAAGTTTTCGAGTAGGAAAAATCATAAAGTCTGAGTATGTAAACCTTATACGTATTTGCTTGAGCATGTTTTTTGAACCGGATAAAAAACATCTAAAATCGTTTCTTTTCTGCATGCA
Source organism: Protopterus annectens (assembly GCF_019279795.1). NCBI lineage: Eukaryota > Metazoa > Chordata > Ceratodontiformes > Protopteridae > Protopterus > Protopterus annectens. The sequence goes on from NC_056745.1 coordinate 1,164,918,191, forward strand.
GGAATACACTTTTCAACCATTCACCGATTCAAATGGACAGTAAAGAAGATTTTTCACACACAAGCTGGCTACACGCTCAAAAAACATGCTCAAGCAAATACATGTAATGTTTACATCCTCAGACTTTATGATTTTTCCTACTTGAAAACTTTGGAATTCTGGCTCTGATTGACATTCGGATAATCAACTCTCTACTGTATCTTAAGAGCTTTTTTCTTCTTTTTGCTTTCATTGCTTTTCCTCCCTGTGACTGCAGAACATCAGCTGTCCTGTTGTCAGATCAGTGTTTGTTCCTCACGAGTGAAAGCCAACCATCTTGATTATTGCTTGAAAACAACCCTTTGGCCCCCTGAAGCAGCTTGGTGTGCATCTAATCTTGCAATAGTGATGCAGTGGTACATGCCTGCTTCCTTGCATGTGTCAAGTCCCAGCTAGACAGTAAGAATGGGCTGCTGCTGGTGTTGTATCTCAGCCAGAGATGCTACATGCTACTATACATGTTTCTGCTGGTTGTCAGCTGTGCAGCGTCTTGGACTGCCTCCCTTCCCTCAGAATAAGTGAGTCAGCAGTGGTCACTCACTACTACCTTCCTGTTATGGTTTCTGTGGCAACAGGGCTGCTAACTGATCCCTGTTTGTCTGGTTGCAGTTAGGACCTTATGCTTCTCTTTCACAGATAAGGCTTTAAATGATTTGACTTCAATTAATGCACAGTTACAGTTTTTAAGTAATATCTGAAACATGATTCTTTGGCAGGCTAGTGGAGTTCCTGAATGCTTCTTCTTTGGCTCATGGTATATACTATATCTTCACACAGGATATATCATGTTGTGTCACTCCATCTTGGATCATTTTTTATAACTAGGTCACCACTGAGTTGCTCAGGAGAATCCAGTGAATGTGGTGTAGCTGGACTTCACCAAGGCCTTTAGCACTACACCACAGAAGAGGTTGGCAAGGAAATTAAAAAATATGGGTATGGTACCCAACATCATTGTATGGACTTGAAATTGGCTGTCTGATGGAAGCAAATGTATCTGTTAGAGAAGAGCTGCCAGGATAAAAGTCAGTAAACAGACTGCTAGAGGGTTCAGTGCTTATTCTGGTCTTGTTTTGTGTGCATGTTGCAGATTTATTTATTTGTTTATTTATTGACATTTGTTTACTGAAAAAGTGCAACTTGGTCACAAGAGCCCATTTTGAGTGGAGGCTCATGGAGAAAAGCTCCATTTAACAGAGATAACAAAATTTCAAATATTTTCCATAAGAAACAGCTGAAAATTATACGTTTTAAAAACAAAAAAACAGTGTAAGGCAAAGAGATGTACTAAAAATATGTTACAAAGAGAAAAATCAGAGAAAGTAAAGTAAAACTCTATGTACAATCCTGGATATCGTACTTTTGGTAATTCATAATATAATTACAACTCATGACTTTTACATATTATTAAAGCAGGGGGAGACTAGAATAGATTAGTATAAATGGGGAGGAGGTGATTGGCAAATGTTATGTAAAGTGGTAGAGAGGGTAGGCTAGCCAGATGAAGATGAGGAAGTGGAGATGGGTAGAGAATCTGTAGAACTAGAAGTACAGAAAAGTAAACAGGATTTATATTTAACTCTGGGTATAGCATGAACAAAGCCACGAGTTTGATAGGTGGACTTTCACAACATGCTTGAAGGATAGATGGTAGGTTACAGTTCTACTAGCCTGTGAATAGAATTCCATGTTTTGACTACAGAATAACAGTAAAGGCCATTTTCAGTTGCTTTTTGAAGTTTATAGATGGTAGGAAGTTGTTTATCATTAGAATGAAAGAGTCTGTTTTGGTGATAGGAAGGACGAACAGAGATTAGTGCACATTTAGCAATTTTGTTTAGCATAGTTCAAGTCTAGTTTTAACAGATACGTGCAAGTTTGTAAGGGTAGGGGCACCATATAAGAGTGAAGGAAAGATGTAATTGGTTGCTAAAGTGTTTTTTAGCAAAGTTAGTAAGAAAAAAAATGTCTATAAATTATGTCAAGTTTCTGGTGAATGTTTTATTATTTTGAATCTGAGGTTGGCATCAATTGTCACGTCAAGCAGTTTTGTATGGGATACAGTTTCTATCTCTTTATTGTTAAATGAGAAGATTTTGAAGCTGGGTTTGTCTTTCGGGTGTGCTTTGGGGAGTAATAGGAGTATTTGTTTTTTTTTTTTTATTTAGTAATTGGACATTGTGAAGCCGATATGCTACAGTGTCAGAGGAACATATTAGTGTTGACTCATCAGCATACTGTATAAATGATTCTTGCCTAGAAGAGGTATAGAGGGCATTAATGAAAATGTTAGAGGACCAAGAATTGAGCCTTGAGGTACACCAGTGGTAACGGAAAGGTAAGGAGAGAAAGTATTTTGCCATCTAACAGTTTGTTGTCTATCAGGTAGTTTTTATACCACTGAAGTGAAAGAGGGAGTAGGCTGAGATAGTGCAGTTGTTGAAGGAATTGGCTATTTGAGAAGGTATAGGTTCATAGGATGATACTAGGTTATTGGCCCGGAGGCCCTTATAAGCCTAGCCGAGAATTTTGCCCATGTTCTGACAAAGTCAGCACCTGTTTCCCCTGTCCAGCAGAGAGACACGTGGGATCCCAGGGGTGTATTTACTGTTTCACATCCAGTCATCCAGGTTCCTCTTAAAGAGGGCTAGAGAGGTACTCTGCTTGACATGGAGAAGGAGTCTATTCCACAGATGGGGGAGTTTTTGGGACACAAATCTCTCCTGCCAACAAGTTCTATTAATGTCACAGACCAGGCTTGCAAGTGGATTGCATGAGTGGAGTTTGACATATGTCTGTACAGCAACTCCATCAAGGCAGGGTCAGAGATGGCCTTGTATGCCAGACACAGGTCACCTCTGAGCTGTCTGTACGAGACTGAGTAAAGGGACAGGACTTTTAGCCCAGCTGTATAGGATAGGTGTTTGAGACCCTGGATTTTCCTGGTCAGGAACCTCTGTGGTCCAAAAGCTCCTGCATGTGCTTGGCAAGGTACATGCCAAAGGGGGCATTGTACTCAATAATGGGTCTGATGAGGGAAGGAGTACAGGGATGTTATGACCGTCTTGTTCCTGGGTGAAATACCCTTACTTAGGAGGTGGGCCATGTTGAAAGCCTTCTGTACAACAGAGGCAACGTGGGGGGTCAAAAGTCAGGTTGGTATCAACCTGGGTGCCTAAGTCCCTCACGACAAAGGCTTTGGAAAGATCCAGAAATATGGAAGAGATAAGTTTGCCAGAGTCCCTTTATTGTTTATATCATCTAAAAGGGATACTAGTGCAATAGTTGTAATATGGCCAGGGCAGAATCTATGCTGAGTACTAGTTAAGAGCTGTTCAGAGAGGAGATGGTGAAGAAGTTGTGTGGATACATTTTTCTAGGATTTTTGAGAGAGGGTTGGGAACTGCAATGGGATGAATGTTAGAGACTTCTGTAGTGCTTTCTCCCTTTTGCAGTGGGATGACGTATGATCTTTTCCAAAGGACTGGGGCATAAGATTCCTGTATGGATCATTTGATTAAGATAGCTACTGGCTATGGCTTCTGCTGCCATCCTGAGGTATTCAGGTGGGAAGTTGTCTGCAGCTGTGGAGCAAGGTTTAAGTAGCATTTTTTTATAGTAAATGTTACAGTTTTTAAGGTGATGTTGTTAGCGTCTGTGGTTCAAGATTGTTTGGATTCATATTTTTCAGAGGTTGATGTTGTAGTGGAGGGGGCAGATCGTAATATGTTACAGGTTTGTGGAGGGTGATGTGCTGTTGGTGAGGGCAGCATTGCTCTCTGTAATGTATTTGTTAAATGTGGTCACTACTTCAAGGGGGGAACAGGTTTGAAAGGGATATGGATCTTTTTTTGAGCCATGGTTGAGTAGTGTGTGAAAAGAGGACCAGAATTATTGGGATAATTTTTATAATTAACTTATAGTTGGTCATAGTATTGTATCTTATGTTTATATATATTTGCTTTATAGATTGATTACCAAGTTCGCTGTAGTACTACATCCTTTAGTAACACTAAACTAAGCTAACCTAATGTTTCTCCTTTTTAGACTAGGCATTTCCCTCTGTAACACCTGTTATCCCTCTCAAACATACTCTTACAACTGAACAATGTTTTTACTGTTCTGTCTAACCACTCAGTTAATAATCCTCACCCATGCAACCAACAATATCATCTCAGTCTTCTATACATTATTCCTCATCATAAACCTCCTTCACCTCTAACCCATCTTAACACTGCAACGTTTTGAACCTCTCTCCACAATTATTTCTCTGTACCCTTCCCTGTCTCTCAGCTCCTAAACTCCTTACCACTACACATAGTAAATCCTACCTTATACCTCTTTCATCCACCTCTTCAAAAAAAAAAAATACAATACACTATAGTTACCTCCTCTCCATACTGCTACATTGTGGAGACATCTATCCTAACCTAGGACCCTCTACTAACCTAAACACCAGATCACGTCCTAAAAACTTAAATATAATAACCCTTAACCTCAGAAGCGTATGCAATAAAATATCTCTCCTACATGCCTGGATAGGTTCATAGGTTCATACTAGGCTATCTGCCCTAGGGCATTTATAAGCCTAGCCAGAATGTGTTTGGCTTTCGCCACCCATTTTAAATTTATTTTGATATGCCCTTTTCCGAGGTTAGTATACTGTGCCTCTGTCTAACAGTGACACAGAAGTGATACCCGGGGTAAACCTACGATCTCTCATCCACTCATCAAGATTCCTCTTGAAGAGAGTCAATGAGGGACTCTGCCTAACCTGGACTGGGATTTTATTCCAGAGTGAAGGGAGCCTCTGGGTTATGAATCTGTCCCTCCAGCATGTCCTATTTATTTCAGTGCTGAGGTTCAAGTCTCTCGAGCGCATAGCTCGATGGGATTTGGATTTTCTGAGGTGCAGCATGTCCATTAATTCCGGGTTGGACATGGCTTTATACGTCAGGCACAGATCGCCTCTGAACAGGCGGTATGCCACTGAGTAGAGCTGGAGTTTCTTTAACCAGGCAGCATATGGCATCTGTTTGAGCCCTTTGATCCTCTTGGTGAGGTACTTTTGGGGTCTTTCCAGTTGCTGCAGGTGTCTGGTAAGGTACATCCCAAAGGGGCATTGTACTCAATTATGGGCCTGATGAGGGATGAGTAAAGAGGCACGATGACGTCCCCTGATCTAGATGTGAATCCCTTCATGATTAGGTGGGCTATATAAAATGTTTTTCTAACCACTTTGGCCACGTGGTTGTCAAATGAGAGATTGCTATCAACTTGGGTCCCCAGGTCCCTAATTACTTCTTCTGTACTTAATGGATTACCACCTATGTGGTAATTTGTGGGCACTTTGTTTTTGCCAAAGGGGATGACTATACACTTTTTGGCATTTAGCTTGAGGCCTTGGCTCTGGCACCAGTTGTCTGTTTCTATGAGGCCCTTTTGGAGGATGCTTGTGTCGGCTGGAAAGTCGATTATGGCGCCCAGTTTGCAGTCATCTGCGAACTTGGTCAGCCACAGTCCTTCCGTGTTGGCCTGTACCTCCGTGAAATATATACCGAACAAGAGAGGTCCCAGGACTGAGCCTTGTGGGACACCACTTGTAACTGGTTTGGAGTCTGACATGGCTCCAGCAATTCTAACCATGTGGGTTCTGTCCTTGAGCCAGTTTGCAATCCATCTAGTGACATAGGGGTTTATATTTAAGCGTTGCCGCCTCACTGAAAGAGGTTCTCCAGTTCGATTCTCTGCTGGGGTGCCTTCTGTGCAGAGTCTGCATGTCTTTCCTGTGGTCGTGTGCATTTCCTCCGGGTGCTCCGGTTTCCTCCCACATCCTAAATAGACCATAACAAACCAGACATCCTAGCCTTAACATAAACCTGTTTAAACTCTAACATAAAAGACTCTGATGTGACGTCTCTCAACCTTGCCATAACTAGCTTAGACAGAATCCAAAAGAAAGGTGGAGAAGTAGCCCTGTGTTATTATAACACACTTAGCATAACACCTTATAGTAACAAGATCCCTAATTTTTCTAATGCTGAAATGCTGATGTCCTTCCGAAATCTTAACAGGACCAAATAAATCTGCATCGTAGTAGTATATATTCCAGGTGGCCGCTGTGGTGCAGTGGTTAGCATTGCCGCCTCACTGCAAGAGGTTCTCCGGTTCGATTCTCGGCTGGGGTGCCTTCTGTGCAGAGTCTGCATGTCTTTCCTGTGGTCGTGTGCGTTTCCTCCGGTTTCCTCCCACATCCTAAATACATGCTGTAGGTGGATTGGACACACTAAATTGGGCCTAGGTGTGAGTGCGTGCATGTGTGTGCCTTCTGTGGAAGGTTGGGTGCCAGGCTGGCAACTCGACACTGTAAAATTCCACTGCCAATCAGGAGCGGACAGATGATCTGCTGTGGTAACCCCTAACTGGGAAAAGCCGAAAGAAGAAGAAGACCAGGTTCACTGTATCGCTGTTTTTGTTGATGTCCTTCAAGGATGCATCTGCAGTCATAACATATGGGTTGTCCTGCCTCAGGCAGCCTTTCGGTCGGCCGGATTCCAAAGTCTGGGTCTGGCCTCGGTTGATGTCGCACTTTCCCCGACGTCAGAGCGTCTGGGGTATAAAAGCATCAGCCGACCCCATTTTCCTCAGTCTTTCTTGCCGCGCGGTGCCCGAAGCAGAAGCTGTTCGCAAGTGCCGGTCGGTCAGATCCAGAGATTTCAGCTACCAAAGACTTCGAAAAAAAGCTAAGTACCCCGTTGGGGACTCTTTCTTGCCTCAGCCGATGTCAGACAAAGTAAATAATTGTTTAACTTGTGGGAAACAAATACCTCATAAGGATTTCCATTCTTACTGCCTTTCTTGCTTAGGCCCAGACCACGATGTATCAGCCTGTTTAGCCTGTGCCTCCTTCAACCGACGAACTCTTAGACGTCGGTCGGAGTTTGCAGAGGAATTTTTTGGAGCCGCTTTTGCTTATAAAATGCCGTCGGAGACTCCGACTTCGCATATGGTCAAAAAACGCAAGGAAAAGGACCGACACTCGCGGCCTGCGGTTTCGGCTGAAACCACGGCTGGGCCTACCGCGAGTGTCTCGGTTTCGGCTGAAACCGAGTCCTCGGCGATTCCTTCTTCAGAAACCATACTTCCGACCACCGAGGCCCGAGAGGCCCCGGCTGAGTCGGCTTCAGAACTCCCTACCGAAGCTAGTGTTCAGGAATTGTCCGACACCATACCTTTGGACATTTCTACCCCTGCATGTGGGGCAGCTAGGCCCCCAGCTTCTATGTCTATTAAGGCCTTTTCTAGGGCTAAAGCTGCCAAACTTTCAAAAGCTTTGTCTGCCAAATCTACATCCCAGAGGCCTTCCTCTAGTTCACAGATCCTCAGCCTTGCTGAGGACCTTATCTCCTTAATTAGGGGTTCACAACCTCACCCAGACAGGGCCTCTCAACCTCCTCCAGACAAAAGGCCCAGGACTGACCCCTCTGAACCTCACTCCTCAGATTATTCCACAGATGGATCTGACTTGTCAGGCCACCAGGAAGGGGCTTACTCGCCTTATGAGGATTCAGATGCAGAGGAATCTATCCCTTCGGCCTCCCCTCCTGAAGAATTTTCCTTTGGGGAGACTTTACACTCCATGAGAGAGCACTTTCAATGGCAAGGTCAGGAATTCTCTGATTCTAGAAAAAGATTAAGGACCTTTTTGCATTTGCCTCAGCATAGGCCCTTAGCTATACCTCCTGTTCTAAATGTAATTGATGATGTGTACAATGATGTCAGTACAGCCCCTGATTCTCTTCCTCCAGCCCCTGCCAAACCTGACAGATATTACAGGGTCCCGGATTCTCATTTCCATCTGTATAAAGCCCATGCTGCAGACCCAGAAACTATTTCTCAGGGCCCTGAAGGGGTTGCAGCCGCTACTGCCAAAAATCCCCTACCCTCTGAAAGAGAGTCTAGAGCTTTAGAGAGAGTCTAGAGCTTTAGAGAGATGGGGAAAGAAGGTGTATACATCTGCAACTCTTTCTGCCAGGGCATTAAACTGTCAATTCCATATGATACAGTACCAATAGTTTTTGTTAGATGAACTGAATAAGAAACTTTCTTCTCCTGAACCCTTAGACCATAAATCCCTTCAGGATTTGGTACATAACTCACAACAGGTTAGTAATCATTTTTTAAAATGTGGCTATGATGCACTGGAAGCTTCATTTAGATCAGCTATGACTGGGGCAGTTATTCGTAGGCATGCCTGGCTGAAGGAGCAATCTTTGCCGGACCATGTCAAAGCTAAACTACTCGATGCTCCAATGGAGAAACAAAATTTATTTGGCTCCCCTGCACAGGAGATTCTAAAAAAGGTTGAAGAAAAAGCAAAATCTGTGCAAACAGTTAAAGATTTCCTGCAAGTTCAACCACCGAGGTTCAGCAGAAACTGGCCTACAAAGAATTGGTCCTTTCCAGACTCTAACAGAGCCCAGAGAGGCAGGAACAGGCACCCTAGAGGCAGAGGTCAATCAAAGGGCTCCTACAGAGGCCGTCATTGGCAGCCTGCCAACCAGAGGAGTAGTGCAACAGCTACAACTACAACCACTACTACAGGACAGACCCAATGACTTGACTATGATTCCGCCTACCAGGGATCAACTGGAAGCACCCTTGGGCGGAAAGCTGGCTTTATTCTCAAAAAACTGGCATTGCATTACAAAGGATACATGGACATTGCAAATAATAGACAAGGGATACAGGTTTCACTTCCACACTTTGCCAAAAAGAAGCGGAATGCCAAACCTTCCACCAAATCAGAAGGCAGAGGCTTTAAGACAAATCAGCAATTTACTTCAGATGAAAGCAATAGAAAAGGTACCATGTTCAGAACAAGGCCAAGGATTTTACTCCAGACTATTCCTTGTACCAAGAAAAGAAAACCAATGGAGGCCTATTCTCGACCTGTCCGCACTGAACACTTATCTCATTGTGCCAAAATTCAAAATGCTGACCCTACAGCAACTTCTTCCCATGTTGGGCAAGGAGTCTTGGCTGGTGACTCTAGATCTCAAGGAGGCATACCTGCACGTCCCTATCCGACCAAATTTCAGAAGACACCTCAGATTTCTTGCAGGATCAGAGCATTATCAATTCTCAGCATTGCCCTTTGGCTTATCTACTGCGCCCAGAGTATTCACGAAATGCCTGGCGTCAGTAATTGCACATTGCAGACTTCAGGGAATTCAAATTTATCCATACCTGGACGACTGCCTAATACAAGCGGACAACAAGAAAAAAATTGTTAAAGGACTTGGCCTATGCCATACACCTGCTACAGACCTTGGGATACACAGTCAACATCCAAAAGTCAAGACTAGTACCATCCCAAAGGATAACCTTTTTGGGTGCAGATCTGGACACAAACACCTAGATGGCTTTTCTCACAGAAGAAAAACAAAAACAACTTCCAGATTACTTCATGATTCTGACAAGACAAACTCAGCTTACTGCAAGGAAAATCCTGCAGGCCCTGGGTTACATGGCATCCTGCATAATTTTAATCCCACATGCCAGGCTGCATATGAGGAAATTACAATGGTACCTAAGGAGTGTATGGTCTCAACACAGTCACAGTTTAGAAACCATGATACCAATCATTCCATGCCTTCAAAAGGAATTCCTGTGGTGGGCTCAGGCCTGCCAGTCCAACAGAGGGTTGCCTTTCAACAAACCAAAAACAAGGCAGACCATCACCATGGACGCCTCAGACCGAGGATGGGGAGCACACATGGAGGACAAATGTATCCAAGGCCTATGGCCTCAAGGGCAGCTAAGCATGCACATAAACCAAAAGGAAATGCTGGCAGTGAGGCATGCAATCGAGGCATTCAGACCCTTCCTCCAACAAGGACATCTGTTAATAAGGACAGACAACACCACGGTCATGTGGTACATAAACAAGCAGGGAGGCACACATTCCTACCCTCTATCCCGGATGGCTATGAATCTGTGGGATCTATGCCTGAATCTCAATATCCAACTGCAGGCCCAATTCTTGCCAGGAAAAGAAAATGCACTAGCGGACAGCTTAAGTAGAACTACCATGGATGCACACAAATGGATGCTGCACCCAGACATCTTCAAACTCATAACAAAGACATGGGGAATGCCGGAGATAGATCTGTTCGCCTCCCCACTCAACCACCAACTGAAGACATTCTGCTCAAGGACATACCACCCACAAGCTTGGAGGGTGGACTCTCTCTCTTTCAGCTGGAATGCCCTAACAGTATATGCCTTCCCACCTCTCCCATTGATGTACAAGGTTCTACTGAAGATCAGGGAGGAACAGCCAAAAGTGATACTAATAGCTCCGGACTGGCCAAGACAACACTGGTACCCACTATTGAGAAGCATGTCTCAAATTCATGGCCTCTCCCCCTATGGCCTCTTCTTCTAACGCAGAACAATTTCAAGGCCCTGCATCCCAACTTGAAAATATTGCCGCTAACTGCCTGGAAAATTCCTTAAATTCCAATCAAACTGTTTTATCTCAGAGGGTGAAGGACATTATCCTGGAGGCTCGCAGGCCTTCCACAAGGAAGACATACTCAGCTAAATGGAAGAGATTTCTCATTTGGAGCACATCAAAGGGCACAGATGTCACAGTGGCAAACCTAGCACACATCCTAGAATACTTAGCAGAATTGTTCCACAATGGCCTGTCTTATTCTTCCATTAAGATTCATGCTTCAGCAATTTCAGCAGAATACAATGTGGATCCACCCATCTTCTCACACCCTCTTCTCAGACAATTTCTGAGAGGGATCAAAAATGTTAAACCTCCAAGAAGACCTCCTCTACCTGCATGGGATCTCAATTTTGTGCTGGAAAAACTGACACTACCTCCTTTTGAACCAGCAGCATCAGCGGATCTACAGTTTCTATCTTGGAAAACTGCATTCCTTCTGGCAATCACTTCAGCAAGAAGAGTATCTGAGTTACAAGCGTTAATGGCAGTGCAGCCTTTTCTTATTTTTCACCAGGATAGAGTGTCACTAAGAACCAATCCTACTTTCATGCCAAAGGTGGTATCTAGGGTATCCTTGAACCAAGCTATTCACTTGCCTACGTTCTTCCCTAATCCACAGAATAAAGGGGAAAATCTTTTGCACACCCTGGATATACACAGACAACTATGCTACTATTTGGACAGAACAAAAACTAGCAGAAAAACTGACCAACTTTTTGTAGCATGTGCAACTGGGGTGCAAGGAAGAGCAATTTCCAAACAGACAATTTCAAAATAGATAGGAAATTGCATTCGCTTTTGCTACTCCTTTCATGGAAAGACAGTTCCTGAAAATATCAGGCCTCACTCCACAAGGGCCACAGCCACCACTACAGCTTTCCTACGAGGGGTGGCTACCAAGGACATTTTAGAAGCTGCTACTTGGAGCTCCGTGCATACATTTGCCAAGCATTACAATCTACCTTTATACTCTAGATCCAGAGCAGGGTTTGCAACTGCAGTACTGCAGGGGATCTTAACTACACCATCCTTCTCTTAGTACCTCCTCCCCCAGATTGGCTATGGTATTCTACCCATATGTTATGACTGCAGATGCATCCTTGAAGGACATAGTACAGTTTTGTACCTACCATAAATGTAGATGTCCGATAGGTATTCATCTGCAGTCAGGATTACCCTCCCTCCTTCCCCTCTGTGGTATTCCTAGGGTGCTTACCCCTCTTTCAGCTAGCTGGGGGAATCTATTATGGTGTATTTGTTTGTTTATACATGTATATAATTTGCAAATGTTTTGAACCTTTCAGCATTTATCCAAATTTAGCCTTCCTAGAGGGCACCTGGCATCTGGGGCAAGAAAAACTGAGGAAAATGGCGTCGGCTGATGCTTTTATACCCCAGACGCTCTGACGTCGGGAAAGTGCGACATCAGCCGAGGCCAGACCCAGACTTTGGAATCCGGCCGACCGAAGGGCTGCCTGAGGCAGGACAACCCATATGTTATGACTGCAGATGCATACCTATCGGACATCTACATTTATGGCAGGTACAAAACTGTACATTGTTTTTTATTTAGCCATTTCCTCCAAGCCTTGTCTCTGGTACGCATAATGTTTTTTGGTGAGGGTGGATAGCAAGCGGTGGGGGGGGGGTTTACTTTTACTCTTTTTTATACTTAGAGGGGCAGTGTTATTTAGAGTGTTTAAGAAAAGGTTTTAAAAGTTGTAACTGCATCATCTAATGGGAGAGTTTTTCGTATAGACCAGTGGAAGGACCTTAGGGTACTGTTAAATAAATCTCTGTTAAATTTTGAGAGATTCCTGGTGGTTTAAGTTGGACTTAATGGTGATGCGTGGTAAGTTTGGGAGACGGTCACTTAAGGAGTTAGGATTGGTTTCCTAATAGTATATTTACTGGGGTTTGAGACTAAAATTCAGTCAAGAATTATGCCTTTATTACTTCTGTTGCATGTAGTAGGTGTTGAATTAGTTGAATCAGACCAAACAGATTTATGCAGGATGGTGGACTGTCATAGGTTACATTTTGCCAATCAATACTGACATCACCCAGAATTATTTTTTTTAAGTAATAGTACTTGATACCCAGGTGAGAAATTCTTCGAGTATGGGTATGCTATTAACAGGGTGGATGTAAATTACAGTGACGCAGAGTTTTTTTATAGTTTAGTTTTAAAAGTGTTAATGAGTATTTCAGGTAAATGAACTTTGAGAATGAAATTGGAATAGGAGGAAAGGTTATAGGAATTGGGGTACAATAGGGCGACTCCTTCTCCTTTTTTGTAGGGTAAGTCAGTTCTGATAATATTATAGCCTGGAGGTAGTTCTTTATCTTTTATACTGGATTTTAACCATGTTTCAGTGATGGCTCAGATATCTAGGGAATACAGAGAGATTCCAGGCATGTAGCTCTGTAAATTTATTACAAATACTACGATGATTTAATGTTATCAGACAGTTTTTGGATTGACTTGTGCTTGATGGGAGTGGGAGACTGGTATGTCTGTAAATGGGAATTGGATTGGATAGAAAATGTCCTTGTATAAGAAGTAAAGGATGTATTAGAGAAGGGGTCGCTTGTAAATGAAGGAGGGAAGTTATCTGGGTTCTTATGGTGCTTGCAGGAACTGGTGGTATTGAGGTTTAGGTTAAAATTAGTAGGGCCAGGGTTTGGGTATATGTCCCCATGCAATTGAATATTTGAATTCTGAAGCAAAAATTTGGAATAATTCGTAAGGGTGGGCATGAGTGGAAATCCTACTGAGTTTGAAGGGGAAGATCACCTTGTATGCACAAAGACAAATGCGGTACTCATTGGTGTGGGCAGTCCCCAATAAGATGTGCCGTGGCTGGCTTTTTGTTGAAGTAGGTTGTGTCTGGGATTTAATGCAGCAGGAGACAGTAAAATAACTTGTTGGGAGTAATAGGCACTCTTAAGGTGAATATGTATTGTAAAAATGCAGCAGTGAAAGTCAGTAGGATGCCGGGTGCATGCCATGAGGAATAATTTCCAGAGGTAATGCTGTCATCCTAGCATTGTAAAACAACACTGATAAGATGACATCTGGAGCATGGAATACATTTCTGAAGGCCACAAAAAGAAATTAGGGTGCTATGGGTAGGTAGACAGTATGAGCAGAAACTTAGTAATTTGGAAACGTAAGCATTTGATGAAAGAAGAGGTTCTATCATCTGTGAAATTCATGTCTTGGGTGTTAAATTTGTTGTTAATCATCTATGCTCACAGGATCTCAGAGTTTCACACCCTTATTTGTAGGGGACCTTTATTACCTTATTTATTTATATATGTATGTATGTATTTATTGCTAAGATTAAGTATCCCTTTGGAGCCGCCCATATCACTGCCCTAAAATAATTTTTGAATTACTAATCCAATTCATTCATCTCCTTGTTTTCTTTCCAGTGACAGAAATTGGGGGAGAGAACAGAAAACTTAACACATGACTTTACAGTCAGCATAGGTTCTACTTGATGCAGGTGCATAAGTTTGGAAGGCAGTCCCTCAGCATGGAGTGAGAGACCGGCATTTACTTAGCAAACCCTGGAGTGGATTGCTGACTACATTATCTTTTGCCATCAGGTAGATTACCACCTGTTAGAAAATATTGTAGTCAATGGCCACTTCACCAGGGCAGTGGCTACTTCCAGTACTTATTCAGATTTGTTTCTTTTACATTTACCACTGTCACTCATTTGTTGTGCCACATCTTCACCAAACATTGTTTAATACCAAAGTGCCACATTTACCACTGTCACTCATTTGTTGTGCCACATCTTCACCAAACATTGTTTAATACCAAAGTGCCACATTTACCACTGTCACTCATTTGTTGTGCCACATCTTCACCAAACATTTTTTAATACCAAAGTGCCAAAAGAATGGAAACAAAGTATACAGCCTTTTGAATCTTTGCATTTTGGCTGTTGTCCATCTGTAACCTTCTTAGAGATTTAATTATACTGAGTGAAGTTCTTCCTGTCTGTACATCCAGTAACAGATGCAAAAGATAAGGGCTGTCCATATGCCATTGATTTTTGAGTGTTCTTTTCAGTGGGTGCTAGTTGGCATCTCACCACCCCAAAACTGTCTAAGGAGTTTTCTACAACCTTGCCTGTTATGTGTTGGAGTTGCTTTAAAGTCAGATATGTAGAAATGTATATAGTCTTGTACTTTTTTGTTTTTGTTCTTTGTTTTCCTTTTTTACTTGGAGATGGAGAAGCAAGTACAATGTCTGTGTGTGGAGCACAACATCACAGTATTTGTTGGTAGGAGACTTGTTCACCTAGAAAAGCATAGCTGAGCTAAAAGTAGCAGAGAGGAATATCCCAGTTGTATTGCCATCAATAAAACCTTCCTCACAGGTAATCGGATAACTTGAGTACATATCTGTTTTATCTGGGGAACTTATATTAAGATACAAGACAATGTCTTACAGTTGTTTGGAATATGATTTACTCCAAACCCAATCTGTGTTATCTAGTGATCATATCCTTAACTCATAATCTGATGTCCTCTTCATTTCATTAACCTGTGGGTCTCTGTTCCAATCATCGGAACCAACTGGCCACATTTTTCTACAGCTTGAGCTCCTCCCTTCTACCCATAATGCCCGGCTCCCCCAAAGTACCTCAGATGTCGTATGCCATGCTTCACATCATCAGTAGGTTCCTATGGATGTCAACTTCTATAGAGAGTTTCCTTTTTTTGTGGTAGTTTGTGAGTGCCTTTACCTTTAATTCCTTCGCATATTACCTTATCTTTTCGTAGAACTTGTAGTGCCTGTTCTATGTGTTATTTGTGTTTTTTTCTGTGTTTAGTTTTCTATCCTTTCATTAACCAGCGATGGTAGTGCTGCGGTAGCGTTGTCGTCTTACAGTAAGACACTGTCCGGTTTGATTCTCAGCTAGAGTGTCTTCTGCGTGGAGACATACGTGAATGGGCGTACCTTCGTTGAAGGTTGTGCATCAGGCCTGGCAAGCCGGTACATAAAAATCAACTGCCAATCATTAGCGGACCGGAGTTCCGCTGTGGTGACCCCTAACCAGGAAAAGCCGAAAGACACAAACAAACAAAGTTTTCTATCCTTTCATTGATATGTCTGAGCAAAAACCTCAAGGTTTTGAAAAATGCACTTCCTGTGGACGAAAGATTCCTTTATTGGATGCCCACAGGGAGTGTGTTTATTGCTTGGAGCCTACCCATCTTAAGGCCCCTTGCTCCATTTGTCAAGCTTTTCACCCCTGGGCTCTGGCAGACAGGAGGAGCAAGTTGGTTCTTAAAGGGTTGCTTCCTCCTTCCTCCACCTCGTTGGTGCATTCAACTTCAGGGGCTCAACCCCCTCCTAAAAGGCCTGAGTCCCGGGAGGGCAGGCATCACTCTCCACCCAGTCTTCCTCCGAGCCTCCTAGGAAGGTGCCAAAGTTGTCAGAACCGACTTGATTTGCACCGAGCTCTGTTCTGACTTTTTCCCCTTAACTCTGGTCACCATCCTTTTTCCCCAGGGCCGAGTGACCCTCCACTGATTCCTGTTGTGTCAGCACCTAGTCTGGCACAGATAGAGCAGGTTCCTAGGTCCCAGTCTCACTCCCCCAGGAGAACTTCCGGACTCCCGTCATCAGTTTCCTCCAGGTCTTCCCGGAGCCTACCCTCCAAGGACGTCAACAGACTGATGAGGTAGCCCCTCGAGGCCCAGATTCAGATGGGGCTTGTGTCCGTTCCATCCACAGGTTCACAAGTGTTTATGAAACTAACAACTACAAGGGCCTTTTTAAGCCTAGCCATGCATCCCAAATCTCTGACAAGTTCTGATACCCTTGATAAGTGTAAGCAGGGGCTTCAGAGATAAAACATTTACAAGTTAGGGCTTGGGAGATGAACCATTTACAGGTTGTCTGTGTCCATTAGAGACATAGGTGCCAAACCAGGGATGAATTTCCTGTTCCCCATCCAGTTTTTCAGGTTGCACTTGAATTGGGTTAGGGAGGAACTCTGCTTCACATGGATGGAGAGCCTGTTCCAGAGATGGGGTTATTTAGTATGGGTAATTCTGGTGCTGCTTGTTTTGCAGATATGCAGGAGGTCTGTCAGAGTGGGTTGACAGTGCCCTGTATGTCAGGCATAGATATCCCCTCAAAAGCCTGTAGGAGACTGAATACAGGGATAGAGCCTTGAGGCGGTCTTCATAGGACATTTTACTTAAGCCCTGCATTCTTTTAGTGAAGAACCTCTGTGGGCATTCCAATTGTTGGATATGCCTGGTTAGGTACATACCAAAGGGGGTATTGTACTCAATGATAGGTCTGATGAATGCCAATTACAGTAGAACAATGACTTCCTTGGACTTAGATGCCATACCTTTGTTTATAAGTTGCACAGCATAGAATGATTTCCTCACAACTGTAGACACGTGATGGTCAAAGGCCAGATTACTATCTGTGTGTGTCTTAAATCCCTGACTGCTGGGTCAACTCTAAAGGGTGTGTTGTCAATATGATAGTTACCAGGGGTGGATGACTTCCTGAAGGATACTGTTTTGCATTTATTGGCATTTAGTCTTAGTGTCCATGACTTTGACACCAGTTGTTTGTCTGTGGCAGCCCTTCCTGGAGAACATTTGTGTCAGTGTGGGTTTCAATGACAGCTCCTAACTTGCAATCATCTACAAATTTACTCAGCCAGAGACCACTAACATTGGCCTTGACTTCAGAGAAATAAATGCCAAAAAGGAGTGGTCCAAGGACTGATCCCTGAAGGACTCCATTTGCGACTGGCCTCTTTGTAGTGGTGGACTTGCCAGTTCTAACTTCCTGGATCCTGTCTGTAAGCCAGTTGGCTATCCACTGGGTGATATGCGAGTTTGCACCTAACCTCCTGAGTTTGTCAACAATGCCCAAGTGGGGTATTGTATCATATGCCTTGGCCAGGTCAAAGTAGGCAGTGTGAGCCATTTTGCCCTCATCCATTGCTTTGGTGACCTTCTCAAAGAAGTCCACCAGGTTGAGTAGGCATGATCTGCCCTTGACGAAACCAAACTGGGCTGGGTCAGTGTCTAGAGGTTTACTATATCGCTATTGATCATTTCCATGATAACTCTTTCCATGGCTTTACATGTAAGACTAGTGAGACTTATGAGTCTGTAGTTTCCAGGGTCTGTAGATGGCCCACCTTTATGCAGAGGGATGACTGTTACTGTTCTCCATTCATGAGGCACGAAGCCTGTTTGGAGGCTATTGTTAAATAGCAATTCCAGAGACCCTGATGGATCAGGTTTCATGCTATTTAGAAGGCATCCTGGGATATTGTCTGGTTAGAAGGTATCATGGGATATTATCCACATCTAGTTCAGTGAGGATTTCACCTTTCCGACCTTTGGCTCCTTCTCTAATCCTTGCTTTGGTTTCAGAGTCTTTGGTGCCGTTGGTCTCCAGTGCTGAGGTGTCTGAGCCAATAGAGATTTCCTTGTCACTTCTGACTATTTCCCCAACCCACTCAGCTCCTTTGGCTTTGGTTCTGAGCATGTCTCTGAGCTGTAGCTTTCAGAACCTTCCCTTCCCCTTGGAGCTTCAGCTTTTGACAGCTTGGCTTTGGCTCCCCCTTCAGAGCAGGGGGCTCAAGCTCTCTGGGAGATGTCAGCTGCGGCAGCTTCGGCTCCAGGGAGACAGCTTTTGGCAGTTCAGAGTCCTTTGGCATTTGAAGTATTGGAAAGGGTTCTCTCCCAGCCAGGGAGACCCTCAGCGCTTTCTGCCACAGTACCCCCCCCCCTTCATTCTGGTTTGGTGCCCAAGGCCTCTAGTCTGCCGCATGGACAGCCATTCCCCCAAAAACCTCCACACACTCCCCACAGCAGAAACCTAAGCAACTTCGATACCTTCCAGGAGTGTCCCACCAAGGAGGTCCCCTCGGATGAGGCTGTGTAAAAGGAGACACATTGGTTCCCCTGTGGAATCAGTTACCATGGACACAGATTTTGAGGAAGGAGAAGGGTCTCCAAAGTCCCCACCTGACAACATCTCCTTTGGAGACATTTTAGAAATCCTCTGCCAGTGGTGTGGTTGGACAGCCCAAAACCCTTCCCTGGAGGAATTGGTATTGTGGGAGGCATTCAGGTCTGGCCCATATTCTACCTGGGTATATCCCCCAAGCCGACCTGCTGATCAGCTGGTGTCTTCCGGGGCTTGGAAGGAACTGAATACAGTAGAGCCAATCCTGAAACAAGCAGACAAGATTCTTAGTGCCCACGCGGATAAGTTGTTTTGAGTCAAGGGTATTCCTGCAGATGCCATGGTTGTTGCGACAACTACCAAGAAGGAGCTTGCCCAGGAGAGCTCCTCTGTCTATTCCCGAATAGGGAATCCCAGGCTTTGGACAGGCTTGACAAAATAGTTTATGCCTCTTCCATGTTCGCCTTTAGGGTGTTAAACTATTTATCCCATTTCACAAGGCTACAAAGGGACTTGGTAAAGGAACTTTCTAGCTTGGCCCCAGGGTCTGTGTCTGCTGAGGATCAGAAAACCTTTTCCTCTAGACTGGCCATCCTGCAGTCAGTAGCCCATGCATCCATGAGGTTGATTTCCCATGCTGCAGAGGGTACCTCAAGGGCGGCTGGTTTGGTTATTGCCATGAGGCATCATGCCTGGATGAGGCTGTGCAATTTTGCAGAGCCTTTCAAACAAGCCTTTATTAATGCCCTCTTTGATGGCTCCACCTTATTTGGACCAATTGTTCATGAGACTCTCTCCCGGAGTGAGAAGGATGGAAAGACCTTGTCTGAAGTTGGAGTATGTTTCTCTACCCCACAAAGGACCTTCTCCAGAAACCAGAGTGGGAGTAAAAAAATGTGGTTTCGTGAGTCACAAAGTCCTTTTCAGGTGACATCTGAGGGGCGTATCTCCTTGCATCCAGATGTCTGGAGACCATCACAAGTGACAAATGGGTGTTAAGGATCATATTCAGAGGATATTTAATTCCCTTTCTGGAAATTCCCAAGAGAAAATGTTCACAAAAAATCACTGAATGCTAGTGGAATAACTTAGACATTGTAATACTTCAAGCTGAGGTATTTGTCAGCCCCAAATCTCAGTTGATATAATGCCTCTTTTGCTTCTAATATGTTCTTAAAGTCCCCAACCCTCATATCTAAAGAAACTTGTTCAATAACACAATGAAAACAGTGGGTGGGTGTGGAACCCAATTTTGTATACAAAAAAGGGGTTAATTTTAAAACTATGTTACATAGAGACAACACTAGGGTGTTGACTTCTTTGCATTGTAGTACTAAGGAGAAAAGGATGTATAAAGTGGAACATGTTCTAGTTGCAGATACATGGGTGAAGGACCTTTTATTAATGTTCAACACCTTAGTTATACCATTAGGATTTCAGGGTATTATAATTGCAACACAAAAGGGATTGTGTATTTTAGTAAGTGTTCTGTCTGTCAAGCATATTATATTGGGATAACGACTAGATGGCTTCAAGATAGAATAAAAGAGCTTGTTTACTCTGTCAAAAAATGTGATGAAAATAATGCACTTTACAAGCATTCTCAAAGTTGTAGTAAATATAAAAAATGTATTTTTTTCCGTTCTTGAACAAGTGTCTTTAGATATGAGGGTTGTGGACTTTAAGAACAGATTAGAAGTAAAAGAAGCATTATGGCAACTGAGATTTGGGGCTGACAGTTTATTCCACTTGCATTCAGTGATTTTTTTGTGATTAGTTTTTTCACTGTCAGCCTGTTGGTTGTTGCATAATCAAGAGAACACTTTACCTCCACAATGTTCCACCCAGTCAGAGAGAGGATGTGGCCCACAAACTAGGAAAGCATTTACAAAAATAGCCATCCAAGAGATTCACCCCCCCCCCCCAATTAAGTTGGGGTGGGCTTTTACTCCAGATTCTTTTTAGTACCCAAAAAGACAGGGGACTTGAAACCTATTCTGGATCTGACTTCACTGAACAAATTGATAAAAGCACACGAAGTTCAGGATGGTCACAATGCAGTCCACCCTGCCTCTCTTGAAGGAGGTAAAGTAGATGTATTCTGTGGACCCGAAGGACACGTGCTATCATATAAAATGGACAGACACTCTAGGCAATTCCTACGTTTTAGGCTGGGAACCAGTCATTACCAGTTCAGGTCACTCCCGTTTGGTCTCACCACAGCCCCCAGGGTGTTCACCAAATGCTTGGCTGTGGTGGCAACGCATCTCAGACTGCAGGGCTTCCAGAACTTTACATATCTGGATGACTGGCTTCTGACTGCTCCAACCAGGCATCTACTCATTCAGGCCATAGATTACTTACTACAACTAGCCCCCACTTTGGGGATAACTCTCAACATACAAAAATCCTTATTGGATCTGGTTGAGGTCATAGATTTCAGTGAGGCTCATCTGGATACAGTGACATCCTGTGCTTATCTGACGACAGACAGGGTAAAGAATCTGAGAAGTCATATCAGACAAATTCTAACCATATCTCAGCCTCAAGCCAGTTTGGTTCTCGTGGGTTCAGTGGCAGCCATGAAAACTCTCCTACCCATAGCTCATTTCTGTATCAGGATATTGCGGTGGACATTAGCAGTTCAGTGGTCATTACTCAGGAATCCTCTCAGTCTTCCCATAAAACTGTCATGAGTGTGCAAGGAATCTCTGCTTTGGTGGCTTCACTCTGCAGAAGTTTCTCAGGGACATCCATTCATCATTCCATCCCCAAACGCCACGTTGACCACGGATGCCTCCCAGCTAAGGGGGGCATTATGTGGGTCAAACAGTCCAAGGCATGTGGACACCCCAGGAGGCCAAGTTGGATATTAGTGTACTGGAGATGAGAGCGGTTCTTCTAGTGTTGCAAGAACTCGAGAGCTTCATTCCTCTAGGGACTATTACGATCCAAACGGACAACATGTCAGTAGTTTGCTACATCAACAAGCAGGGAGGAACCAGGTCCTACCCACTATGTCGATGACGGTTTGGCGGTGGGCGATCTCTACCAACTGCTTTCTGGTAGCAGTGCACATGTTAGCAGACAGGCTCAGCTGAGTATTACTGACACCTCACAAATGGTCTCTGAATCAGTCAACTGCAGACATGATCTTCCAGAAATGGGTTCATCCCTGCTGCTCTCTGTTTACATCCCCTTTAAACAACAATGCAGCAGGTACTTTGCCTGGATCCCTCCTCAGAGACAGTCACCCAGGGATGCTGTAGTCCATGCTTGACCCTCTGTCTTCTCTATGCTTTTCCTCCTCTGCCACTAATTCCCATGTTCGTACATAAAGCCCTCAGGTTGCAGAGCAAAGTAATCCTCATTGCCCCCTTTTGGCCTTAAAAAAATGTGGTTCACCTTCCTTTGTTTTCATTTGGTTTGCCATCCAATGAGGTTGGATCCAGCCCCAGATCTGCACTCTCACCCATTAGGGCATCCCCATCCAGACATTCATGGCCTGAAGCTAACTGTGCATGGTTTCTCCACTTCCAGTGATGGCAAGGTTCCCCAGGCTTTCTTCCCACATTCAAGAAATTTTGGTTTCCTCACATAGGTCTTCGACACTTTATAGAAGCAAGTAGGAAAGATTTGCTATTTGGGCTGAACAAAAATGTGTAGATCCTTTTAGAGCACCATTTGCAGCCGTACTTGACTTTTTGTTTTCCCTTTTGTATGATGGAACTAGTTATTCTACTGTCAAAGTTCACTTAGCAGCCATATCCAATTTTCACTTCAGTTTTGATTCCTTATCCCTTGCCTCTTCTAAGCTCTGTAAAACGTTCCTCATGGGGACTTTCCTATTGCAACCTCCAGTGAAAGATCCTACTCCTCCTTGGGATCTAACTATGATTGTGCAAGCACTGGTCCATCTGCCTTTTAAGCCTGTGGCTACTGTGGATTTGAAATTCCTTTCGTTAAAAGCACTTTTTCTGATAGCTATTACCTCTGCAAGTCATGTATCTGAACTCCAAGCCCTTTCTTCAAAATTTCCATTTTTGATTTTTCACAACGATAGTTATCCTGTTTACTAAGCCTTCAATTTTACCCAAGGTGGCTAAGGAAAGGAATATTAATCAGTCCATCGCGCTTTCAGTCTTTTTTCCCAATTATCAAAACAAAGGTGAACATACTCTCCATTTGCTTGATGTTCATAGACAACTTCATTTTTATTTACACAGAGCCAAGCCCTTTAGGAGGTCTGATCAGTTATTAGTATCTTTTTTCTGTGGCAGAAAGAGGTCAATCTGTTACCAAAGTCCCTTTAGCTAGATGGTTGAAAGACTGTATAACCTTTATTTACTCTTCCAAAAACATTTGCTTATCACGACAAATTACGGCCCATTCCACAAGGTCCATGGCTACTTCTCAGGCCTTTTGGTTTAGAGTTTCAATTGAGGACATTTATGCTGCAGCTGCTTGGTCTAATCCTCACACGTTTATTGCGCATTACAAAGTGGACATCCTTTTCAGGAGTAGAAGTGCTTTTGGCTCTGCTGTTCTCCAGAATATCCTTCCATGTGTGGCACCCTAGATTTTAGTAGCTGGGGACTCTGTCCCACAGATTAATGAAATGAAGAGGACAACATCAGATAAAGAAGTTATGTTGTTACCATAACGTTCCATCCGTGTTGTGCATCTTCATTTCCATTAACCTTCCCGCACCCCCATCCCCCTGTCCAAGTCTTTGGGAAGCCTGGTTGAATGTTCAAAGGAATTTTCATTCCTTTATGTTGAGCTCCTCATATTATTTAGTTTGTAGAGTTATGTATTTTCTGTAGTGTAAATATGTTTGTGTGCTATGCCTTTGCTGGCAAACTCGATCTGAGGTATGTTGGGGAGTGGGGCATTATGGGTAGAAGGGAGGAGCTCAAGTCAGGAAGCTCAAGCTGTAGAAAAATGCGTCCCTCTGTTCTGAGTATCAGAACTGAGACCCACAGGTTAATGGAAATGAAGATGGACAACACAGATGGAACATTATGGTAAGAACATAACTTCTTTTTTCTCAAAAAAACCAACACATATTGAGTATTGGTTTGTTCTCCACAAAGGCAGAGGTGGGGGGGATGTGAACGTCCTTTACCTCTGAGCTGTAAAGGCTTAGAGACTCTAAAGTAATAGTATTTAGACGTCTGCGAAAACAGTTGGTAAAGGCCTGTGCATGAAAAGTTTGGGGGTAATCATCAGAAAATACACTTGATGCTACTCAGGGTGTTCTTGTCACTTAAGAGCCACTTATTCTGTTGTAAATATCAATACTAGTTAATTTAAAGAACATATAAAATATAAAGCATAACTTTTTGCAAAGGAGCTATCATGTTAGTGTGGAGAAATGGATACTGAACAGTAGCCGTGGATACTAAAAGAGGAGCATGTTTATACTAAAACCACTAAATCTTGAAAATACAAAGTGGTCTTTAAGGTTTATTGTTAAAGTAAGGATCTATATCTTTATCATTACATACAAGGATGTAGATAGTAAATGGTGCATTCAGAAGTACAAAGAACAAAGTTTTATACATCAAAGCAGACTTAGTGAGACCTCTCATTGTAGAAAATGTTGGTGGGGAGGAGTCTAGAATTACATTAACATCAAGTAGTTTTAGTCTCACATGAAGCACAGTGGCAATTTCTGGCAAAAGTGATACTAGACAAGTATATAAGATGTAATTAGAAATAAATATATATTTTATATATATATATATATATATATATATATATATATATATATATATATATATATATATATATATATATATATGTGTGTGTGTGTGTGTATATATATGTGTATATATATATATATATATATATATATGTGTGTGTGTGTGTGTATAAATATATATATATATATATATATGTGTGTGTGTGTGTGTGTGTGTGTATATATATATATTTGCTGATGTGCATACTTCAGTCTTTTGCTCTGTGAAAACTAGCTTGTATGCTTAAGATAAAAAATATATGAAAAGTTTCTGAAATGTATTTATATAGTTACATAAATTTGCATGGCCTAGGATAGTACCAGATAAAAAAAATGAAATTTCACAGATGGGTCCTAGAGTGGTCACCTATCAAATAAAGCAAGTTACAGAGGCAGTTTACAGATATTCAGACTGAAGCTTTTGACTGATTTAACATTAAATGGTTATTTTGAATTTAAACTAAGTTTTGAAAATGACCATTCAGTATGCTGAGATTATATTCTGCTTCAGTATTTAAAGATGGGTGGCTACTTAAGTCACCTTTTAACAGGTAGAGGTTTTACCATTGGTCATTTTATGTATGTTTCACTTGGCAGTGGTGGTGCTTAGTAAAAATGAAAGGTATATATTTTGCCTAATACTCTGTTAGGTCAGAGAAAAAGTGCTCACTATAAATTTTATAACTGTATTGATAATTGTCAGTGTTTATGCACATCAAAGATATTTACAGCACAATTATTTTAGACTGCATTTAGTGGGATAGAAATATAGTCATAAACATAAAGCATTGGTTTCACCATCCTTGTGTGGAAAAGACACCAACATTGCAGCAATTGCAGTACCTTCCTCCCAAATGGCAGTTTGTAGTGTTCAGTAATAAACTATCAAAGAAATCAAAAGGCTTTTGTAAAAGGCCAGAGATGCTATAGTACCAAATGAAAGATAAAATACCACAGCTGGTAAATGTGAATTTATGCATGCTTTTCACATGTGCATGTCAGTTTACACCTTGTTCTCCGGTTTCTCATCATACACCAAAGACATGCTGGTAGATTCAAAGACATTGCTAAACCGTCACTACATTGGAGTGACCTGCAGTGGACTGGTATCCCTTCTGGGAGTCCTTTTTTGTTCCAGTTGTTTCCAGGGAAAATCTTCTGCTCTTGTAATTCTGAAATATATGAAAGCGGGTATAGAAAAATATGCTGAAAAAATTTCACCCAGACATTTAGAGGGTAGCAGTCTGTACCGCACAGATATGCTGTTTAATGTACAGCCATCAAACGGATGTAATGCCTTCAGGTCAGACTCTGATTTATCATTGAATGAAGCTGAAGTAATAGATTATATAGGACATTGTTTGCATTGGCTAATTAGGACATTTCTCACTCTTCTGTCTCAATCATGGACCCTCTAAGCATGTAGTTGCCGAGTAGATTGCTGTCAAGTTTAGCAGTATAGATTGCTGGAAGAAAAAAAACTTTGCTATTTAGTTTGAAAGCTATTTTCTTTTTGCTAATCAAGATAAGACCACTGAACTCCAGCAAATCCCTTACCTAGACAAAGTGTAGGTATTGAACATCCAACAGCCCATTTTTTGTGCACAAAGCCTTGCCTTAACTAACACTAACATTACTGCCAAACCACTTTTAGATCTCCCAAAGCACAAATGTCTGTCTTAAAATATTCTGCATAATGTATTAAGTGGTTCAAGTTATTTTGTATAGCATTCTAAAGCTTGGTAACTTTCTGACAGCACCGCAAAACCTATGTATGAGTTCCTGGTTGCACTTTTTCTCAACACAGTTCAGAGTATATTATTGTTATGGCACAGAGCTTTAGTGGTGAGTAGTAGACTTGTATATTCTAAATGAATGCTGCTTGAGAGGACTAGTATATTTCTTGCCATCCCAGATGATTCTACATTAAAGTCCATCCATAAACCCTTTTTCCCATTTTTGCACATGGTGTTGGGGGTGTCACTTCAACAGTGACAATGATCTAGAGCCAAGGTTTACACTGCCAGGTGGCTAGCCCTGCCAAGGTAGTCCTTTCACACCACACACTTGCATGCACACAGCCATGACCAATTTAGAGTGTCCAGTCCACCTACTGCATGTCTTTGGATTGTGGGAGAAACTGGTACACCCAGAGGAAACCCACGCCAACATAGGAAGAACATGCAGACTTCTCACAGAAGGTACCCCAGCCATAAATCAAACTGTAGACCCTCTTGCTGTGAGGTGACAACAGTATCCACTGCACCACTGTGCCAGCCTCTGCGTCTCAGTATAAAAACATAATTCTCAGTATTTAATTCTCACTGGCTTACTTAGATGAAGGAAGTCCACCAGAGTGTTTATACACCTGAACTGTAATTCCCTCTTCTTTGCTACTCTCTTAAAATATGACCATCTCTTGATTTTATGGCCTAGAAGAGTACCACATTTCACAGAAAAGACTTCAACTGACCTGTTTTATCAAAGGAACTCGGGTTTGTATAAGCCATTTCTGTAAATATATTGCTCATCAGTAATATCTTTTAAAATAAATTAGTCCAACCGCTATGCAACACTGAGCTACCAAGTTAAAAGATGGAATTATCCCTCACCTTTCATGAGATGCAGCTTGATTGGTCCAGTTTTTGCTGTTATGTGGTTAGACTTCTTCATGCTGTGTTTCAAGTTTATATAAAGAGACAGACCATGTACTGACTAGCAGCTCAGACATTAGAGGAATGACAAGGCATTTAACTGTTCTCCTCTTTCAGAAAAAAAATATTTTACATTAACCCTTAAACTCTGCATTGTCGTTGATGTCAGTGGTAAACTGCTTAAATATTTAATATACTCTTGTACAGTACAAGGCACATCTGTGCTCATGGGATAATTTAATAAAAAACACATTTAAATTAAATATCCAAGTTAAAATTTCAGAGAGTGTTGTAAATAATAGTACACTGGTTACAGAATATTCAAGTTTTTTTCAGTGGTACTTCATACAGAAGTGTATATATTTTTAGTGAAAATGTTTACTTTATTTATTAATTCTCCATAACTCTTGAGTGGCCTTCATTTTGAGATTCTTGGGAGTTTCTAGCTTGTAGTCTATGTCCGCATGTGTAAAATACCAGCAGGAGATCTGTGTATATCACAAAACTTTAGTAAGAGAAACATAAAACTTCCAGAATCTTCTGCCTTAAACTAACATCTGTATAATCTTAATATGGAGTTCATTATTCACAAGATACATTATTCTGTGCTGCTACTTTCAGTCAAATATTTAACCTTCTTCAGTATTGGTTATCCAGTCGTCTCCTCTGTGGTAAGCATTGTGTGTTGTCTCCTGTTTTCCTGCTGTTTCACATTTATTGAAGAATTATTGAGTTTTATTCTGCATTAACAGTTGCAAAAATAGCAGCAAGTCTGGTAACATAACAGGAAATTTGTCTGTTTTATTGGACCCAAAGAATTTTTAGAAAGAGGAAGTGGTTAAGCTACAAGTCTAGTGCATTAGTGCTTTAAATTCACTAGTGGTTCATTACAAACATTTTTTTCTTTGAGAAGTTTTTCAGCATCCCAGTCTAAACTCGCCCTGATATCTCTACGTGCCAGGTCTGATTTTATAGGGACAGGCTTTTACAGGATTGGGGAGTTCCCCCTTTGGAGACAAGAAAGGCATCACTGCAGAAATGTTTAAAAAAATCTGTATCTCTCTCTCTCTTTCAAAGGAAGGTTTGAATCAATTTAAGTAGGCTGGTCCGGATCTTAACTTAATAGGATGGTGTACCTGTTCACATAACACAGTGCGGGAAATTTGACACAGTATTCTGAAAGGCAGAAGATATCATAAAGATATTAAATAAAAAAAATGCTAGTGATTATCAGGCAATCAGAATTGCTATAACACAGTCTTATCCTTCTAAATTAAAACATAACTGAATAAGTTTGATGTTTGTGAAGTAATGTCTTCCAAGGGACATTTTGCACAGTGTTCTGGTGTTCTATCTGCAGAGATCTATCTGAAATGAGAGAGGAGTTCATATTCAAACAGAATCTGCCAGGATTTGTGGTAGTGCTTGTCTTACCAGGTATTTGTAAGGCCACCACCACTGACCAGAATGAATCCTCATAATGGGAAACATTTAGACCAGTTTTGGTTTTTAGAGGGTGAGAGCGGGACTTAATTTAGTTTGATGTCCGTCCATTTCACTGTTTCAGTATTCCTTACAACAGGGATCCTCTGCTAAGGGCGGCCCTATGTGCAGCCAGTATACCAAAGCCTTTAGGTTGCTTAGTGTATACTGTACATCACACATATGCTCTCTGCCCACAACGTAGGGCATAAAGGTGGTATCCAAATGTACTATCCTCTGAACTTCTTTGCTGCCAGTCCAACGCCATCTTTGATTGATGGTCTGAACACTCGCTTCGTTTGCTGGTTCACCAAGCTGTTTTCAGATAAGTGTCCCAGCGGGGTGGTGGTCTTGTCTTTTTTGCCTTGTTTTTATTGCTTGTGGGGTTCATGTCATCCAGAAAGAGTAAATACTAGTACGGGAGACAGATTCCCCATAAAGACCATCACAAATAGTGTTTATTTTGTCTAGGTGCTTCCCACGAACATACATCCTGTTCTATTTGACAGGCTTTCATTCCAAAGACTGCATAGTCTGCTTTCCTCCTTGACCATTTATTTAGAAAATCAGTGTCTTAAACGTTTGTCAAAAGAAGCTATGGAAGGAACTTCCTGCTCCAAGGGTCAGCCATCCTCAAAGAAGAAGGCCAAGAAAGCTAGGTTTGATTCTTCGGCTGTGCCACCTCTGCAGGACATCTTTCTCAACACTAGTGAAAGCCTGGAAGATTGTTCGGCTTCTGTTTTGGATTCCTCTGCTGCAACCACTTCAGAGGCTGGTATGGATCCAGCTTCATGAATGTCCGTGGAGTCCTTGCAGATGTCTGCTTCGGATGTTCAGGGGGAACCACGGCTAATTATTACCGAAGGGCCTAATGGTGTTTATCAGATTTTTATTAGGGAGGAGGTACCAACTACAATTACTAAGTGTTGTATGGGGTCTGAGCCTTCTAGGTTTTACAAGGCTGAAATCCCAGTAAAGAAGAAACAAAAAACTGAACATGTTTCTCCTGCTCAAAAGGACCCTCAGAGTGACTGGCAGAATTTCACTCAAAGTTTGTTTAGTGCCCTTATGGCTTTCAAGCCTCCTCAAGGAGTTTATGTTCTAGCCACCCGTAGTATTCTAGTCCTCTTAAGAGATGTAGGGAACAAGATTCCTCTGAGGAGGAAAAGGAGGATTTGGATGAGGAATCCCTTGCCTATTCCTCCCAGATTTCTTCTCCCTTAGACTGTGGTTCTGAGGAAGAGGACCTGTCTCTCCTTTTGAGATTTCCTTTGGGGGCACAATTTCCAGAGTGATGGAATTCTTCAGATGGGATTGTGCCTAGGTGCCTGAGGTTCGAAAGAGGTATTACAAGCTTTTGCAAATGGACTCTCCAAGACTTCTGCTGTTCCTTCTGTCCTGGCTGCCTTGTTGGATGCATTTTCTACTGCTTCTCAGGCTCCTAATTCTCAGCTCCCTGCTCCCAAAAAAACTGATAAGTTTTATAAGGTGGCTGATGATTGCAAGTTCTTTTAAAAATGCCCATCAGCTGACCCTTCTGTTGTGTCTATGGCATCTGACAAGCCATATAAGTTACTGCCTTCTATAAAGCTGCTTCCTTCTGATAGACAGTCAAACTATGGAAAGACTGTGTAAGAAGGTATATACCTCAGGTAACCTTGCTTTTAGGGCTGTCAATTATCAGACCTATGTGACTGCATATATATTGGCTCTTCTATCTCAAGCTTTACTCTAAGGGGAAGATTTCTTCTTCTCAGGTGGCTTGTCACACTTAAATGCAGTTATGATGTAGCAGATGCCTCTTCTAGGTCTGCTGCTTTAGGCTATGGGCTGAGGAGACATACCTGGCTTTGGCTTTAACCTTTGCCTGATGATAGTAAGGCTAAGTTGATGGATGCTCCTCTGGATTGCAAGCATTTGTTTGGTGTTCCTGCTGATTTATTCAAGTTCCTACAGGAAAAGGGTAAGGCTTTACAAGATTTAAAACCTATGCTTTGTTTCTCCTGTACCTAAATGCCAAAGGAATTACCCTAATAAGCAGTCCTTTATTTGTAGGCAGTCTCACCCCCCCCCCCCAAAGTAAGAAGGGTAGTAGAAGAGCTCCTTCGCTAAGGCTACCCAGATTCCTGTAGCTCAGAAATCTCCTTTTCCTGACAAGCCAGGTGCCATCTGACTATCCTGTATTTCTCAGCCATATTCCTCTTTCTCTTCATCTTTCCCTGTCTCTTCCTTTTGGATAAAGATTACTCATAATTCCTGGGTTCTTTCCATCATTTGCCAAGGAATATTGCATGGTCTGGAAACCTCTTCCTCCTTTCATGGGCAGTCCTCAGCCCCCTCATGAGTAATTAGCCTTTTCTTCAGAGGTGTTTCAGGGTCTTTTGACTCAGAGACTATTCAAGAGGTTTTAGTTTCTCAAAGGGGAGAAAGGGTTTAATTCCAGAATGTTCTTGGTCCCCAGGAAAGAGGGCACTTGGAGAACCATTTCTGGATCTCTCTCACTTAAACACCTTTCTGAAGGGCCCTTCCTTTTGGATGTTGTCTCTTCAGACCTTGTTTCCTGTGCTACTTCCTCAGGATTTACTAGTTTCTCTGCACCTCAAGGATGCATATCTTCATGTCCCTATTCATCCCCTTTTCAGGAAGCTTTTATGTTTCTCTGTTGCTTCCTGGCATTTTTAATTCACTGTTTTGCCTTTTTTCCTCTCTGCTGCCCCAAGGGTATTCACCAAATGCCTCGCTCCCGCAATTGCTTTTTACAGGCTAAGTGGGTTACAGGTCTTTGCCTACTTAGATGACCTTCGTTTTCAGACATCCTCTCCAGAGAGTCTACTACAGCATCTTCATTTTGACATTTCTCTCCTGCAAAGCCTGGGGTTCACTTTAAATTTCCAAAACTCCTTCCCGACTCCTTCACAGGATCATGTGTTTCTGGGATGCAGGATTCAAATTGTCCCAATGCTGGCATCCTTGTCTCTCCCAAGGCCTTAACTCTCATTGCCTTCATCCACTCCCTTCTGGCCTCAATTGCACTCAGAGAATTTCTAAGAGCTCTAGATTTCATGGCCTCCACCATTCCTATACTCCCTCTAGGGAAACTCCACATGAGAAAGCTCCAGTGGTTTCTAAAGACAGTTTGCTTTCAACACTGTCATACTCTAGATTTCTTAGTCCCTCTTCTTTCATGACTCAAGCTGAAATTTCCATGCTGGATTTGGCAGTTGCCACTTAATCCAGGGCTTCCTTTTCAGCCCCCACTCCCCTCTCAGGAGCTGTTTACAGATGATTCAGGCATGGGATGAAGGGCTTCCTTTGGCTATCTAAAAGTGCAGGACATTTGGTCATGTCAGCAAAAGAAAGACCACATCAGTGTCAGAGATGAGAGCTCTTCTGTTGGTTCTTCAAGCATTTCATCATTTTTCATTCCAGGATCCCACAAGGTGCTGACAGATAATTCCACAGTTGTGTGTCAACAAACAAGGGAGAGAAGATATTTTCTCCTGTGCAGGCTAGTACTTCAAGTGTGGGAGCTAGCTATCCAGTATCATGTGACTCTTCAGGCAGTTTACGTTCCCTGAAGTCAGAACATTGTGGCAGACTCTCTGAGCAGGTCCATATCATAATCCCACAAGTGGATGCTTCACAGAGATGTGTTTCTGGACACTGACCTAAAGGGCCCATCTCAATACCGAAAGATTGCCAAATTCCGGTAATAACGGCCACACAGGTAAAAAAAAACCTCACTCTCCAAAGCTAAGAATACAGCATCCATGGGACCAAATGACATCCCAGGCTGTGTACTACATGAACTACAAAATGAACTGGCACCTCACCTGAGTGTCACGTTTAATCACAGCCTCACCCTCAGGCTTCGTGCCCACTGAGTGGCGCACAACTACAGTTATTACACTCCACAAGGGGGGATCCACCTTGGATCCCAGGAACTACCGCCCATCATTCTGACGAGCCTGATCTACAAGGCCATGGAACTTATAAACAAAGACATTGGCAACCTTCAAATACTGGACCCCACGCAGTTTGGGTTCGTGAAGGGCCGATCTTGTCTCCTGAACCTGACTGACTTCTTCGAATCAGTCTCCAGAGACATGGACAAGGGTAAGGTGGTCCACACAGCCTATCTTGACCTCGCCGAGGCCTTCGACACCATCCCCCACTCTGGAATCCTAGATAAAGTTACTAAGTTGGGCATTAATCCCTATGTCACTCGATGGGTTGCCATCTGGCTTACTGACAGAACCCAGACTGTAAAAGTTGCCAACACCAAATCCAGCTCCAGACAAGTGACAAGTGGAGTACCTCAGAGTTCAGTCCTGGGACCGCTCTTGATTGGCATCTAGTTCTCTGAAGTACAGGCCAACACTAACGGACTCTGGCTAACAAAGTTCACAGATGACTGCAAACTGGGAGCCATTATTGAATCCCCAAATGATGTAGATATTCTACAAAAGGGCCTTACAGAAACAGATGCTTAGTGCCAGAGCCATGGGGTCAAGCTCACTGCCATGAAATGTGTAGTTATCCCCTTTGAGAAAAAAACATGTATCCGTGAATTACCACATAGGTGGCAGTACACTAAACACCGAAAGTGTGATGAGACTTGGGGACACAGGTGGACAGTGGTATCGCCATCGATAACCACATCGCCACAACAGTCAGGAAATCCTTCTGTGTGGCACCCCTCATCACTAAGGGCTTTTCATCCAGAAAAAAGGAGATCATTGTCCCACTGTACTCATCCCTCATTAGACCCATTATAGAATACAACACCCCCTTTGGTATGTACCTTTCAAGACATCTGCAACAACTGGAAAGGCTGCAGAAATACCCCACTAAAAGAATCACAGGCCTAAAGCAGATGCCCTATGCTGCCCATCTAAAAAAACTCCAGCTATACTCTGTCACATATTGTCTACTCAGAGGCGATCTCTGCTTAACATACAAGGCCATGTCAAACCCAGAGCTGTTGGACATGCTGCACTTAAAGAAATCCCAATCCCTCAGAGACACACACTCCAGGGATCTAAACCTTGTCATCACAATGAAGAAAACATGCTGGAGGGATAGGCTCCTGACCCAGAGACTCCCCAGACTCTGGAATAGACTGCCCATTCATGTCAAGCAGAGTGCCTCTTTGGCCCTGTTCAAAAGGAACCTTGGTGATTGGATGGGAGATAGGAAATTCACCCTGGGGATCACGTCAGTCGCCCTGCTAGACAGGGGTCCAGGGAAATAAATACTGTGGGAAGAAATAGCCAGGGAATTGTTATAGCTAGGCTTCTGTAGGCCCTAGGGCCAATAGCCTAGTTCCAACCTATGAACCTAAGTAGAACTATTTGCCTCCCCTCTGAACAGACAGCTGCCTGTTTTTTGTGGCAGAGCCCCATTTCCTGTCATCTGAAAGTCAAATCCCCTTGCCTTTTCCTGGAAGAGGATGTTTCTTTATGCCTCCTCCTTCCTCTCATCCCAAAAGTCCTGTTCAAGATGAAACAGGATGTCCCAAAATCTTGCTGGTGATTCTCTTTTGGCCCAGACAGCATTGGTTCCCTCTTCTGCATTTAGCCAGGAGTAATCATCGCAACTTACCTCACAGGGTGGACCTAATCATACAAGATGAGGGATCTTATCCATTCCCACCTCGCCACTCTTCAACTGACACTGTGGGTGGTAGGATTTTGATTCCATATAGACACTTTTTTTCTGAAAACTTGCTTAGGGTCCTACAGGAGGCCAGGAAACCCACTACTAGGAAATCCTACTTCTCCAAATGGAAGAGGGTTTCCATTTGATGTCTTTCTCATAACCTGGATCCACTTTCAGTGGATGTCCCTTTGGTTCTCTCTTATCTGTGTGAATTGCTGAATGCTGGGTTGACATATTCTTCTTTTAAGGCCCACTTGTCAGCTGTTTCTGCCTGTCTGCCTTTAGATTTGAGCTAAACAGTTTCTTAAAGGTGTCATTCATATTAGACCTCCCAGGAAGCCTGTACTTCCTTCCTGGGACCTTAATTTTTTTTTTTTGGAGAAATGGACTCTGGTTTTGAGCTTGCGGCCTCAGCTTCCTTGCAGCATTGTTCTTGGAAGACTGTTCTTTTGTTAGCTCTTACTTCTGCCAGGTGGGTGTCTGAGCTTCAAGCCCTTATAGCTATTCCCTCTTTTCAGTTTTCCATAAGGACAGGGTGTCCCTTCATGTTAATCTTTATTTTATGCCCAAAGTGGTGAATGAGTTGTCTCTTAAACAGTCTATTCATTTTCCCCATTTTTCCCTTCTCAGCAGACTGCTAGTAAGAAGGCTTTGCACAGTTTGGATGTGCATAGACAACTCAGATTTTATTTGGATAAGACCAAAGCATTTTGTAAATCTGATCAGCTTTTTGTGGTTTTGCACAGTTTGGATGTGCATAGACAACTCAGATTTTATTTGGATAAGACCAAAGCATTTTGTAAATCTGATCAGCTTTTTGTTTCATTTCATCCGAGATCTGTGGGATGGGCTGTTTCCAAGCAAACTATTTCTTCTTGGTTATCTAAAGCCATTTCTTTTTGTTATTTTCATGGCAAGAGCCTTTCTTCTTAGTTAAGGCCCATTCTACTAGAGCTGTAACTTCTAGTGCTTTTTTCAAGGGTTTTGATACTAACTCTGTTCTTGAGGCAGTTACCTGGATTTCTGTGAGTACTATTATTGAGCACTGTAAGATGGATGTTCTATCCAGGGCTAGAGCTGGTTTTGCTAGGATCATCTTTCATGGGTTTCTAGAAGGTTTTGCTGGTTCTTCCTTCTCCCTCTCTTCTTCATGAGATTTTCCACTCTCCCTATTGTAAGGAATACTAAATCAGTGAAGTGGAAGGACATACTACAGTTGTGTAAAATCTTACCATAACAGTAGATGTCCTTCTCTTCACTGTTGCAGTAGTCACTCCCTCCCTTCTGCCCCCTGGTTCTTTTCCCTTCTGGATGTTCCTAGTAACTCTGTAATCCTTGGACTGGCTTTTCTACTGGGGCTGTCAGTTCTAAGGACGGTACATCTGGATGTCATCTTTATGCCCTATGTTTTACGCAGGGAGCATAAATGTGACGTACGGCATACCCTTAGCAACCTAAAGGCTTGGTATACTGTCCAGATGTCGGCCTGCCCTTTACATGAGATCCCTATTGTAAGGAATAAGGTAACAGTGAAGATATCATTATCTTAAGATTTTATACAACTATACTTGTATTGCTCTGAAAACGAAGGTCCATTTAAGGATGCATTACCATCAGAAACTAAAAAAAAAGACAGTGGGAACATTTTCATTTGGGAAGCAGAGCTGGGCTGCAGCATAATCTAAAAGAAGAAAGCTATTTTTTTTTGGGGGGGGGTATTAGTTGCTGTGGATGGGTGAAATGAGATGGTAGAAGCACAACTGGTATATTGACAGAGAGGGAGAGAGAAAAAGTGGATTCTTAGAATTGTCCAAGTTACTGTTTGGCAAGAGGACTGAGTATCATTGTCCATCTAGAAATAATTGGCCTGGCTGGGAAAAAGGAGTCTATATTGTATGTTCGAAGTTTAAAAACTTAGAACGTTAAGTAATCAAATTTAAATGTTTGAAGTTTCAAACATCGAACATATAATAATAATAAAAGAAAAACAAACGGAACTTACCTGACTAGATTTCACTTACTGCACTGTAGTAATGCGGTCTCAGAGTTGGTAAATTTAAAGAGCGGGGGTGCAGTTAGGTTTGGGGTTTTTGTTTTTTTTTTAAATACAAACTTTGCAAAAAGGAAAGTTACCCTTCTATATAATGACAGTGGCCCCAAATAGCTATAGTCACGAGCTTTACCTTTTCTAAATTTAGGATCTGTATTGTCTGTTTCTTCTAACAAGCCCCCCAAGCTGTTGACCTATAGTAAATTGCTTCCCTCAGGTAAGGATAGTAGAGTCATGGAGAGGCTGGGCAAAAAAGTTTATACTTTGGTCACTTTATCCTTTGGGGCCATCAACTACCAGACTTGTTTGGCCAGGTATGTTTTAGCCCTCCTTTCTCAGGTTTCCAAAGTGCTTTCTGACCTTCCTGACTCTCAGGGGGAATGCTTCTGCTCTCTCCCTATTGGGCTGTACCTCTCAAGTTGCTTGCTGCTCTATCAAATGCAGCTATGATGCAGTCAATGCCTCCTCCAGAGCTGATGACATTAAGGCCAAACTGTTGTTTGCCTCTTTGTATAATAAAAACCTTTTTGATGGTGCTGCTGCAGGAAGGGTAAAGCATTGCAGGAATCGAAACATATTTTTTTCTCCTGTTACTAAGTTTTAGAGGAATTACTCCTTTAAATCGGCTTTTGCTCACAAGCAGTCTAGCCCTCCACCTATAAGAAAAAAGGGTTCTAAACGTGTGCCTCCTGATAAGTCTTCTCAACCCCTTACTTCCCAGAAAGGTGCTTTTCAGGATAAGCTGGGTTCCATTTGACAGTTTACTTCCCCTTTCCCTCGGCCAGGTTCCTTTATCCCTGCATCCTTCATTGTCTCTTCCAAATTGGTTAAAAATCACAACAGACTCTTGGGTGTTCTGTCCATTATCCACCAGGGATATTTCATGGTATGTAAACATCTTCCTCCCTTTTTGGGCATCCCTCAACCTCTTCAGGAACAACTTGCTTGTTTTCCAGAGTAGCTATGTTCTCTTTTGGTCCAGGGGCACCATGCAAGCTGTGCCTCCTGCCTTAAGTCAGGAGGAGTTTTTATTCCAGAATGCTCTTGGTTCCCAGAAATGTGGGCACTTGGAGACCAATTCTGGATCTTTCCTAGCTCAAAACCTTTCTCAAGTTTCCTTCCTTTCAAATATTGTCTCTTCAGACTCTCTCTTTTCCCTTCTTTTACCACAGGACTTTCTGGTCCCTCTGGCTTTCAAGGATGCCGATCTTCCTATTCCCATCCATCCCCTATTCAGGAAATGTTTACAATTCTCTGTTTCTTCCTTGCATTTTCAGATGTTCTTCATGCTTCACTGTTGCAGTTATCACCTGTGGGTTATTCCCTGCTGTGGTAGCCCACGACCGGCCCGAATACCAGAGTCAGTATATTTCTGCACCGGCTGCTGTCGCTTGTTGACTGACGTCAGGTCATCAGTGCTATAAAGGAAGGCAGCCGATGCCATTACATCAGTCCTTCCTGCCGTGGTGCCCGTAGCAGAAGCTGTTCACAAGTGCGCCTGTCAGCTGCTGCCAGAGCTCAAATTACTGCTGAAAAGGTCTAAAGCTAAGTACCCCAGTGGGGATCCTTTTTTTCTTGCACTAATCAATGTCCGAAAAAGTTAACAATTGTCTCACCTGTGGAAAGCAGATCCCACACCAAGACTTCCATTCATACTGTGTCACTTGTTTAGGCCCAGACCACAACGTCCCCTATTGCTGCATGTTCTTTGTGTTTCACTGTTGCAGTCATCACACTTGGGTTATCTGCCTGCAGGTAGCCCTCAGTCGGCCCGAATACCAGAGCCTTGGGATTTCTGCATCGGATACTGTCTTCTCATCCATGATGTCAGGGATATAAAACATGCAGCTGACGTCATTACATCAGCTTTTCTTGCCGCATGGGAGCCCAAAGCAGAAGCAGTTCGTAAGCTACCTGAAATTTTCATTTTTCAAGTTTCAAACCTGAAGTCTTCTAAAGCTAAGTATCCCGTCGGGGATTCTTTTTTCTTGCTCCAACCGATGTCAGAAAAAGTTAACAATTGTCTTGCCTGTGGAAAGCAAATACCTCATAGAGATTTTCATTCTTACTGCGTCACCTGTTTAGGCCCAGACCACGACATCCCTCCCTGTTGGTTTTGTGCCTTGTTCAACGCCCGAACTATTTGTCATCGGGCTATTTTTGTCTCTCAGTTCTTTCGCTCTTGTTCTCCGTATTCCGAAATGGCTTCGGTAAGCCATCCGACTACCGATCTTCCGAAAAAACGCAAAGATAAAGACAGACCGCATAGGTCCAAAACTGCTGACGACGCTTCTGTTAAGCTAGTCGCCAGTCCACCGGTACTCAGTGAGGTGCTTTCGCAGCCCATGTTACCCACTTCTACAGATTTGCAGGCCCCTACTGAGACCCATTC
The DNA here is from genome assembly GCF_019279795.1 of Protopterus annectens. NCBI lineage: Eukaryota > Metazoa > Chordata > Ceratodontiformes > Protopteridae > Protopterus > Protopterus annectens. The sequence goes on from NC_056745.1 coordinate 1,164,956,712, forward strand.
GGAGTCCGGTATACCTCGAGATGCTTCTTCAACTATGGAACCTGCGGTTGTCTGTACCTTGGATGGGTCCGGAGCCGCTGTGCTGCAGGCACCAGCTTCTGAGGGTGTATTCAGACCTTCCGATGTTTGTATCAAACCGACTACTTCGTTAATGACTAAATCTACTGAATTTCTCAGGGCCAGAGTTCGCACTATGCCTAGGAAACCGATGACCAAAGCACATTCTCAAGCTCCCATGCCACAGAAACAAATGCTTAGAATGGCTGAAGACCTTATTACTTTAATTAGGGGAAGCCAGACTTCCCCCTCTAAAAGGCAAAGAACTGATTTTCCTTCTGATTCTTCAGACCATGAGTCTGATGACTCTGACCCCTGTGATTACCAGGACATGCCCTTATCTACCTATGATGACTCGGATACAGAGGATTCATTTCCCTCAGCCTCCCCCCAGAGGACTTTTCTTTTGGTGAAACCTTGCATACCCTAAGAGAGCATTTCCGCTGGGAATGCCAGGACTACCCACAGTCCAAAAAGAGACTGGGAATTTTTAGACTTGCCTCAGTATAGGTCTCTAGCTGTTCCCCTTGTCCCAGATATTGTACATGATGTCTTCATGGAATCCAGCCTTACCCCTGATAATTTACCACCTGCTCCTACAAAGCCTGACAGATACAACAGAGTACCTGACTCTCACAAATTTCTCTTTAAAAATCCCACTGCGGATCCAGACACCATTTCCCAGGGACCTAAAGGTATTAAGTATGTAACAATTTAAAGAACAGCAGCAAGAAGAAATCCACAACTGGCCACAGCACAAACACAGGTTTAATAAAAAAAAAAAAAAACTCAAAACTCTAGCGCCTGGGCTTACAACCTTCCAGGAGTAATATAAAACACACAGCTTTACACAGACTTTATATAACACCATTCATTAATTAATTATTCAAGTACCTAGTAATTGTTAATTAATCTCTAAATTTAAGCGTACAGGTACCATAGTATTAAACTTTAAAATATAAACATATTCTTTACAAAGAAGTTTGTCCTTAATATCACATATTTCACCAATTTTCATAAAAACTTGCTCTAAAACAGGAGCTTTTAACAAAGAATGATCAGCATTATGAACTGTTTTGAAATGCATTGCAACATTACTTTCTATTTTACCATTCTTTATAGCTCTTATATGTTTCCGTATTCTTACTTTAAATTTCCTTTTGCTTTCTCCTATATAAAATAAATTATAAGGGCAGCTGAGAGCATATATTATCCCTTCACTGATTTCACCTAAGGTATTAAGGCTTCTACAGCCAAAACCCATACCCCTTCGGGCAGAGATTCTAGGGCTCTAGACAGATTGGGTAAGAAGGTTTATACCTCTGCAACTCTTGCCATCAGGGCTTTAAATTGCCAGTTTCAAATGTTGAAGTACTAGCAGCTGTTGAAGAACTAGCAGCATATTATTGATCTAATTATACAAAAAATGTTGTTGATTCCTGATTGTGCAGAAAATAAGGACTCACAAGACTTAATGCATTCTGCAAACCAAGTTGGTAAACATACTTAGCAGTGTGGTTTTGATGCCTTAGAAGCATCTTGCAGGGCTGCTGTCACGGGGTCTGTTCTGAGAAGGCATGCTTGGCTGATGAAACAAATCTTGCCAGACCATGTCAAGGCAAAATTACTTGATGCTGCATTAAACCAAGAATGTATGTTTGGCTCTAAAGCCGAAGAAGTTCTTAAAAAGATGGAGGAAAATGCTAAATCCATGCAAACTGTTAAAGATTTTTTACAGGTGCAGCCACATAGATTCAGTAGGCATTGGCCTTCAAAAAGCTGGTCCTTTCCAGTCTTTCTCAGCGCAAACCCAGGGGCAACAGCCCAAAAAGACTTCAGTCTCAGGGTATGCACAGATCTAAACAATGGAGTGCTCCATCCTCAAAAACTGATAGTGGTAAGCCACCCCCATGGAAAAATTTCACAATGACTTGTCCTTAATCCTTCCTAGCCATGCCCAAGTACTTGCACCCCTAGGAGGAAAACTCGCCCTGCATGCAAAAAACTGGGAGTATATTACCCAGGACCAATGGGTCTTAACATTGTATCCCAGGGATACACTTTCTATTTCCACTCTCTGCCATCCCAAGCGGATTGCCAGACAGACGCCCAAATGCAAGTACTTTCTCTTCTCAATATCAGGGCTATTCAAACTGTGCCAACAGAGCAAAGGGGACAGGATTTCTACTCCAAGCTGTTCCTGGAGAACTCTTGGTGCCCTATTCTGGATCCGTCATCCCTAAACACCTTCCTTGCGGTACCGAAATTCAAAATGCTTACACTCCAGCAGCTCCTTTCTATGCTAGCCAACGACTCCTAACTAGTCACCCTAGACTTAAAAGAAGCTTATCTGCACATTCCCATAAGCGAATCTTGCAGGAAATATACGTTCTCTGCACTTCCCTTTGTGAATACCCTGGGCGCAGTAGATAAGCTAAAGTGCCTGGCTCCAGCCATTGCTTACTGCAGGCAGAGAAATATTCAAATTTACTCATACTTGGACGATTGCCTGATTCAGGCAGACAGTTAGGAATTGCTACTTCAGCACCTGATGTTTGTAAAGAGACTCCTAACTTCTCTGGGATATACCATCAACGAAAAGAAATTGCATCTGGTACCCAGCCAAAAGATTGTATTCCTGGGAGCAAGCTTGAACACAAATTCCCAGACGGCATTCCTCACTCCAGAAAAGCAGGTTTGTTTGACAACTTATTTCAAACTACTGGCCACACCCAAACCCAGCTATCTGCAAGAAAAATACTGCAAGCCATAGGGTTCATGGCCTCATGTATTGTACTAATTCCATATGCAAGACTGCATGTGAGGAAACTTCAATGGTACTTAAAAAGTCTCTGGTGTCAACATTCCCAGGACCTGGAAACAGTGATTCCTATCATTCCTTGTCTAAGGACAGAGTTCCTTTGGTGGGCAGAGGCTTGCAACCACAGCAAGAGACCCCCTTTCTAAGAATCCCCCGCCGTCCAAACTCTGACAACAGATGCATCAGACTATGCATGGGGGCTCACATGGCAGGCATATGCATTCAAGGCAAATGGAGCCCAGGACAAATTCACCTGCATATCAATCAAAAAGAAATGTTAGCTGTACAGAATTCATTGACAGCCTTCAAATACCTTATCCTGCCAGGACAACTCCTGATAAAGACCAACAACACCACAGTTATGTGGTACATAAACAAGCTGGGGGAACTCACTCCTACCCACTCTGCAGGTTAGCCATGGCTCTGTGGAACACAGCCTTAAGCAACCAAGTGTACCTGCAAGATCAATTCCTGCCAGGCAAACAAAATTCACTGGCAAACAACTTAAGCAAAAATCTAATGGACCTACATGAGTGGAAACTGGAACCAAACTCATTCAAACGTCTAATACACAGGTGGGGGACACCAGAGGTGGACCTCTTTGCACCCCCCCAAAACCATCAACTAAACAAATTTTGCACCAGAATTCCCCACAGCCAAGCATGGAAAGTGGATGCCCTATCCTTCACATGGGAAAACCTTTCGATCTATGCCTTTCCCCCTCTGCCCCTCCTTCCAGAAGTACTCCTCAATATCCAACAGGACAGGCCAAGGACAATCCTTATTGCACCAGACTGGCCTTGCCAGCACTGGTACCCACTCCTACGCAGTCTGAAACCAGTGCCACCCTGACACATACATCAGACCCCCTCTCTGCTGTCCCAGCAGGAGGGACATCTTTTGCATTCTCAGCTGCAAACCTTGAACCTGGCAGCCTGGCTTATTCCCTGAATACATCACCAGCAACCCTCAGCAAACAGTTGCTGGATGTTATCCTTGAGGCCAGGAGGCCCAGTACTAGGAAATCATATTCAGAAAAGTGAAATATAGACTGTTCTTGGAGCCAGTCTCAAGGGAAGGACCCAGCCATGCCCTCCTTGCCTCAAACCCTAGATTACCTAGCAGAGCTGCTCCACAAAGGCCTGTCCTTCTCATTAATTAAGATTCATGCCTCTGCCATCTCAGCTCATTACAATACTGAGCCACCCCTCTTCTCTCACCCTCTGATCAAACAGTTCCTGAGAGGAGTTAACAATTTAAGACCCCAAAGGAGAGCTCCCACTCCTGCCTGGGACCTTAACTTTGTACTAGAGAAGCTCACGTTTCCCCCTTTGAGCCTGCTGCTACAGCAGAGTTAAAATTCCTCTCTTGGAAAACAGCCTTACTGCTAGCCATCACCACGGCAAGAAGAATGTCTGAGTTACAGGCCCTTATGGCTGTGGAACCCTTCATATCTTCCATGCGGACAGGGTTTCCCTCAGGACTAACCCATCTTTTATGCGCAAGGTGGTATCCAGTGTGGCTTTAAACCAATCCATCCATTTGCCAACATTTTTTCCTAATCCTCAGAATAAAGAGGAAAGGATCCTGCACTCCTTGGACATGCACAGACAGTTCAGGTTCTACCTTGACTGGACTAAACCTTTCAGAAAATCTGACCAGCTGCTAGTCAGCTTTGCTACAGGGACAGAGGGCAAGGCCATTTTGAAACAAACCGTTTCTAAATGGATAGCACACTGCATCCATTTATGCTACAAACATCATGGAAAACCTACCTCACAGTGGATCAGGCCTCATTTCACTAAGGCTACCTCAACCTCTACAGCTTTTCTCAGGAGAGTCCCTACCAGGACATCCTGGAAGCTGCAACCTGGAGTTCTGTACACACTTTCACCAAGCATTACCACTTACCTATCTTTTCTAAATCCAGAGCTGGATTTGCCACAGCAGTCTTACAAGGCCTGATAGCCAGCCCTACTATTTCTTGACTGCCTCCACCCTTCCTCAGCTTTGGGAATCAACCCAAGTGTGATGACTGCAACAGTGAAACACGAAGAACATAGTACAGTTGTGTACACTTACCATAAATGTAGATGTTCAAGGATATTCACTGTTGCAGTCCTGGTTAAACTCCCTCCAGCCACCTGTCTTTCTATACTTTCTACCTATCCTCTTTTTTGCCCTTATCTTATGGAAATGGTATTTACTTTTTACTAGAGGTGTTCCACACCATTTGATTGCTTCCTATTTAGGGGCTCCTGACATCTGGGGCAAGAAAAACTGATGTAATAGTGTTGGCTGCATGTTTTATACCCTGAAGATCTGATGTCATGGATGAATTGACTGCTTCCTACGCAGAAATTCCAAGACTCTGGTATTCGGGCTGACTAAGGGCTACCTGCAGGCAGATAACCCAAGTGTGATGACTGCAACAGTGAATACACTCGAACATCTACATTTATGGTAAGCGCACACAACTGTACTTTCTGTGCCATCTTTAATGCGAGAACCATTCGTCATAGAGCTCTTATTGTAAACAGGTATTTTCGTCTTCTGTCTTCGCATTCCGAAATGGCACCCATCAGCCAACAATCTGTAGACATTCAGAAAAAATGTAGAGATAGAGACAAGACCACACAAGGCTAAGCCTTCTGACTACGCTACCACTAAGCAGGTCATCAGTTCTTTGGAATTCAGTGAGGCACTTTCGCAGCCCCTGATGCCCGATACGATATCTACACAGGCATCTACTGAGACCTTTTCGGAATCTGGTATGCCTCAGAAATCATCATCATCTACCAAGCCTTTGGTTGTCTTTGCCTCGGTTGAGTCCAGAGCCACGACGCAGGCACCAGTTTCAGAGAAGGCCTTTCGCACTACCAATTCTAGACAAAAAACGTCTTCTCAAATTCAAAATGCTAACTTTGCAGCAGTTGCTGCCTATACTGACAAAAAATGCCTGGTTAGTGACCCTAGACCTAAAAGATGCCTACCTCCACATCCCCATAAGGAAATCCTGCAGGAAATTCCTGCGCTTCAGATTAGGCTCACAACACTTTCTCTGTGCTACCCTTTTGCTTATCTACTGCTCCCAGGGTATTCACCAAATGTTTAGCCCCAACCATCGCATTTTGCAAACAAAGAAATATACAGATTTACCCTTATCTGGACGACTGCCTCTGTGACGCCCGTGCTCTGTCCCAGCAATCAAGGAGTCTCAATCCTCACCACTAACACCAGAGAGGGTGTCTCATATATGAGGAAAGGATAACAAATACACACAGTAAAGTGCAATTTCGCTTAAGAGCATACAGAGATCACAGTCAGTCCGTGGCTGGTCGCTCCCTTGCTCCCCACGTCCCCAATAAGACTCCCCACTGGCACAGCTATAGGGTCCAGATCTCAGCCTAGCTGGTCAAGCTAAAATCTCCAGCACCTTCTCTGTCCAACCAGTGCTTCGTGTCCCTGCCCAGGTAGCTGACACACACACACTTTGAGATAAGAGTTTACACAACCACACAGACACTTCTGGGGAAGGCTGGCACAGGTTCTCCAGCTGTGCCCCTTTTACCCAGACTATATGGTAATGCCACTTGCCACCACCCAGCTAATATTTATCAGCTACCCAAAGGCCCTTAAAAGGGTGTCCAATTATTACTGTGCAATATTATTATCCAATTGGTAAATGTGACTAAACAGTCAAAGCTTATTTGGAGTGACCTGGACAGCAAACTCTATAAATGTGCAATGTACTGTAGAGTTTAAACTATCTCTACACAAAACCAGCCACAGTTAAAAGATTTTAACATATTTAATAATAAATAATTAAAACCACAAGACAATACTTTCTACTATACAATGCTTGTCAAAAGTTCAGAGATCACACAGAAATACTTAAAATAAATCGGTAGTACAGTTCTGACATCACAGAAAAACACTTAGTCCAGTCTTTCTAATTTCTAGTTATTCCTAGAAGAAAACACACTTCTAAAATAACTTACTTATAGAGCAAGGCAGAGTGCTGTGAGTTGGATAGTCCAGTCAAAAATGCTATCTGGTTCTCACTGTTTAAATTAAAACTGCAGTCCTGCTAAACATTACATCATCTTTTACACTTTCCTGGTGTTCCCAGGCTGACAGAAACTGCATTTACATTCTTTTACACTTAGAGCAATAAAGGACATTCCACATGAAAATTCTGGTCGTTAACTTTAGCCTTAAAACAATAGGCAGGATGCTTACTCCAGACTTATCAACTCCAAATTCTAACGTCAAAGGAACACACACAAAGTAATTTTAATTTCAAAGGACCAACAATAAATGTTTGACTTAGCTTTCTTTACAGCAGAGGGTAATGTTGCTACATTGTTTTAAGTTCAACATTTCACAGTATTTACAAAGGATAGAATTATGTACCAAATCTATTTGACTAGACTGGCAACCTTCACCTATCTCTACCAGTCTTCACATCCCCCCCCCCCCCCGGAGAACTCAAGCTAGTTTTTCAAGTGACCCATGAGAAATGCCGCTTGAGAGTGTTAGGTCTATTTGGGTGTACCTCACCCCATTCCCTGTCTTGAGAGCCCATCTGCATTGGCATTGCTACTCCCACTGTGGTGCTGCACTGACATCATATGCTTGCAACCCTAGGCTCCATCTTAGCAACTTGGCATTTTGCTGGCTGGCTCTGTTTAACCATGTTGGGGGTTGTGATCTGTCAAAACAGTGAATTTCCTTCCATAAAGATAAGGCTGAAGTTTTTGCAGTGCCCAAACTATGGCTAGACATTCCTTTTCTACAGCTGCATAGCCTTCCTCCCTGGGTTGGAGCCTATGACTGAGATAAACCACTGGGTGCTCTTCCCCCTCTGACGAAATCTGGCTAAGTACAGCTCCCACCCCATGGTTTGAAGCATCCACCTGCAGAACAAATTTGTTGCTGTAATCTGGACTGGCTAACACAGGGCGTCCTCCCAAAGCTTTTTTAAGCTTCTGGCATGCCTGCTCACATAGGCACTAACTAACTTATCTGGCCTGTTCTTCCTTGTCAGGTCTGTGAGGGGTGCAGCTATGGTACTATAACCTGGGGATGAACTTTCTGTAGTACCCTGCTGTCCCTATAAATGCCCTCACCTGCTTTTTAGTAATAGGTGCAGGCCATGCCTGAATAGCTTCCACTTTGGCAGATTCTGGCTTTAGTTTACCATTCCCCACTCTATGTCCTAGGTAGGAGACCTCCGCCATACCCACCTGACATTTGCTCGGCTTAATGGTCAACCCTGCCCTCTGTAGTCTGCCCAGCCCCTCCCTGACATGCTGAATGTGCTCTGGCTAGGAATGGCTGTAGATGGCAATATCATCCAGGTAAGCAAGGGCAAACCCTCCTGCTAGGATATTATCTACCAGCCTCTGGAAAGTCACTGGGGCATTCTTCGTCCCAAAGGGCATCTTTGTGAACTCATACAAGCCAAAAGGAGTCACAAAGGCTGACTTCTCTCTAGCATTGGGAGTCGAGGGCATCTGACAGTAACCCTTAGTAAGATCAATGGTTGTAAGATACTTAGCCCCAACCAGCTGCTCTAGGGCCTTATCTGTCCTAGGCATGGGGTAAGCATCTGTCTCGGTGTGACTATTTAATTTCCTGTAGTCCACACAGAACCTGGTGCTGCCATCCTTCTTTGGCACCAGCACCACTGGGGAGGCCCAGGGACTGTTGGACTCTTGAATCACCCCCTAGTTCCAACATCTCCTGTACCTCATCCCTCAGAGTCTGTTTGACTCTCTCAGGCACCCTATAAGGGGCCTGCCTAATAGGTCTTTGGGGTCCTGTATCCACCTGGTGCTGCACTAGGTGGGTGCACCCTGGTTTTCCAGTGAACATGTCCCCAAATTCCTGTAACACTGCTGGGATTTCTCAAACGTGGGTAGGAGATAGCTGCTGGGACATTGCTACCCCTTCCACTGAGGTGTCAGCCCGAGCCTCACTGAGGAGATCAGTCCCCAGATCTCCCTCAGGCTCCTCCTGCGATACACTGCAAATGCTCAGCACAAGGGCCTCCCTATCATGGTAAGGTTTCATCATGTTAACATGGTACAATTTGTGCCCCTGCTGTCTGCCTAGTAGTTCCACCATGTAGTTAACATCACTTATCTTTCGTACCACCTTGTAGGGTCCCTGCCATGCTGCTTGCAACTTGTTGTGTCTGACAGGAATGAGAACCATTACCTGCTGCCCACAGCAAACTCTCTAGCTCGAGCATTCCTATCATACCACACCTTTTTCTTTTGTTGGGCTTCTGCCATATTCTCCTGGGCCAAGCCCATGAGTTCCCTGAGCCTTGTCCTGAGGTTTAGGATGTATACCACAACAGACTCCGTGTGAGATTCGCACTCACCTTCCCACTCATCTCAAATTAAATCTAGAGGTCCCCTCACCCTATGCCCGTACAGCAACTCAAAGGGTGAAAATCCTGTGGATTCCTGGGGAACTTCTCTGTAAGCAAACAACAGATGGGGCATATATTTGTCCCACTCCTCCTTAAAGTGATCTGCAAATGCCCGTAGCATGGACTTGAGTGTAGAATTTAACCTCTCAACCAGACCATTAGTCTGTGGATGGTAGGGGGTGGTCTTGGTGTGCTTCACCCCACAGGACTTCCACAGACAAGCCAGCAGGTCTGACATAAAACTGGCACCTCTGTCAGTCAGTACTTCCTTTGGGAAACCTACCCTACTGAAAATCTCTAACAAAGCACTTGCCACCTTATCTGCCTCAGTGGAGGACATAGCCACTGCCTCAGGGTATCGTGTAGCATAATCCACTACCACTAGGATTTACTTTTTCCCTGTGGAGCTTGGGGTACTCAGAGGACCCACAATATCCACAGCTACCCTCTGAAATGGCTCCTCAATTACAGGCAAAGGCATCAAAGGAGCTCTCACCGAGCTCTCACCTTGTCTCCTGCCTTGCCTACCTTTTGGCACCGCTCACAGGTCCTGCAGTACCCTGTTACATCTCTGGAAATTCCAGGCCAATAGACGTTCTGCATGATATGCTTCTTTGTACGTTTTATGCCCATATGACCTGGAAAGTGAATGTCATGGGCTATGGTTAGAAGCGCCAGATGGTAGGCTCTAAGCACTACCAACTGCTGTACTCTCTCACCTTCTAGCCCTCCCTCAGGGGTCCACTCTCTGTATAGTAAGCCTTTGTCCCAGTATACTACTACTCACCTCCACCTTTGCAGTCACTTTGTCCAAGGAACATCAGTACCCCCAAGCAGCTGTGACTCACCTTCAAGTCTCATGGCTACAGGGTAGCTACCTCCATGAAGTAACCACCTCTCCAGTCCTGGTTGCAAGTATGCAGTTTGTCTGGGTCTCCCACAGGCAACCAGACCTACATGCTTGTCTCCTAGCCTCACTGCGTGTAACTGCATAAGCACATGGTACTACCTCAGCTAAATCCTTCCCTATCAGGACATCTGCAGGATGGCAGTTCGGTACCCCTGTTGTCTGAAGGCAACCTACTATTGGCATTTTGTCTTTCCCACTTACTGGCTCCCTCACCTTTTGTTTCCCACCTTGCCTTCGTGGACACCTGTATGCCCCATGGCCCCACTGGTTGCATTCAAAACATTTAACCTTAGCTCCTGGACGGTTACCTGGACTAGTGGCTTCACCTGCTACTAGCAGATTCTGTTGGAGCAGTCTGTGCTGCCCACCATGGGTTCCTTTAAACCCATGAGCAGTACTGTGGGTCCCCTTCCTGTGCAGGGCTGCCCTGCTTGCCAGGTTTAGGTCTTCCTCCTTCCCCAACTCATCTGAAGTAGCACATTGTCCATCAGATAACCAGATCCTCATGTCAGGCAAAGTGCTAAGGGCTTGTTCCCTCACCAGATGGTCTGCAGCCCTGCAGAAGTGGTGACCTGACATCCACTCACCCATCTATGGAAATAAGTGCTCAATTCAGCAACATATTCACACACACTTTCATCTGCCTTGCGTCTATACTTAACGAAACTTTTTCCTATACATTTCAGTTGCTAGCTTAAACAGTTCTAAAAGACATTTCTTAACAGCAGTATAATCAAAGCATGCAATGTCGGACATTTTGGACAGAACAGTTACAGCTTTACCATGGAGTAAGGGGGTCAGGAACTGTACCCAGAGCCCTTGGTCTTCATACTGTTTACGTACTCTCTCAAACATATGAATGAAACTATCAAAATTATCCCCCTCTTTAAACTGCAGAAGAAATTTACTGACCTTTTGTGCTTCTGGGGTCCATTTACTCCCTTCCCCATTACCTCCATGACTCTGACGAAGAGTCAGCATCTCCTTCTCATGCTGCCTCTGCCTCCCTTGATCCTCAGCTTGCAGACGTAACAGTTTCATTCTCCTCAGCCTGCAAACGTCACAGTGTATCATTTGCTGCTAATTCCACATGCTGGCCTCCAACTCAAGTCTCTCTAGCTCCAGCTGGATTTTTTTAAGTCCACTGCAGAAATGATGAGCTGTCCATTCTCCGAGGGAATTATATTTCCATTGCCAGTCTGATTGTCCTGGTTGCTGTTTTGTGATGCAGCTGTAACCAAGGCTGCAATCAGGTCTGCCTTAGTCAGGTTTCCATGCACCAGTCCCCTAGCCTGGTACATCTCTGCCAGCTGGCTCCTTGTCGGCTTTTCATACTCCTCTGCTGACATGCTGCCTGCTCACCCTGACTAACTAAGCTAACAAAAGAAATAAAACAATTGTGATCTGAACTCTGAGAATTCACTGTGTGGCTAGAGTACAACACCTTCAAAGCTCACTGTGCACAAGGTATAGGATTCACTCTACCCACACCACTACAAGCCAATTAGTATTTGCCAACTAATTAATATGTGATGTGGATATCCCACCACTGTCAAACACAAATATGATGGATATCCTAACCACTGCCACCAATTAATATGAGGATATCCCAACCACTGCCACCAATTAATATGTGAGGTGGATATCCCAACCACTGCCATCAATTAATATGTGATGCCCGTTCACTGGCTCAGCAATCAAGGAGCCTCAGTCCTCACCACTAACACCAGAGAGGGCATCTCATATATGAGGAAAGGATAACAAATACACACAGTAAACTACAAGTTCCCTTAAGAGCACACAGAGATCACAGTCAGTCCGGGGCTGGTCACTCCATTGCTCCTCAGGTCCCCAGTAAGACTCCCCACTGGCACAGCTATAGGGTCCAGATCTCAGCCTAGCTGGTCAAGCTAAAATCTCTAGCACCCTCTCTGTCCAACCAGTGCTTCGTGTCCCTGCCCAGGTAGCTGACACACACACACTTTGAGATAAGAGTTTACACAACCACACAGACACTTCTGGGGAAGGCTGGATCAGGTTCTCCAGCTGTGCCCCTTTTACCCTGACTATACGGTAGTACCACTTGCCACCACCCAGCTAATATTTATCAGGTACCCAAAGGCCCTTAAAAGGGTGTCCAATTATTACTGTGCAATATTATTATCCAATTGGTAGATGTGACTAAGCAGTCAAAGCTTATTTGGAGTGACCTGGACAGTAAACTATAAATGTGCAATGTACTCTAGAGCTTAAACTATCTCTACACAAAACCAGCCACAGTTAAAAGATTTTAAAATATTTAATAATAAATAATTAAAATCACAAGACAATACTTTCTACTATGCAGTGCTAGTCAAAAGTTCAGAGATCACACAGAAATACTTAAAATAAATCAGTAGTGCAGTTCTGACAACACAGAAAAACACTTAATCTAATCTTTCTAATTTCTAGTTATTCCTAAAAGAAAACACACTTCTAAAATAACTTACAGCACTCTGCCTTGCTCTATAAGTGAGTTGGATAGTCCAGTCAAAAATGCTTAATAATCTCTGGTTCTCACTGTTTAAATTGAAACTGCAGTCCTGCTAAACTTGACATCATCTTTTACACGTTCCTGGTGTTCCCAGGCTGACAGAAACTGCATTTACATTATTTTACACTTAGAGCAATAAAGAACATTCCACATCTAAATTCTGGTCATTAACTTTAGCCTTAAAACAATAGGCAGGACGCTTACTCCAGACTCATCGACTCCAAATTCTTACTTCAAATGAATAGGACATAAAGTAATTTTAATTTCAACGGACCAACAAGAAATGCTTGACTTGGCTTTCTTTACAGCAGAGGGCAATGTTGCCACATTGTTTTAAGTTCAACATTTCACAGTATTTACAAAGGATAGAATTATGTACCAAACCTATTTGACTAGGCTGACAGCCTTCCCCCATCTCTACCAGTCTTCACAGCCTCATTTAGGCAGAGTGCAAAGAAAAACTGCTCCAGGACCTTTTCTTTGTCAAAACCCTCCTAATTTCCTTAGGGTTCACCATCAACGAGAAGAAATCAAAGCAAACGCCCTCCAGGAGGATCATTTTCTTGGGAGTACTGCTGGACACAGCATCCCAAATGGCCTTCCTACCCCCAGAAAAGCGGAGCTTCCTACTTCTCTACTTCACCCAGGTGGCTTCCAGAAGTCACCTCACTGGGAGGAAGTTCCTGCAAGCCCTGGGATGCATGGCATCTTGCATCCTTCTCATCCCTCTCGCCAGGCTTCACATGAGAAAACTTCATTGGTACTTAAAGAACCTTTGGTGTCAGCATTCTGTCCCTAGAGACCACTCTCCCTTTGATCCCTTGTATAAGGGCCAAATTTCTCTGGTGTGCAGAGGTCTGTGCCATGAACAAGGGTCTTCCCTTTATCCTCCTCCCTTCCAGCTAGACCATCACCACAGACACTTCAAACATTGCTTGGGCTGTTCACCCTGCAGGCAGATGTACCCAAGTGCTATGGAATGCCCAGCAACTTCACTTGCACATCAACCAGAAAGAAGTGATGGCAGTGCAAAAGGCTCTGATTTCTTTCCAACCCCATCTCAGGCCAGGGGTCTTCCGTATAAAAACAGACAACACCACAGTAATGTGGTACATAAATAAGCAGGGGGGAGGTCACCCAATCTTACCCCCTGTGCATGTTAGCCATAAGTCTCTGGCTTACAGCCACCTCCGTGGGGCTACACTTAATTGCCCGATACTTACCAGGGATCAACCACACACTGATGGACTACCTAAGCAAAACCTTAATGGACCCCCATGAATGGCAGCTGCACAGAGGAATCTTTATACAAATCACCCAGGAGTGGGAGACCCCAGAAGTGGACCTCTTTGCCTTGCACCTCAACCACCAGCTGCACAAGTTCTGCACCAGGGAGTATTGCCTCCTAGCATGGAAGGTGGATGCCTTAACCTTCCTCTGGAGCTCCCTCTTTGTGTACGCATACCCTTCTCTGCCCCTTATTCCCAAGGTTCTGATCAGAATAAGAGAGGAGAGATCGAAGGCCATCCTCATTGTTCCAGATTGGCCCAGACAGCATTGGTACCCCTTATTACACAGTCTAATCTTACAGCCCCCAAACCTGCTTCCCCTGATGTCAGACCTCTTGACCCAGGAGAGGGGGAAGGTACTGCACCCAGACCTACAAACTCTCAAACTTTCAGCATGGCTTATGCACTAAAAACTAACAAGGAGTCCCTGTTAAGCAAACGGGTCCTGGACATCATCACAGAGGCCAGAGGGCCCAGCACAAGAAAATCATATGCAGGAAAATGGAAAGGATTCTGCTCCTGGAAACAATCAAAGGGGGGGGGGCATTACCTCCCAACCTTCCATCCCTCTCATCCTGGATTATTTTTATTTATTTATTTTTATTTTACATTTGTTGACCGGGATAGTCCGACTGGACACATGTCCGTTTTCAGCGGAGGCCCGGGGAGAAAAGCTCCAATCTTACAAATCAGATGACAACAATATATGACAGATATTTAGCAGAGTTGCTCAATAGTGGTCTGTCTTTATCCTCTATTGAAATCCATGCGTTGGCCATCTCTGCTCATTATGATTCAGACCCACCCCTCTTCTCTCATCCTTTGATTAAGCAATTCCTCAGAGGGGCTTCTAATATCAGGCCTCCCAGAAGGCCTCCAACGCCACCCTGGGACCTGAATTGTTTGTTAGAAAAACTAACCTTACCTCCTTTCGAACCTGCCGCTTCACCAGAATTGAAATATCTCTCTTGGAATACTGCCTTCCTACTAGCCATCACTTCAGCCAGAAGGGTCTCAGAACTTCAAGCTGTCATGGCTGTCGAGCCCTTCATAATGTTCCATGTAGACAGAGTCTCCCTGAGGACTAACCCCTCCTTTATGCCCAAGGTGCTAGCTAATGTGACCCTTAACTAGGCAATACACCTTCCCACCTTCTTTCCCAACCCTGAATACAAGGGGGAAAGAATTCTGCACTCACTAGACGTGCATAGACAACTCAGATACTATCTGGACTGTACTAAGCCATTCAGAAAAACAGACCAATTTCTTGTAAGCTTTGCCCCAGTTGCAGAGGGGAAGCCCATCTCCAAACGAACCATTTCCAAATGGATTTCACCCTGTATCCATTTTTCCTACAGACTAAATGGGAAACCCATCCCTAAGTCTATCCGTACCCACTCCACTAAGGCAACCTCCAGTTCCACTACATTCCTCAGAGGAGTACCTACCGGACATCTTGGAAGTGGCCACCTGGACCTCTGTCCACACCTTTACAAAGCATTACCCACCTACCTCTCTTTTCATAGTCTAGGGAAGGGTTTGCCTCTGCAATTCTGCAGGGCCTCCTGACCCATAACTAGGACTCAACCTATTTTTCCACCCTTTTCCTCAGCTTTGGGAATCCTCCCACAGGTGATGACTGCATCAGTGAAACACGAAGTACATAGTACAGGTTTGTGCACTTACCATTAAATGTAGCTGTTCGAGTGTATTCACTGTTGCAGTCTTGGTTTCCCTCCCTCCAGCTCCCATTTAACATCTTCCCCTATGGGGACACAAGCTTCCCTTCCCTCCATCCCCCATTTAACATCTTCCCCTATGGGTACACAAGCTTCCCAAGGTGGCTTATAGCCACCAGGACCACTTCTCTCTTTTCCCCTTGTGCTTCTGATGGGTTAGAGCAAGAAAATCTGATATAATGACGTCGGCTGACTTGCTTTATTGCACTGATGACCTGACATCAGACTACAGGCGACGGCAGCCAGCGTACAAAAACATTGACTCTGGTATTCAGGCCAACCGAGGGCTACCGCAGCAGGGATAACCCTCCCACAAGTGATGACTGCAACAGTGAATACACTCGAACATCTACATTTATGGCAAGTGAACATAACTGTACTTTCCTCACAAACTTCCATCCCTCTTATCCTGGACTATCTAGCGGAGTTACTCAATAGTGGCCTCTCCTTCTCTTTTAAAATCCAGGCCTCAGCCGTTTCAGTTAATTTTAGTACAGACCAGCCCCTGTTCTTACATCCTTTGATTAAACAATTTCTCAGAGGGGCTTCCATTATCAGACCTCCCAGAAGGCCACCCATGCCAGCCTTGGGACCCGATTTTTTTTTTTAGAAAAACTAACCTTACCACCCTTTGAACCTGCTGCTTCAGCAGAACTGAAATACCTCTCCTGGAAAACTGCTTTCCTACTAGCTATCACCTCAGCCAGAAGGGTTTCAGAACTCATTGTGCCCTTCATCATTTTCCATGCAGACAGGGTCTCCCTGAGGACTAACCCCTCCTTTATGCCCAAGGGTGGTATCTAATGTGACTCTCAACCAGGCCATACATTTACCCACCTTCTTCCCTAACCCTCAAAACAAGGGGGAAAAATTCTGCACTCACTAAACATGCACAGACAGCTCAGGTACTACCTGGACCATACTAAACCCTTGAGGAAAACAGACCAACTTCTTGTCAGCTTTGCCCCAGGAGCAGAGGGAGAAGCCCATTTCCAAGCAAACCATTTCCAAATGGATATCACACTGTATCCATTTTGCTACAGATTACATGGAAAACCACCCCCTACGTCTATTCTTGCTCATTCCACTAGGGCAGCCTCCACTTCCACAGTATTCCTCAGAGGAGTTCCCACCAGGGACATCTTGGAAGCTGCCACCTGGACCTCTGTCCATACCTTTACAAACCATTACCATGTACCTCTTTTCTCTAAGGCTAGGGCAGGGTTTGCCTCTGCAGTTTACACGGCATGCTTACCCATGCCTAGGTCTCTAACTTATCCTTCCACCCCTCTCCTTAGCTTTGGGAATCCTCCCACAGTTGATGACTACAACAGTGAAACACGAAGAACATAGTACACTTGTGTGCACTTACCATAAATGTAGATGTTCAAGTGTATTCACTGTTGCAGTCCTGGTTTCCCCCCTTCATACCCCCTTATATTCTCTTTCCTTAGGGAGACATAAGCTTCTTATGGCGGCTTTTAGCCACCAGGACCACTTTTACCATATTTCGTTGGGCTTCCGACTGGTTAGGGCAAGAAAAACTGATGTAACGGCGTTGGCTGCCTTGCTTTATAACACTGACGACCTGACATCAGTCAACAAGCAACAGCACCCAATGCAGAAAAACATATTCTGTGGTATTCGGGCCGGCCGAGGGCTACCACAGCAGGGAT
Source organism: Protopterus annectens (assembly GCF_019279795.1). Taxonomy (NCBI): domain Eukaryota; kingdom Metazoa; phylum Chordata; order Ceratodontiformes; family Protopteridae; genus Protopterus; species Protopterus annectens. Next base: position 1,164,974,182 of record NC_056745.1, read on the forward strand.
AACCCACAGGTGATGACTGCAACAGTGAATACACTCGAACATCTACATTTATGGTAAGTGTACACAACTGTACTTTCTCTGCTTTGTTCATTGGCCTCGCTAATGCCCCAAAGGTATTCACCAAATGCTCATTCCTGTTATTGCCTTTTGCAGGATGAGAGGAGTTCATATCCTTCCCTCTCCAGAAGATTTGATCATTCAAGCTTCTTTCCCCAATGCTCTGATTCAGGATCTCCAATTTATTATTTCCTTCTGTCAGTCTGGGGTTCACCATAAATTTCCAGAAGTTAACCTTTGTACCTTCTCAGGATCAGGATCATATTTTTCTTGGTTGCAGTCTTTAGATCATCCCCATGCTGGCATCACTGCCTGCCCCTAAGGCCCTGTCTCTTATCGCCTTTTTCCAATCTCCTCCTCTTCTGGCTTTAGTCATGGCCAAGAAATGTCTTAGGGTCCTCTGGTTCATGACTTCTACCATTTCCATGCTCCCTCTGGCCAGGCTTCACATAAAAAGCTTGCTTGCTTCTACTCTCCTTCTCTCTAGGTAAAAAATGGAACTCCCTCCCTCCATCACTTAGGACTATACCTAACTCTGAATCCTTCAAGACCCAACTTTTCTTATACCTGTCTTCCAAATGGAAATGTTCCTGCTTTCACCCTATATAAATTCTAGGGATTTTCCCCACTGAGCTCTCTATACTCCTGCTCCACTCTACCCTCAAGCTTTATTTCTATTCCTCCAAAATAGACTTAACTGACTTTCACTTGACTCTGTATGTAAATATTGTAAATATCTGCATTGCCATTGAAAAAAAAAATTCTGTATTGCACTGTCTTATAATGTACATTTATGCATTTGCATTTCCTTTCTGTATGAATTTTACTCTTGTATTTTACCTTTAACATTGTGTAACCTTTATTGTATTGTATTGCTTATGGAGCTTTTCTCCCCGGGCCTCCACTGAAAATGGGCAATTCTTGGCACAGTGGACTTCTCTGGTAATCAAACTGAAAATAAAATAAAATAAATAAATAAATAAATAAAACAGCTGCAGTGGTACCTCAAGTCAGTGTGGCTCCAACTTTGCCACCCCCTGGATTTCCCAGACCCCTTCCTTCCTTGTCTTAAGCTCAAGCTTCAGTGATGGATTCATCAACTTTCTCTCAACCCGGGGCTTCTTTTTCAGGCTCCAGTCCTGACTCAAGCTCTTTACAGATGCCTTAGACAGTGAATGGGGGATCTCTTTCACCCTTTTCAAGGTTTAGGGTGTTTAGCTTCCTCATCAGAAGTTGACCCATACCGATATAAAGGAAATGAGAGCTCTGTTTCTAGCTCTTCAGACTTTTTATTCCCCCTTTCATTTTGGGCTCCTCAAAATTTTAATATACCAAACATCACTGGATCACAGGAACCGGGTAGACAGCTTCAACAGTACAGTCGAAATACAAGAAAAACAAAACTACCAGACTCTTAAACGCCAAAATATTTATTACTGTGTGTGTGCTTTGGGTGCAGCCCATTTAGCTACTGACTGCAGTATTTGCACGGGTTTTAACCCACGCGCCCTCAAGGATCAGAGGGCGAAATTAGTTATGAAGGCCTTGCTCCCTTCTACGGAGGCGGCCGCCTCCTCTTCTGCTTTGGTCACAGCCGTTGCTGTGACCGCCTCTCCTTCTACTCCTGCCCTTATTTCTCCTCCCTCCTAGGCTGGGACTCATCCTCCTCCCTCTAAGCCTGTGGAAGCGGAGCGTAGAAAAGGCAGAGAGAGAGAGAGAGAGAGAGAGCACAGATTGGAATAGAGAAAGAGGTCCCAGACCTTTTGGCTCCGACTGGACCTACCACCATAATCCAGCCTAGGCACCATGACTCCCCTCAGCTCTGATCTCCTAGATTTTCTCCTGAGCCGGAGGAGCCCAGGTCACCCTGTAGAGCCTCAGTTCTTCGACCCACCAGGTCGGAGTCCATGGCTTTGTTGCGGTCCATGAGCAGTCTTTCTGTAGTTGACATGGATAAAATGATGTGGAAATTTATTCGTGCACAAATTCAGATGGGAGTCTTGCCGGCCCCCTCTCCCTTCTTTACACCTATATCGCCTTCTCTGATCCGACCCCCGGTTTTGGAGTATATGGATTCGAGAGTTCCCCTAGTCAGGGTGTCAGCACTGACGGTACCTGTTTCTTCGATGCTGGCAGCTGCCTGGAGCGTGACAGATCTGACTAGTTCGGATCCGAGTGGCTCTTGGAGCTGGAGCCTGGGTGTCGGAACCAAGAGGATGGAGCTGTTTCCGTCGGCTCCGACCTTGTCAGGTCACGGCTCCCTTCTCAGAGCTCAGTCTAATTCGGTCCCGGCTCCGATTCCTACGTTGGATCCAGGGAGAGCGGTTCCCTTAATGGTATCCCAGGAAACTTACTCTCCCTCGGAGTTTGACATTGTGGAAATGGTTCTCTCCAATGGATCGAGGTCCCTGACTATATCTTCAAACTCCGCCCCAACTCCTCCTGCTTTGGTGTGAATCCCATCATTTTACCACAGGGACAGCCTGTGATCGAAGAACCCCAGAAGGTTCCCCCTGAGGAACAACAAGTGGTTTGCGAGTTCCTTCTGGAAAACCCCATCGGAGAGGTCTCTTTCAACCATACATGCAAGAGGAGGCACTTGGACTCCTCCCCGGAGTCTCGTACCGAGGACACTGATTTGGATGATGGTGAAGGTTCGCCCAGATCACCTCCCAAGGATGTCTCCTTCAGAGACATGATGGAAATCTTGCGCCAGCAGGGAGGTTGGTCTGTCCCAAAACCTTCCTCTGTTGAATCCGTGTTCCTGGAGGCTTTAGGCATAGGCCCGTCTACTTCCTGGGTATCCACTGTGGAACCAATCCCTAAATGCTCGAACAAAATATAGAGCCCCCTTGCAGACAGACTGGCTTGGAATAAAGGGTCCCCTGTAGACGCTATGGTGGTAGCAGCCACCACCAAGAAGGAACTAGCCCAGGAGAGTTCCTTGGTCCATCCTCCTAACCATGAGTCTAGGATGATGGATCGCCTAGGGAAGCGGGTTTATGAGTCAGTGACTTTTTCTATCAGGGCACTGAACTATTTGGTCCACATTACTCGACTACAGCGTGACCGGGTTAAGGAACTGGCTGTGTCTCCCCCAACGTCCATGACACAGGAGGACAGGGCTACGTTCTCCGTGAGGATGGCTACCTTGACAGCGCACACACAACTGAAGGAGCAGCTAGGGTGGCTGGGTCCGGTGTGTCCATGATGCACAATGCCTAGCTCAGATTGTGTCAATTCACAGAAGCCTTCAAGGCGCCTTTTGCGAATGCCCCGTATGACTGCTCTTTCCTCTTTGGTAAGACCATCCATGACACCTTGGTCCAGAGTGAGAAAGACACGAAGACACTGTCTGCCGTCGGAATCCGCATCTCGAACCCTCAAAGATCCTTTTTTTGGAATCAGCGAGGGCAAAAGAAGATGTGGTTCCAGAAGTCTCAGTATTCCCTCAATATTCAGGGCCCTTCTTCCCCTAGAGGCAGGGGGTAACAGGATAGACGACCCAGAGGCAGAGGTGGTCCGAGGAATTTTGGATTTCGAGAACCATTCTTGGACATGCCCATGCAGCAACCCTGAGGGGTTGCCCAACTGGTGTGCTCTGGAGGCAGTCGGGGGTCACCTGTCTTGGCACCTGGCGACATGGGAGTCCGTGTCATCAGACCATTGGTTGCTTCAGATAATTTCCAGAGGCTATTCAACCCCATTTGTGGATATTCTTCATGTTTCACTGTTGCAGTCATCACACTTGGGTTATCTGCCTGCAGATAGCCCTCAGTTGGCCCGAATACCAGAGTCTTGGGATTTCTGCGTCTCCCGTTTGTCATTCTCCCAACACCTTACAAGCACCTCTCAGATGTGCCACCCATGCAAAGGGAGGCAGCAGTGCTAGAGGTTTCCAAGCTGCTAAAGAAACGAGCCATCGAACCAGTCCCCCCAGATCAGTCTGGATTGGGCATCTACTCCAGGTTCTTTTTGGTGACAAAAAAGGCGGGGGACTTGAGGCCCATACTGGACCTGTCTACTCTGAACCTGTCAGTTGCCAAAGAGAAGTTCCGGATGGTCACTTTACAGTCAATCATGCCGTACCTGCAAGAGAGTGACTGGATGTGCTCATTCGACCTCCAGGATGCTTACTATCACATAAACATGCACAGAAGCACCAGGAGATTTCTCCGCTTCTGGCTAGGAGCCAGTTATTATCAGTTTTGAGCCCTACCCTTTGGTCTCACCATAGCCCCCAGGGTGTTCACCAAAGTGATGGCAGTAGTAGCGGCTCACCTGAGGCTTCAGGGGATTCAGGTCTACCCTTACCAGGACGATTGGCTCCTTACTGCTCCCACCAAGCGTCTACTTTGTCGGACCAGAGACTATTTCCTAGAGTTTGCACACTATCTAGGGATTACAATCAACACAGCCAAATCTCTTCTGAATCCTATCCAGGTGACAGAATACATAGGAGCACAGAAAGACACGTTACAGACAAAAGTTTTCCTGCCCTCGGAGAGAGTTCGAAATTTAAGGATGCATGCGCCTTCATTTACTGATCTCACCTGCCCTCAGCAAAATCAGTGTTAAGGGCCCTAGGTTCTATGCCAATGACGATAACACTTCTTCCATGTACTGGATTACATATGCAAGTACTACAATGGACTCTAGCGGTGCAATGGTCTTTGTTGGATCTTCCGTTGTCGTACCCGATACACCTCAGCAAAGTCTGCAGGTCATCCCTTCTTTGGTGGATTCAGTCTTCAGAAATATTGGAGGGACGACCTTTCCAGCCCCTGACCAAGCCGCAGTGGACACAGACGCCTCCCAGCTAGGGTGGGGGGGGTATTGTTCAGGAAGGACAGTCCAAGGCATGTGGTCCCCGATCGAGACCAGTTTGCATATAAACGTTCTGGAGATGAGGGCGGTCATTTTAGCGTTGCAGGCCCTTCATGCCTTTCAACCTCTTGGAGGCATTGCAATCCAGTCAGACAACATGTCAGTGGTCTGGTATATCAAGAAACAGGAAGGGACTAGATCTTACCCCCTTTGTTATGAGGCCATGAGAGTTTAGTAAAGGGCGATCTCCACCGGTCGTTTTCTGGTAGCAATGCATATTCCAGGATGTTCCAGCATTCTAGTGGAAAAACTAAGTCGGACTATTCTGATGCCTTATGAGTGGTCTCTGAATTCTTCAGTAGCAGAGCAGATCTTTCTAGAGTGGGGTCGGCCTTGCTGCGATCTCTTCTCATCTCCTTCCAATGCGAAGTGCAGCGAGTTCTTCGCTCTGAACCCCCTGCCGGGGAGTCCCCCAGAGATGCTCTAGTCCAGGTTTGGCCTCCCGGTCTTCTTTATGCTTATCCTCCTGTACCCCTTATTCCGAAGTTCCTACAAAAAGCTTGTCGACTGGGGAGCAAAGTGATCCTCATTGCCCCATTTTGGCCTCACCAAGTATGGTTTCCCTTCCTTTGGTTTGATCATCTAGCTCCTCCTTGGATCTCATTCAGAATCTCATTTCACACCCCTCGAGGGTTCCTCTTCCAAATCTGGACAGTCTGAAGCTTCCAGCTTGGCTGCTGCAGTTCCCTTAATTGCTAGGACTCCCGGATTGTCTTCTTCGGTCAGGTCTATTCTGCTGGCAGCTCATAAGTCGTCCACCAGGAAGATTTATCTCAGCAAATGGAAACATTTTTCCTTTTGTGTTTCTCAAAGGAGTTTAGATCCTTTCATGGCTCCCTTTCCGGCTATCCTTGACTTTTTGCCAAATATTTTTCAACAAGGGGCTAGTTCTTCTATGGTCAAGGTTCAACTAGCCATTTCTCATTTTCACGTGGGTGAAAACTCTGCTTCTTTAGCCTCTTCCAGATTGTGCAAATAAAGGTACCTTCCTCTTACGTCCTCCAGTCAAAGATCCCTTTCCCCTGTGGGACCTTACTGTGGTACTTCAGGTGTTGGTTGCTCCTCCATTTGAACCTGCAGCAACTGCAGATCTTAAGTTGTTATCTTGGAAGGCAGTCTTTCTAGTGGCTATCATCTCTGCTAGGAAGGTTTCAGAACTTCAGGCCTTGTCTGTCAAGGTTCCATACTTGATTTTCCAGAAGGACAGGGTTTCTGTTCGCACCAATCCTTTTCTCCCGAAAGTAGCATCGGAGGTTAATATCAAACTATCAATTTACCTGTTTTCTTTCCAAATTTTACAAACAAAATTGAATACAAGTTGCATTTGTTGGATGTTCATAGACAGTTAGGGTTCTATTTGCACAGGACCAAAACTTTTCACAAATCTGACCAGTTTGTGTCCTTTTCTAAACTATTTTGGGTACACCTATTTCCAATGTGACCATTGCCAGGTGGATCTCCCTATGTATCCTTCAGATCTATAAGGATAAAGGTTTGTCTCCTCTGGGTCAGGTTAAAGCTCACTCGACTAGGTCCATGGCTACTTCTGTGGCCTTTTGGTCGAGAGTATCCTTTGACGACATTTGTTCTGCGGCTACTTGATTGTCATCTCATACCTTTATTTCGCACTATAAATTGGATTTGATTTCCTCGAAGGAGAGCATCCTTTGGTTCCGCGGTGCTCTTGAATATCCTTCCATGAGAGCCACCCAGATGTTTAGTAGCTGGGGACTCTGTCCCACAGGTTGAAGATCAAATGAAGTAAACTACTTCAGATAAAGAAGTTATGTACTCACCATAACGTTCCATCTGAGTAGTTCTACTTCACTTGTCTTCAACCATCCCTCCCTCCTTCCCCTTGGCCTTACCATATGGACAGCGTTCTTAGCTGGTTTCTTCTTTATGTGTGTAAGGTGTTTTGGGATCGGGTTGTTCAGTGTAGGGTGCAGCAAACTCGATCTGCGGGTTGGAAGGTAGTCGTGGTGTATTATGGGTAAGGGGAGGAGCTTGGAGCTCGGAGCAAATGCTTGTGAAGTTGATGGCTGGGATCCGATATGGATCCAGTACCCACAGGTTGAAGACAAATGAAGTAGAACTACTCAGATGGAACGTTATGGTGAGTACATTTTCTGTAAACTTTCCCTCCCGTTATTCTGTTATCATGAGTCTTGCACAAGATCAGGCAGGACTCAACCAAAAAACTCCCTGTTGGCTCAGACAGCATTGGTTCCCCCTTCTTTCTCAGTTGGCTAGGGGCTGTCAACAAAAGATACCTCACTGAGTGGACCTTCGCACACAAGGTCTCATCCATTCTCATTTGTCCACTCTTCAACTGATGTTGTGGGTGATAGGATTTTGATCCCTTTTAGGCACCTATTTTCTGAGGACCTGCTTCAGGTCCTGCAGAAGGCCAGGAAGCCCACTACCAGGAAATCATATTTATCCAAATGGAAAAAGTTTCTTTGTCTGGTGCCTGTCTCGCCATCAGGATTCCCCTATCTGTGGAGCTTCCTCTGGTTCTGCCTTATTTCTGTGGTCTTCTCCATGCTGGGTTGGCATATTCTTCAGTTAAAGCTTATCTGTCAGAGATTTTTGCTTGTCTGCCATTGACTCCTCCTCCGGACTCTGGATTTGAGGTGAAGCAATTTCTTAAAGGCATTCTGCATATCAGGTCTCCTAGGAAGCCTATTCTGCCTTTCTGGGACCTCAGTTTTGTTCTTGGAAATATTGACTAAGTCACCTTTTGAGCCTGATTCTTGAACTTCCTTATAGCAGTGTAGTTGGAAGACTGCTCCTCTTTTGGCCATCACTTCAGCCAAGAAGGTGTCTGAATTTCAGGGTCTCTTGGCTGTTTTTTCTTTCTTGGTTTTCCACAGAGGGAAGGTGTCTCTTTGTACTAACCCTTCTTTTATGCCCAAAGGGGTCAATGAGTTCTCCTTTATTTAGTCTATTCATCTGCTTTCCTTTTTTTCCTTATCAGCAGTCTACCAGTGAGAAGGTTGCTCGCACCTTGGTTTTGCATAGATAGCTCAGATTTTATTTGGATAAAACTAAAGTTATTCACATATCTGAGCAGCTTTTTGTTTCCTTTCATCTCGGGCCTTTGTATTTGGCTGTTTATAAGCAAACCATCTCTTCCTGGATTTATAAGGCCATTTCTTTTTATTATTCTTTTCATGGAAAAAGTCTTTCCTCTTCAGTAAAGGCTCATTCTGCCAGGGTTGTTGCCTCCTCTGGTGCTTTTTTCAAGGGGCTGGATACCAGTGCCATCCTTATGGCTGCTACTTGTTCTTCTGTTCATATTTTCACTAAGTATTACAAGTTGGCTAGAGCTGGCTTTGCAAGGGCTATCATGCATGGATTTCTGGAGGGCTGTTCCTTGCCATCCTCTCTCCCAAGTTTCCTCTTGAGCTTTTGTGCTCTCCCTTCAGTTATGAAAACTACAGCAGTGATCTGGAAGAACATAGTACAGTTGTGTAAAATCTTATAACTGTAGATGTTTTTCTCTTCAGTCATGCAGTAGTCATTACCTCCCCTCCTGCCCCCTCTGCTCTAGTCTGTTCTTTCTTGCTTTCCGGGTCTAGGGATTCTTCTCCCTTTTCTCCTTCTGGATGCACATGTTCTCGCTTGTCCCTTGGGACATTCTATTCCTCCTGGGGCTTTTTCAGTTCTGAGTGTGTGCAACCGCATGTCACCTTTATGCCCTACGCCTTGTGTATGGAGCGTATGTGTGATGTATGGCGCTTGTCAGTACTAAAGGCTTTGGTATACTCACCGGACATTGGGCTATCCTTGGCAGAAGATCTCTTCGGTATAAATACTGCAACAGGGAAGAGAAGGACATCTACTGTTATGATAAGATTTTACACAACTGCACTTTCTTTCTATGGCATTTTCTATTATCAGAAGAATGAGCATCCGAGTCCCCTTCAGTCTGTAGTATCACTCTTTGCTGGGTAAATTTCATTTCCTCCTTAGCCTTTCCTAAATCCAAAAATGTCTTTTATCTCCTGCAACTATATTCTAAAATCAGCTGGATATAAAAAATTGAATCACACACCTGCCCCTTGACACCCCCTGATTGCATGGATAAACTTGCTTCTGTTCTACCCGATGTACAGTGAATGATAATTTTTCACACACGCTTTGTCCCCATTTGTTAATTCTTTTCTCTTCTGACACACTTCTGTTAGAAGCAATGCTTTCTGCTGGTATGACTGTATAGATTGTTGCTTCTTTCTCATGGCCAAATTCTGAGCATGCATACAATGTACCCTTTCAGTTATTCAAGTTGTGGAGTACCAGTCCAGTTGCTTACCTGCACTTTCATAAAATTAATGCAGTTTATATCTTCCAGCTTCTCTGGTATATTAGAAAATTCCAGGTTTTCTTTACTTGGTCTGTCTTTTAACTCTACTATTTTTTTAAACATTTCTTCTTGACAATCCTCTTATTTAGCCTGTTTTCCTTCATTTGAGAGCCTGATTTCTGCACATGAATAGTTACTTAAAGCTTTTTCTGTCCTTTCTTTTATCATTTGACTTTATATATTCTTCCATCTTCTCACTTATTTAAACACTTATGAATTCATTTTATTTTAATTTTTCCTCTAAATTACTGAAAACCATCTTCAGTATCAAAGGTGAAATCTGAACTGCTTTTTGCTGAACAACTACAAGACTGCTCTGACCAAAGTGTTTTTTTTTCTCCTTTTCTAGTTGATTTTCTTTTCATTTCTCCAGATTATTACTTTGACATCCAGGCACTACAACTACCACCCAATAACTGAATTTTTACTCATTGTTAGCTATTGCTGCCCTTTTTTTTCTTTTTCAACAAGGACATCTCTAATTAGTCTGCTCTTCAGAGTGCAGCCATCTTGAAGTCCCCTTTCATGTAGTCTTTATTAAGTTGGTACAGTGCACTTCAAATGAGTACATCCACTGGCCTTGCTTGGAAATTCTTCAGTGTGCTTTTTGTAAAGCTAGTTTCTATTATCAAACTGCATCCAGATGAGAACTGCTTCTGATCTGTCTCTTTATGCTGTCCCCACAGAGTAAGTACCATCTGATGATCTTTGCTTTACCACTGACCAGAGCTACAAAGTTCCACTCACTGTTAAAGCCAAGGATTCAGAATAAGTACCTGGACAGGTCAGAGCAGAAGACAGATGGCTTCTGCTTCGAGAACATGGCTGAAGGCAGAGCATTGTATGTGGAAACTTCTCTGTTTCATCTTGTCACTATCTGTTGAGGCTGGAGAACAGCTTCCTTATGTACTATGCATGCGAAGGACATGTACATCTTGCATTTGCATAGTGCATTAGATGGAGTCGTCTTTTTTTTTGCAAACTGCAAAACTGAAATAAGTCTTTATTAAAGTATTATCCCTGTGTGTTTTATCTACATAATTTTCAATTGTGGTGGTAATATTTTTTTTTAATGTAGACTTTGCTGTTTTACTTTTCCAGTGAATTGTTTGTTAAGGGCACTGACAAGGCACATCTTAACGCAGAGGGTTCAGTAAAAGAAGTGATTTCCGCTTTGGTCACACTTTTATTGTGCAGCTACCAAACTGTTTTGTGTTAGTAATGATCAACTTACAATAGGCAAAATCAGCATATACATTTGTGAATAAAAGTGACTTTCCATTGTATAATCAAAACTATGGATGCTACTTATTTTTCCTAATGCATTTATGGAGAATCTGATAATCACAGGAGTAATTACGTTGTTTTACTTACTGTATAATTAAATTTAATTTTAAGGTTCAGATTAACTTTTTATGAAGTTTCAAGATAGAAACTGTGTTAGTAGTGTATGATCTGTTTGCTGTGGCTACCTGGATATAGTTCTGGTTGAAGAACTGATAGGAAGACTGTCCTTACGGAGAATTAAAGCCACTGTTATGTGATATATTTAACCAGTTTTATTTCCTTATTTAGAAAAGTCCATTTTATAAAAATATTATTCTACTGAGATAGTAATTTTAACATGTTACAGTTTTTCTTCATAAATAATTAATAAAATAAGTTTCTTAGATTTTGGGCTTGAACTGATTTCATTTAAGAAGGTTCATTAAAGTTCAGGAACAGAACATATCCCTGTTATGCTCAGCTGACCTGTCATAATCATATGTATTAATTAATGATATTTTCAGTATCATTGAGTAGATTGGTTTTCAGGAAGAGTTATGGTTCTAAAGATCAGACGTTTAGATATTTATTTACTTATTTACTCATTACTTTTGACTGGTTAAGTCTGTCAGGCAAGTGCCTTTTATATTGTTGTCCTGGACAAAAATGCTTTCATATGAGAAGGCATCAATCATTAAAAATGCACATAAGATATAATACCGTCAAGAAGGAAAATGCATAAGATATGGTGAGGTACAAGGTATTAAAGCGTACACAGAAAAACAGCATTTAAAGTGGAACCTGTGTGTTGAGAGACAGCCTTACAAAACTATCTGCAAATATATAGAGCTGAGTATATTTTTCTGTATTATAGAGCTAAATTGTTGCTTAGATATCTGTTGTCTTACTGTTCTGCAAATATACAGAGATCAGTATATATTTTTTTGGTTTTATAATTTGCACTCTGATTCCTCACATCTCTGTTGAAACTGCCCCCCCCCCCCCCCCGTTCTTGGTTGTAGTTTAAATTTGGTGGCTTTTGCAGTGCCGGCCCCACTGTAGATTTGATCTAGGGCACTCCCCCAGTCCCATCTCTTTACCGCATTCTACCTAATAAACCCTTTCTGCACTTGCTTTTAGTCCTTTTTAATTTAATTACATTTTTTCAAACTGTGTGTGGACTAATATTGCTACATACTCAAGTGTGCCAGCTTGCACTGCATGTGAATTGTTTTTACTACTGTTTTTGTTACTTTTCTGAAAAAAAAAAATTGTAAGCCTGTTTCCTACCTTTCCTGTAATTAGTGTTCCAGATACAGATTTGCTGTATCCAGGACTATTTGTAAGCTTCTGAGCCCCCCAAGCCTTTCTGTGTTGGAGGGAAGCCTTCTAGCTTATCAGTGGGAGTGGTAAGCACTAGGTAACCTGTCTACCACATAAGGAGTGGTTCTGGCCCAGAATTTGTAGTTGTCGGCCGTTTGGACGGTCTTCCATCTCTCTCAACTTTCTGATTTGAAGGCCTGCATTTGCACTTGTTTCTGTCCTGTAACTCCTGGGCCCATCTCATTTGCTCACTCAAAAAAAAAAAAAAAAAAAAAAAAATCTGCTTTTACTGTATTTGTGTTTCTTCCTACTTTATTTTGCTTTTACGTCATCTTAAAAGTACTCAATTGTATTTATTACTGCTTGGTGTAACTCATTCTAAGCCTTTTAGTTTAAGCACTTGGGCTTCAGACCAGTTGTTTTACATTAAGAAGGTTTGTAGTCTGCACTGTAGTGGCAGAACAGGTAGCTTACATCCTTCTAAGTTGGGAACTGCTGATTGAGGGCTCAGTGTCTGTTATTCTAAAAGTGTATTAATTCTGGTTTAAGCACTTGGGCTTCAGGCCAGTTATTTTACATTAAAAGGGTTTGTGGTCTGCACTCTTGTGGGAGGAGAGGCTGGATTCTGCCCTTCTGATGTGGGAATTTCTGGTTAAAGGCTTATAGTGTCTGCATATTTGAACTGTTTCTTACTGAAATTGGTACACCTTGTTTGCTGTAGCATAGACTAGATCCAGGCCTGCTGAAACTAGCTTTGTTTGTATAACTTGAGCACTAATCCAGGCATTCTTTAAAGTATTAAATTGTATTTATTACTGCTTGGTAGTAACTTGATTAAAGTGTAGCTATCATTCTAAGTCTTTTGGATTAAGCACTTGGGCTTCAGACCAGTTGTTTTACATTAGGAAGGTTTGTGGCCTGCACTGTGGTGGCAGGAGGTAGCTTACATCCTTCTAAGTTGGGAACTGCTGATTGAGGGCTCACTGTCTGTTATTCTAAAAGTGTATTAATTCTGGTTTAACACTTGGGCTTCAGGCCAGTTATTTTACATTAAAAGGGTTCGTGGTCTGCACTCTTGTGGGAAGAGAGGCTGGACTCTGCCCTTCTGAGCTGGGAATTTTTGGTTAAAGGCTTATAGTGCCTGCATATTTGAACTGTTTCTTACTTAAATTGGTACACCTTGTTTGCTGTAGCATAGACTAGATCCAGGCCTGCTGAATCTAGCTTTGTCTGTATGCTTGTTGTTTTCCTGAAACGCTAATTCCGCCTAAAACGTGGCTTTTCAGCGCTTCTGTGGATCCCTAGTGATATCTGCATTGCTTACTGTACTTATTTTCTTGTTTCACTTGAAAGAAAGTTACTGTTTGTTGTTTTTGCATTTAAGTTACCTGTAACACATTGCATTTAAGTTACCTGGCACTTGCTCACTAAAGCAATTATATAAAAAATTAAAAGCACTACACTCACACAAACTCCCCTTGAGTACCTTGTTCCCCATTGGCCCTTTTTTTTTCAATTATAAAGGAATTCCCAACACTATTCTAGCATGTCCAAAGGTCAGTTGTCAATCTCCTCCCCAGTCCAGCTGGTGAATCTGGGAATCTTGAGGCAATGTTACAACTGCCTCATGTACACAGACAACCCTCTCCTCCTCCCAACAAATTCCAACACATGTGAGAGATGCAACCATATAGCCATACTGGAGGCTAAGCTCTCTCAACTCAGTACTGGCGAAACCAGTCAGGAGGAGAAGGAAACCACACTCACTACAATTCCAGTCTCACATAGACCTACCACGACAGCAAACCAAACATATAAACACACAAAAACATACTCGGAGGCTCTAAATAAAAATCTGCCTAAACAGCAGAGACCTCCAAAGCAGACACCCAAGCAATCGCTACCCCATAACAAAACACGTGCAACACATAGCTCACAAACCCAGTGTGCCAAACAGTCACAGCCCTTAAGGCTAAACAACACACCTGATACACTTGTAATAGGTGACTCTATCCTCAGGCACACTGACGTCTTGCTCACCAGGCTGAACAAGGAGAAGGTCACGGTGAGCTGCCTGTTGGGCGCTAGGATCCGCCACATAACACAAGCACTCAGGTCACTCCAAGGCAATTACAAATATGACTCAGTCATTGTCCATGCTGGTGTGAATGACCTGAGACGTATCTCCCTGGACTACATGAAAAGAGACATAGAGGAGCTCTCTGAGCATGTAGCCCAGGCCAGTATGACCCTGATCTTGAGTAGCATCTTACCCTCACCAAGAATGATGCCACAATATGAAGACAAGATGATCAATTTCATCAATTGGCTTAAGTATTGGTGTCATTCAAAGGGGATCCAGTGCCTGTCAGCCTGAGATGACATGCTCGACAAGCCATGATGCTTCGCTAGGGACGGCTTGCACCTGTCACCCCTGGGCTTTCGGATATTGGCAAAGGCTCTTGTTACCCCCATAGTGCCTTTTTTAGGCAAGGCTCAAAAGACAAACCCACCTCCATAGGTATCACAAGGGATAAGAAACTAAGAGTAATGCTACTCAACGCCAGAAGTCTAAACCTCAAGATGCACGCACTCGAAACTCTCCTAAGCATGGAGAACATCGATATCTGTGCAGTAACAGAAACCTGGTTCACGGCTCCCGAGAGCACCCCAGCACTACCAGGTTAAACCTCATACCATGCTTTTCGGCCACAAAACTTGGACCGAACCACAAAAGGAGGGGGAGTATCAATATTCGTCAAAGATACCCACACTTCCAGGTTGGTGGCACAACACAAAGCATCAGAGACTATCCATGTGCAACTAACAGTGGGTAAAACTGCCTTCCAGTTTATAGCCTGCTACAGACCACCCTCCCAAACCCAGGAACCCCACTCGGCCTTCCTGAGAACACTGGAAAATATGAAGGTCTCTCCAAACACCATTATATTGGGCGACTTCAACTACCCAAACATAGACTGGGAGCATTACTCTAGCTCCAACACCCTAGCTCAAAGGTTCCTAGAATTTATAAATTCAAATGCTTTGGAACAACTTGTTACCACTCCCACAAGAGGGGAAAACATACTGGACCTGATCATCACCAACATGGGGACTCTATGCTCCAGACCAGAAGTTTATCCCTCACTGGTAAGATCAGACCATAAACTAATCTCACTGGATATTCACATCCTGACAACACCCCCTGCCCAGAAAACCACAGTGAAAAACTTCTCTAAAGCAAATTTCACACTCCTCAAAACCGAGGTGGAATCCTTCAAAGCCCCCGGGCCTGTGGAAAATACGGCCCAGACCGCAGAATCCTTTATAAACGTATTCTATGAACACCTTCAAGAATGCATGGATCATGCAATCCCAAATAAAACCAAGACCCAATCCTCCAAAGGAAGACGTCCTGTCTGGTGGACCCCAGCTTTAAACAAACTATACAATAGAAGGAGGAAGCTACTACATGATAGAGCAAAATCCCAAAAAGGGAAGGCATCTCTGACCAGTATTATCAAAAAACTACAGGCACTCATAAAATCGTCTAAGGCCAGCTTCGAGAGAAAAATTGCACAGGACACTAAGGATAATCACAAGGCTTTCTTTAGTTATGTTAGGAACCTGGGTGGGAATTCCCAGATATGCTCAGAATTAGTCCACAATGACAAAAAATACACCGAACCCGCAGACATTGCCAA
The DNA here is from genome assembly GCF_019279795.1 of Protopterus annectens. Taxonomy (NCBI): domain Eukaryota; kingdom Metazoa; phylum Chordata; order Ceratodontiformes; family Protopteridae; genus Protopterus; species Protopterus annectens. The sequence continues at coordinate 1,164,989,788 of NC_056745.1, forward strand.
CATCCTAGCTGACAGGTTCAGCGCAAACTTCTCCCCCCTCCACCAAAAGGGCAAATATCTATCCCAGCAGAGTGCTGCCCCCCTGACATCTCAGATGCTCAGGTAAGAGCTGCCCTCTCCAAAGCAAAAAGCACAGTATCAATGGGACCAGACGGTGTCCCGGGCTGCATCCTACATGAACTCCAAGAAGAACTAAACCCAAACATAAAACTACTGTTCAATCTCAGCCTTACTACAGGATATGTACCCAAAGAGTGGCATACAGCAACAGTGGTCCCTCTCCACAAAGGTGGTACCTCAACGGATCCTGGAAACTATCGCCCATAAGCCTGACTGGCTTGGTCTGCAAAGCTATGGAAAGGATCATCATGGACCTCATAAATAAAGATATTGGGGACCTACAGACACTGGATCCTACCCAGTTCTTCTTTGTTAAGGGCAGATCCTGCCTCTTAAACCTGGTTGATTTCTTTGAAACAGTCACCAAGGCCATTGACGAGGGGAAGGTGGTCCACACAGCCTACCTGGACCTCGCAAAAGCCTTCGATACAATACCCCACTTGGGCATTATAGATAAGCTCACCAGCTTAAATATAAACCCCTATGTCGCTAGATGTTTTGCAAATTGGCTCAAGGACAGATTTTGCTGGAGCCATGTCAGACTCCAAACCAGTTACAAGTGGCATCCCACAAGGCTCAGTCCTGGGACCTCTCTTGTTCGGTATATATTTCTCGGAGGTACAGGCCAACACGGAAGGACTGTGGCTGACCAAGTTCGCAGATGACTGCAAACTGGGCGCCGTAATGGACTCTCCAGCCGACCCAAGCATCCTTCAAAAGGGCCTCATAGAAACAGACAACTGGTGCCAGAGCCATGGCCTCAAGCTAAACGCCAAAAAGTGTATAGTCATCCCCTTTGGCAAAAACAAAGTGCCCACAAATTACCACATAGGTGGTAATCCATTAAGTACAGAAGAAGTAATTAGGGACCTGGGGACCCAAGTTGATAGCAATCTCTCATTTGACAACCACGTGGCCAAAGTGGTTAGAAAAACATTTTATATAGCCCACCTAATCATGAAGGGATTCACATCTAGATCAGGGGACGTCATCGTGCCTCTTTACTCATCCCTCATCAGGCCCATAATTGAGTACAATGCCCCTTTTGGGATGTACCTTACCAGACACCTGCAGCAACTGGAAAGACCCCAAAAGTACCTCACCAAGAGGATCAAAGGGCTCAAACAGATGCCATATGCTGCCCAGTTAAAGAAACTCCAGCTCTACTCAGTGGCGTACCGCCTGCTCAGAGGCGATCTGTGCCTGATGTATAAAGCCATGTCCAACCCAGAATTAATGGACATGCTGCACCTCAGAAAATCCAAATCCCATCGAGCTATGCGCTCGAGAGACTTGAACCTCAGCACTGAAATAAATAGGACATGCTGGAGGGACAGATTCATAACCCAGAGGCTCCCTTCACTCTGGAATAAAATCCCAGTCCAGGTTAGGCAGAGTCCCTCATTGACTCTCTTCAAGAGGAATCTTGATGAGTGGATGGGAGATCGTAGGTTTACCTCGGGTATCACTTCTGTGTCACTGTTAGACAGAGGCACAGTATACTAACCTCGAAAAAGGGCATAGCAAAATTAATTTAAAATGGGTGGCGAAAGCCAAACACACTCTGGCTAGGCTTATAAATGCCCTAGGGCAGATAGCCTAGTATGAACCTATGAGTAAGTGGCTGTCAATAGTGGCAGTAGCTACATGGGACCTCCTCAAAAGGTTATGTTTTATGGTGAAATTAAGTGACATAAACTTAATATGAAGTGTTAAGAGAGGATGAGTAGTAGTACAAGAAAGGTGACCTTTAGTCAGCTGCATTGTTAAACCATGGCATTGGTTCCACTAACAGTCAAGTGTAGAGGACCTGGCAGAAGGAAGCACAAGAGGAGTGGCCACTCTCAGCTTGTCTAGCTGAGAGGGAGGGGCTGCAGTTGATCCACTGTCAGAATCCTGATGACTATGCCTACATAAGGCAGTGCACTGTGTACCACAGAGGTAGGCATGTGTGATACTGCACATGCATCTTGTGGGGCAAATCATAGCTGATTTCAAGGTACAGCATGGGGAAGGAGTAAAGTGCATAATAAAAAGAAGCCCTGAGAAGGATGAGAGCATCACCCATCTGAATTTCAATGTCAACTTTATAGCAGTATGTGCAATGTCTAGCTAACTCGTTCAGTACTTTTTTGACTGTTGATTTGATAGGTTGAGCATTCTACCTCAGTGAAAAAAAATTGAAATTAAATAAAAGTAAATTAAAATCACTTCAGTTCAGAAGGCTTTTTGTGGTGAACTTCACTGTAGGTGCTTGAAACTCATACAGGATTCATAATTCAAAGCAAGCAGCTTGCTGCATCATCTTTTTCTTGGGCCTTTGGTTGCAGTGATTGAAACAAAATCTTTCTGAACTTACCAGTGATTTTTGACTTTGTGTCCCTTCATATTTTAACTGATTTATTCATAATATTTATGTTTTAAGTTTATGTAGGTTCCAGAATAATCTGTGTGTATTTGGGCCAAAACACTGATTAACTGCATTCTTCTCCAAAGGAATGTTATTAGTCTTAGAAAAATTTAATTTCTTTCTGTATTTGCAGATCACTACTCTGTTGTGAGTATATTTCCTTCATTTCTATCTGGCTTTAACCCATTACCATTTTCACTGCCAATGTTTCTTCTTCGTATGCTGTATACTTTGAAGAAATTCATGTGGAGGCAAAGGAGTAACTCTAAAGTACCATTATTAACAGGACAGAGCGATTTTTTTCCATAACACAGACTGTGAATTAACTGACGTGCTGTCACTTTGCATAGGGGTATATGTACTTGCTTTTATAGGACTACAGGCACTACTCATTGCATGACAGGTGTTAAATATGTCTAACTAGCAAGTCATGTGAACTCCTTTTAAAGCTTTGCATGGACAGAAGGCACATATTTGAGTGGGAAGGATGATTCCTGTACCCTGAAGACTGGAAACAAGTAATAAGAAAGATAGTATTCCAGTTTACCTGTGTTCCTTCATGGTGACTTGCTTGATGTGATAGGGTTTCAATTTCTAGTCAGTGGAGAAAGTAATTTACTTCATAAGGGGGATAACCTATGTGTTAGCAGTGGTGCATCTGTGTAGGGCTTACCGCTGTTAAAAAAAAAAAAAAAAAGGGCAAGGTAGACAAAGCCGTTTGCAGATGCTGTGCTCTGTCCTTGGTACATGAAAAAGACAAGGGTATGGTTTTTGTAGTACTGCTTCTGCAGATTCTGTCAGATGCAGTGAAAGAGGAGAGTGATGTATGACATTTGTGGGTATACTGCTACTAATCTGACATGGAATGGAGACTGTTATGCTAAATGGTTATATCATAGTATGTCAGTTCATAATTGAGTGCGTCAGAGTTCAGAAAATGTTCTCTTGTATACGTTGTACAGTAATGTTGTGAAAAGTCAAAAATGTGGAAGTCTGGAGACTTTTAGAAGGTTAAATCTCCCCACACTAAATATATCAGCTCCTAGAATGTTGCACTTCATAAAAGCTGTACTTTTTACGTTAAGCATTCTACAGATGAAAGTTGTGTTGGAAAAAAAAAGGTTCACTGTGAGTATGGCATAATTAATGACGATTTGAAGAAAACATTTCAAAGAATTATAGCAGTGCCATTCTGAGGTACCCTTTATGTGACATCTGTATAACTGGAACACTTCCACACAAGACTTTTCAGTATGAAAACTGCTCATTTTCCTAATGAGACAGCCATGGCCTACCATATTAGAAGTCTCTGAGAGATTCACATAAACTACTTCCTTGGAGAATCATTTGGCTATGTATTTCAGGGCACAGGCAGTGTGTCAGATAATTCTCAACTCTACCCGTGCCTCTCAATCTGTTTGTACAAATAATCTGGACAAAGTTTAAAATAACAGGGTACAGATGCTCAAAAGTAGGGACAGATTTTAAATATTGCTCTTATAAACTTAGAAAGTTGTTAGAATATCAGGTTTTGTGTTTGCATGCATTTTCTGAAGGATATGAAGTTTGAAACTCAAATGTATGCCATTATTCAGTGAATGCAATCCTCAGTGACTTGCCAAAAAACTACAACTTTTATGAGGAACACGCCAAGTATATCAGGCAAAATTCTGGGCAGTTGAGAGAGATGACTCTACCTGAAAAGGCACCTGAATTTTGTGTTCCTTAAGAACAAGCACTGTTGATTTGTAAGTGAATGTAATACGTACGCTTGTCATTGTGGTATTTTGTCTTTAACCTGGTGCTTAAGGTAAGTAGGGACATTTTTGTAGGTAAACAAATGTGTAAAAACAGGAGCATAACAGCATAGCAGTGGGAAAATGTTCTGATAACCGTGTGAAGTGATCTGGAGAGAGAACCAGAATGAGACTATATAATTATGCACAAATATATACAACTGAAGTGGAAATAAAAATCAAATGGGATTGTACTATATGAAGAGGATAAAACAACTTAAAATTGAGCACATGCAGGATATATGATACAGCCAATTTTAATGGACTAATCTTTTCTGATGGACTGGCTGAACAATCATGTCTTCTGCTTTGATAATAGCAGATTCTGCAGGATGTTATGGGCTGAGACTTTTGACTAAGATGAGCTTGTGAAGGAATTGAAAAAAGAAAGAAGAAAACAATGTGCTGTGGTATTTGTTTTGAACATACATGAGAGCATTAATATTTATTCTGAAACTAATTTGTGCATTATGTTTCAAATTCTTGGTTAATGTCTAATTCAGTATGACTAAATTGTTTCTGCATTTAATAAAGGTGGTGAAAAATAAAGTTCCTTTGAGAACTGGTTGCCTTCTACAAGCTTTAGTATATGCAAATGTCAGTATTCTGTCCTGGAAGTTTAATTTATTTCAAAGTGCTAATTTTCTTAATGATCTGTTCATTGGAAATTTTCCCCATCTGCAGACTGTTGGACTTCATAGAAAAACTTGGGTAAGGACAAAAGATAGCAAGGACCGAGTGATTTTTGCCTTGGTAATTAATGGCTTGTTTATCATTTTCGCAACAAATATTCTTAATTGCATTTTATCTTGTTCAATTAGTATTACCAGTAGAGTAAGTAGAACTAATGAATGCTTCACAGGGACAGCAAAAATCTTTGCGGTATGAGTTCAGCCTCCTCTCTTATCTAGCTGAAGTTCTGTTTTTTTTCTTCCCGGAATGTTCAGACTCATTTTGTTTGTTCTTTGACATATCTGCTTCCGCTGTCTATTCTACCCTTCTGTCCACTCTGTCAGATAAAGTTAAAAAACATGACATTTTGTTTACTGAAATGGCCAGCTTCTGTTAGATAAGCTTTAAATCACATCATTCTGATTATAGCATTCACAGTATACAATTCATCAAGTGTGTAATAGTATATACAGAAGGAATGTTAGTAGGAGGTAGAAGCACACAAGACATCTGAATGTTGTAAGTAGTATTACAGATAAATGTTTTTGCAACCATTAGTTAACTGCTGATCTAGTGCATGACACAAGTTTGTTAATTGAGATGATTTTTAGATCTATGCAGATGGTTCAGAAATATGGTTGCCTCTGGCAAATGACATTGTTTTCCTTTTAATGGTTTGAGTGCATGTTTTGCATCACAGTGGAATTTTGTCTACATTGTTTTATAAATATAATAGTAATTTATAAACGGACTAGGATGTTGCAAAAAATGTCACTGATATGATGTTTGGTTAGGCTTTAATAAGCGTGACAGGCTATAGTAGATAAGACCATTGTACATCTTTTAAGTTTTATATATTGGATAGCAAAG